>NC_045440.1:73179790-73379134 GCF_002776525.5 Piliocolobus tephrosceles | reverse complement strand
TTATTATTTTACTTTAAGTTCTATGGTACATGTGCATAATATGCAGGTTTGTTACATATGTATACTTGTGCCCTGTTGGTGTGCTGCACCCATCAACTCGTCAGCACCCATCAATTCATCATTTATATCAGGTATAACTCCCAATGCAATCCCTCCCCCCTCCCCACTCCCCATGATAGGCCCCGGTGTGTGATGTTCCCCTTCCCGAGTCCAAGTGATCTCATTGTTTAGTTCCCACCTATGAGTGAGAACATGCGGTGTTTGGTTTTCTGTTCTTGTGATAGTTTGCTAAGAATGATGGTTTCCAGCTGCATCCATGTCCCTACAAAGGATGCAAACTCATCCTTTTTTATGGCTGCATAGTATTCTATGGTGTATATGTGCCACATTTTCTTAATCCAGTCTGTCACTGATGGACATTTGGGTTGGTTCCAAGTCTTTGCTATTGTGAATAGTGCCGCAATAAACATACGTATGCATGTGTCTTTATAGCAGCATGATTTATAATCCTTTGAGTATATACCCAGTAATGAGATGGCTGGGTCATATGGTACTTCTAGTTCTAGATCCTTGAGGAATCGCCATACTGTTTTCCATAATGGTTGAACTAGTTTACAATCCCACCAACAGTGTAAAAGTGTTCCTATTTCTCCACATCCTCTCCAACACCTGTTGTTTCCTGACTTTTTAATGATTGCCATTCTAACTGGTGTGAGATGGTATCTCATCGTGGTTTTGATTTGCATTTCTCTGATGGCCAGTGATGATGAGCATTTTTTCATGTGTCTGTTGGCTGTATGAACGCCTTCTTTTGAGAAATGTCTGTTCATATCCTTTGCCCACTTTTTGATGGGGTTGTTTGTTTTTTTCTTGTAAATTTGTTTGAGTTCTTTGTAGGTCCTGGATATTAGCCCTTTGTCAGATGAGTAGATTGCAAAAATTTTCTCCCATTCTGTAGGTTGCCTGTTCACTCTGATGGTAGTTTCTTTTGCTCTGCAGAAGCTCTTTAGTTTGATTAGATCCCGTTTGTCAATTTTGGCCTTTGTTGCTGTTGCTTTTGGTGTTTTAGACATGAAGTCCTTATCCATGCCTATGTCCTGAATGGTACTACCTAGGTTTTCTTCTAGGGTTTTTATAGTATTAGGTCTAACATTTAAGGCTCCAATCCATCTTGAATTAATTTTCGTATAAGGAGTAAGGAAAGGATCCAGTTTCAGCTTTCTACTTATGGCAAGCCAATTTTCCCAGCACCATTTATTAAATAGGGAATCCTTTCCCCATTTCTTGTTTTTCTCAGGTTTGTCAAAGACCAGATGGCTGTAGATGTCTGGCATTATTTCTGAGGACTCTGTTCTGTTCCATTGGTCTATATCTCTGTTTTGTTACCAGTACCATGCTGTTTTGGTTACTGTAGCCTTGTAGTATAGTTTGAAGTCAGGTAGCGTGATGCCTCCAGCTTTGTTCTTTTGACTGAGGATTGTCTTGGACTTTTTTTTGGTTCCATATGAACTTTAAAGCAGTTTTTCCAATTCTGTGAAGAAACTCATTTGTAGCTTGATGGGGATGGCATTGAATCTATAAATTACCTTGGGCAGTATGGCCATTTTCACGATATTGATTCTTCCTATCCATGAGCATGGTATGTTCTTCCATTTGTTTGTATCCTCTTTTATTTCACTGAGCAGTGGTTTGTAGTTCTCCTTGAAGAGGTCCTTTACATCCCTTGTAAGTTGGATTCCTAGGTATTTTACTCTCTTTGAAGCAATTGTGAATGGAAGTTCATTCACGATTTGGCTCTCTGCTTGTCTGTTACTGGTGTATAAGAATGCTTGTGATTTTTGCACATGAATTTTGCATCCTGAGACTTTGCTGAAGTTGCTTATCAGCTTAAGGAGATTTTGGGCTGAGACAATGGGATTTTCTAAATATACAATCATGTCACCTGCAAACAGGGACAATTTGACCTCTTCTTTTCCTAACTGAATACCCTTGATTTCTTTCTCTTGCCTGATTGCCCTAGCCAGAACTTCCAACACTATGTTGAATAGGAGTGGTGAGAGAGGGCATCCCTGTCTTGTGCCAGTTTTCAAAGGGAACTTTTCCAGTTTTTGCCCATTCAGTATGATATTGGCTGTGGGTTTGTCATAAATAGCTTTTATTATTTTGAGATACATTCCATCAATACCAAATTTATTGAGAGTTTTTAGCATGAAGGGCTGTTGAATTTTGTCAAAAGCCTTTTCTGTATCTATGGAGATAATCATGTGATTTTTGTCTTTGGTTCTGTTTATATGCTGGATTATGTTTATTGATTTGCATATGTTGAACCAGCCTTGCATCCCAGGGATGAAGCCCACTTGATCATGGTGGATAAGCTTTTTGATGTGCTGCTGGAACCGGTTTGCCAGTATTTTATTGAGGATTTTTGCATCAATGTTCATCAGGGATATTGGTCTAAGATTCTCTTTTTGTGTGTGTGTCTCTGCCAGGCTTTGGTATCAGGATGTTGGCCTCATAAATGAGTTAGGGAGGATTTCCTCTTTTTCTATTGATTGGAATAGTTTCAGAAGGAATGGTTCCAGCTCCTCCTTGTACCTCTGGTAGAATTCAGCTGTGAGTCCATCTGGTACTGGACTTTTTTTGGTGGGTAGGCTATTAATTATTGCCTCAATTTCAGAGCCTGCTATTGGTCTATTCAGGGATTCAGCTTCTTCCTGGTTTAGTCTTGGGAGAGTGTAAGTGTCCAGGAAATTATCCATTTCTTCTAGATTTTCTAGTTGATTTGCGTAGAGGTATTTATAGTATTCTCTGATGGTAGTTTGTATTTCTGTGGGGTCGGTGGTGATATCCCCTTTATCATTTTTTATTGTGTCTATTTGATTCTTCTCTCTTTTCTTCTTTATTAGTCTTGCTAGCGGTCTATCAATTTTGTTGATCTTTTCAAAAAAACCAACTCCTGGATTCATTGATTTTTTTGGAGGGTTTTTTGTGTCTCTATCTCCTTCAGTTCTGCTCTGATCTTAGTTATTTCTTGCCTTCTACTAGCTTTTGAATGTGTTTGCTCTTGCATCTGTAGTTCTTTTAATTGTGATGTTAGAGTGTCAATTTTAGATCTTTCCAGCTTTCTCTTGTGGGCATTTAGTGCTATAAATTTCCCTCTACACACTGCTTTAAATGTGTCCCAGAGATTCTGGTATGTTGTATCTTTGTTCTCACTGGTTTCAAAGAACATCTTTATTTCTGCCTTCATTTCGTTATGTACCCAGTAGTCATTCAGGAGCAGGTTATTCAGTTTCCATGTAGTTGAGCGGTTTTGATTAAGTTTCTTACTCCTGAGTTCTAGTTTGATTGCACTGTGGTCTGATAGTTTGTTATAATTTCTGTTCTTGTACATTTGCTGAGGAGTGCTTTACTTCCAATTATGTGGTCAATTTTGGAATAAGTGTGATGTGATGCTGAGAAGTATGTATATTCTGTTGATTTGGGGTGGAGAGTTCTATAGATGTCTATTAGGTCTGCTTGCTGCAGAGCTGAGTTCAATTCCTGGATATCCTTGTTAACTTTCTGTCTCGTTGATCTGTCTAATGTTGACAGTGGGATGTTGAAGTCTCCCATCATTATTATATGGGAGTCTAAGCCTCTTTGTAAGTCTCTAAGGACTTGCTTTATGAATCTGGGTGCTCCTGTATTGGGTACATATATATTTAGGATAGTTAGGTCTTCCTGTTGAATTGATCCCTTTACCATTATGTAATGGCCTTTTTTGTCTCTTTAGATTTTTGATGGTTTAAAGTCTGTTTTATCAGAGACTAGGATTGCAACCCCTGCTCTTTTTTGCTCTCCATTTGCTTGGTAGATCTTTCTCCATCCTTTTATTTTTAACCTATGTATGTCTCTGCATGTGAGATGGGTCTCCAGAATACAACAAACTGATGGGTCTTGACTCTTTATCCAGTTTGTCAGTCTGTATCTTTTAATTGGAACATTTAGTCCATTTACATTTAAGGTTAATATTGTTATGTGTGAACTTGATCCTGCCATTATATTAACTGGTTATTTTGCTCATTAGTTGATGCAGTTTCTTCCTAGGCTCGATGGTCTTTACATTTTGGCATGTTTTTGCAATGGCTGGTATCTGTTGTTCCTTTCCATGTTTAGTGCTTCCTTCAGGGTCTCTTGTAAGGCAGGCCTAGTGGTGACAAAATCTCTAAGCATTTGCTTATCTGTAAAGGATTTTATTTCTCCTTCACTGATGAAACTTAGTTTGGCTGGATATGAAATTCTGGGTTTAAAATTCTTTTCTTTAAGAATGTTGACTATTGGCCCCCACTCTCTTCTGGCTTGGAGAGTTTCTGCCAAGAGATCCACCGTTAGTCTGATGGGATTCCCTTTGTGGGTAACCCAACCTTTCTCTCTGGCTGCCCTTAAGATTTTTTCCTTCATTTCAACTTTGGTGAATCTGGCAATTATGTGTCTTGGAGTTGTTCTTCTCGAGGAGTATCTTTGTGGCATTCTCTGTATTTCCTGAATTTGAATGGAATTCAATTCAGTTGGCCTGCCCTACTAGGTTGGGGAATTTCTCCTGGATGATATCCTGAAGAGTGTTTTCCAACTTGGTTCCATTTTCCCCCTCACTTTCAGGCACCCCAATCAGATGTAGATTTGGTCTTTTTACATAATCTCATACGTCTTGCAGGCTTTGTTCATTTCTTTTTCTTCTTTTTTCTTTAGATTTCTCTTCTTGCTTCATTTCATTCATTTGATCCTCAATCGCTGATACTCTTTCTTCCAGTTGATCGAGTCGGTTACTGAAGCTTGTGCATTTGTCACGTATTTCTCGTGTCATGGTTTTCATCTCTGTCAGTTCGTTTATGGCCTTCTCTGCATTAATTATTCTAGTTGTCAATTCTTCCACTCTTTTTTCAAGATTTTTAGTTTCTTTGCACTGGGTGCATAATTCCTCCTTTAGCTCTGAGAAGTTTGATGGACTGAAGTCTTCTTCTCTCATCTCATCAAAGTCATTCTCCATCCAGCTTTGATCCATTGCTGGCAATGAGCTGCGTTCCTTTGGAGGGGGAGATGCGCTCTTATTTTTTGAATTTCCAGCTCTCCTGCCCTGCTTTTTCCCCATCTTTGTGGTTTTATCTGTCTCTGATCTTTGATGATGGTGACGTACAGATGGGGTTTTGGTGTGGGTGTCCTTCCTGTTTGTTAGTTTTCCTTCTAACAGTCAGGACCCTCAGCTGTAGGTCTGTTGGAGATTGCTTGAGGTCCACTCCAGACCCTGTTTGCCTGGGTATCAGCAGCAGAGGCTGCAGAAGATAGAATATTGCTGAATATTGTACCTGTCTGATTCTTGCTTTGGAAGCTTCCTCTCAGTGGTGTACTCCACCATGTGAGGTGTGGGGTGTTGGTCTGCCCCTAGTGGAGGATGTCTCCCAGTTAGGCTACTCAGGGGTCAGGGACCCACTTGAGCAGGCAGTCTGTCTGTTCTCAGATCTCAACCTCCGTGTTGGGAGATCCACTGCTCTCTTCAAAGCTGTCAGACAGTCATTTGCATCTGCAGAGGTTTCTGCTGCTTTTGTTGTTGTTGTTGTTGATCTGTGTCCTGTCCCCAGAGGTGGAGTCTACAGAGACAGGCAGGCCTCCTTGAGCTGCTGTGAGCGCCCCCCAGTTCAAGCCTACCAGCGGCTTTGTTTACCTACTTAAGCCTCAGCAATGGCGAGTGCCCCTCCCCCAGCCTCACTGCTGCCTTGCCCTTAGATTGCAGACAGCTGTGCTAGCAGTGAGCGAGGCTTTGTGGGCATGGGATCCTCCCGGCCAGGTGTGGGATATAATCTCCTGGTGTGCCCGTTTGCTAAGACCCTTGGTAAAGCGCAGTATTGGGGTGGGAGTTACCCGATTTTCTAGGTGTTGTGTGTCTCAGTTCCCCTGGCTAGGAAAAGGGATTCCCTTCCCCCTTGAATTTCCCAGGTGAGGCAATGCCTCACCCTGCTTCAGCTCTCACTGGTTGGGCTGCAGCAGCTGACCAGCACCAATTGTCTGGCACTCCCACTGAGATGAACCCAGTACCTCAGTTGAAAATGCAGAAATCACCTGTCTTCTGTGTCGCTAGTGCTGGGAGCTGGAGACTGGAGCTGTTCCTATTCAGCCATGTATGTACCACATTTTCTTTATACAGTCTATCATTGTTGGACATTTGGGTTGCTTCCATGTCTTTGCTATTGTGAGTAGTGCTGCAGTGAATATGCACTTGCATGTATCTTTATAATAGAATGATTTATATTCCTTTGGGATATACCCAGTAATGGGATTCTGGGTCAAAGGTATTTCTGGTTCTAAATCTTTGAGGAATCACCACACTGTCTTCCATAATGGTTGAACTAATTTACCACCAACAAGGTAAAAGCATTTCTATTTCTCTGCAACCTCACCAGCATCTGTTGTTTCTTGACTTTCTAATAATCTGCATTCTGACTGGCATGAGATGGTTTCTTATGTGGTTTTGATTTGCATTTCACTAATGATCAGTGATGTTGAGCTTTTTGTCATACGTTTGTTGGTCACATGTATATCTTTTTTTGAGAAGTGTCTGTTCATATCTTTTCCCACTTTATTAATGGTTTTTTTTCTTGTAAATTTGTTTAAGTTCCTTGTAGATTCTGGATATTTGACTTTGGTCAGATTAATATGTTTCATTTTTTTTCTCCCATTCTGTATGTTGTCTGATAGCTCCAATGGTCGTTTCTTTTGCTGTGCAGAACCACTTTAGTTTAATTAGATCCCATTTGTCAATTTTTGCTTCTGATGCAATTGCTTTTGCCAATTTCATAATAAAATCTTTGCCCATGCCCATGTCCTGAATCATATCGCCTAGATTTTATTCTAGGATTTTTATAGTTTTGGGTTTTACATTTAAGTCTTTAACCCTTCTTGAGTTAATTTTTGTATAAGGTGTAAGGAAGGAGTCCAGTTTCAATTTTCTGCATATGACTAGCCAGTTATCCCAGCACCATTTGTTAAATAGGGAATCCTTTTCCCATTGCTTGTTTTTGTCAGGTTTGTTAAAGATCGGATGATTGTAGATGTGCAGTTTTACTTCTGAGTTCTCTAATTTTATCATTGATCTATGTGCCTTTTTTTGTACCACTACCATGCTGTTTTTGTTACTGTAGCCTTGTAGTTTAGTTTGAAGTCAGGTAGCGTGATGCCTCCAGCTTTGTTCTTTTTGCTTAGGATTGTCCTGGCTATATGAGCTCATTTTGGTCCCATATGAATTTTAAAGTAGTTTTTTCTAATTCAGTGAGGAATGTCAATGGTAGTTTAATGGGAATAGCAACTGAGTCTATACATTGCTTTGGGCACTATGGCCATTTTCATGATATTGATTCTTTCTATCCATGAGCATGGAATGTTTTTCCATCTGCTTGTGTCCTCTCCGATTTCCTTGAGTAGTGGATTGTAGTTCTCCTTGAAGAGGTCCTTAACTTCCCTTGTTAGCTGTATTCCTAGGTATTTTATTTTCTTTGTAGCAATTGTGAATGGGAGTTCATTCATGATTTGGCTCTCTGCTTGTCTGTTGTTGGTGTATAGGAATGCTTGTGATTTCTGCACTTTGATTTTGTATCCTGAGACTTTGCTGAAGTTGCTTATCAGCTTAAGGAGCTTTTGGGTTGAGTTGATGGGGTTTTCTAGATATAGGATCATGTCATCTGCAAACAAAGACATTTTGACTTCTTCTCTTCCTATTTGAATACCTTTATTTCTTTCTCTTGCTTGGTTTTCCTGGCCAGAACTTCCAATACTATGTTAAGAGTGGTGAGAGAGGGCATTTTTATCTTATGCCAGTTTTCAAGGATAATGCTTCTAGCTTTTGCCCATTCATTATGACATTGGGTGTGAGCTTGTCATAAATGGCTCTTATTATTTTGAGGTATGTTCCTTCAATACTTAGTTTTTTGAGAGTTTTTAACATGAAGGCATGTTGAATTTGATCAAAGGCATTTTCTGTGTCTACTGAGATAATTAAGTGATTTTTGTCTTTAGTTCTGTCTATGCAATGAAGTACACTTATTGATTTGTGATGTTGAATCAGCCTTGCCTCCTGGAGATGAAGCCGACTTGATCACGATGGATAAGCTTTTTGATGTGCTGCTGGATTTGGTTTGCCTGTATTTTTTTGAGGATTTTTGCATCAATGTTCATCAGGGATATTGGCCTGAAGTTTTCTTTTTTGTTCTGTCTTTGCCATGTTTTGGTATCAGGATGATGTTGGCCTCATAAAACGTGTTAGGGATGAGTTCCTCCTTTTCAATTGTTTGGAATAGTTTCAGAAGAAATGGTACCAGCTCCTCTTTGTACCTCTGGTAGAATTCAGCTATAAATCCATCTGGACCTGGTCCTTTTTTTTTTTTTTGGTTGGTAGGCCGTTTATTACTGCCTTAATTTCAGAACTTGTTATTGGTCTATTCAGTGATTCAGCTTCTTACTGGTTCAGTCTTGGAAGGTGTATGTGTCCTGGAACTTATTCATTTCTTCTAGATTTTCCAGTTTTATTCACATAGAGGTGTTTATACTATTTTCTGATGATTGTTTGTATTTCTATGGAGTCTGTGTTGGTATCCCTCTTATAATTTCTGATTGTGTTTATATGAATCTTCTTACTTTTTTCTTTATTAGTTTACCTAGCAACCTACCTATTTCTTTGATTTTTTTCCACAAAACCAACTCCTATATTTGTTGATTTTTTTGAAGGGTTTTTTGTGTCTCTCTCTCCTTCAGTTCTGCTCTGAGCTTGGTTATTTCTTGTCTTCTGCTATCTCTGGGGTTTGTTTGCTCTTGGTTCTCTAGTACTTTTGATTGTGATGTTAGGGTGTCGATTTCAGATCTTTCTAACTTTTTGATGTGGATGTTTAGTGCTATAAATCTCCCTCTTAACACTGCATTAGTTGTGTCTCAGAGATTCTGTTACATTGTCTGTTTGTTCTCTTTGCTTTCAAATAACTTCTTTATTTCCTCCTTAATTTCATTATTTACCCAGAAGTAATTCAGGATCACATTGTTCAATTTCTATGCAGTTGTGTGGTTTTGAGCGGGCTTCTTAATCTTGAGTTTTAATTTCATTGCAATGTGGTCTGGGAGGCTGTTTACGATTTCAGTTCTTTTGCATTTGCTGAGGAGTGTTTTACTTCCAATTATGTGACCAATTTTAGAGTAAGTGCCATGTGATGCCAAGAAAAATGTGTATTCTGTTGATTTTGGGCAGAGAGTTCTGTAGATGTCTATCAGGTCCACTTGGTGCAGAGCTGAGTTCAAGTCCTAAATATCTTTGTTAACTTTCTGTCTTGATTATCTGTCTAATACTGACAATGGGGTATTAAAGTCTCTCACTATTATTGTGTGGGGAGTCTAGGTCTCTTTGTAGCTCTTTAAGAACTTGTTTTATGATTCTGGGTGCTACTGTATTGGGTGTATATATATTTAGGACAGTAAGCTCTTCTTGTTCAATTCAATCCTCTACCATTATGTAATGCCCTTCTTTCTCTTTTTTGACCTTTGTTGGTTTAATGTCTGTTTTGTCAGAAAATAAGATTGCAACTCCTGTTTTTTTCTGATTTCCATTTGCTTGTTAAATTTTCCTCCATCCTTTTATTTTGAGCCTATGTGTGTCTTTGCAAGTGAGATATGTCTCTCAAATACAGCACACCAATAGGTCTTGTCTTTTTATCCAGCTTGCAATTCTGTGTCTTTTTATTGGGCCATTTAGTCCATTTACATTTAAGATTAATATTGTTATGTGTGAATTTAATCCTGTCATCATGATGCTGGCTAGTTAATTTTGCAGACCTGTTAATGTAGTTGCTTCATAGTGTCATTGGTCTGTGTACTTCAGTGTGTTTTTGTAGCAACTGGTAACAGGTTTTCCTTTCCATATTTAGTGCTTCCTTCAGGAGTCCTTGCAAGGCTGACCTGGTAGTGACAAAATTCCTCAGCATTTGCTTGTCTGAAAAATATTTCATTTCTCCTTTGCTTATGAATATTAGTTTGGCCAGATATGAAATTCTGGGTTGGAAATCCTTTTCGTTAAGAATGTTGAATATTGGCCCCTAATCTCTTCTGGCTTGTAGAGTTTCTGCTGAGAGGTCTGATGTTAGTCTGATGAGCTTCCCTTTGTAGAGTGACATGGCCTTTCTCTCTGACTACCCTTAACATTTTTTCCTTCATTTCAACATTGGAGAATCTGATGATTATATATCTTGGGGTAGATCTTCACCTGGAATATCATACTGTGGTTCTTTGGATTTCCTGAATTTGAATGTTGTCCTGTCTTGCAGGATTGGGGTAGTTCTCCCGGATGATATCCTGAAGTGTGTTTTCCAGCTTGGTTCCATTCTCACGGTCTCTTTCAGGTACTCCAATTAGTCATAGGTTCAGTCTTTTTACATAGTCCCATAGTTCTCGGAGGTTTTGTTTGTTCCTTTTCATTCTTTTTTCTCTAATCTTGTCTGCCTGTCTAATTTCAGCAAGACAGTCTTCAAGCTCTGATATTCTCTCTTTCACTTGGTTGATTCAGCTATTGATACTTGCGTTTGCCTCATGACATTCTTGTGCTGTATTTTCAGCTCTGTCGGGTCATTTATGTTTCCTTCTAAACTAGTCATTCTAGTTATCAACTTCTATAATCGTCTATCATGGTTCTTAGCTTCTTAGCATTGGGTTAGAACATAATCCTTTAGTTCAGTTCTTTATTACCCACTTTATTACTCACTTTCTGAAGCCTGCTTCTGTCAGTTCATTCATCTCAGTTTCAGCACCATTCTGTACCCTTGCTGGAGAAGTGTTGCAATCATTTGGAGGAGAAGAGACATTCTGGCTTCTGGAATTTTCATTGTTTTTGTGTTGGTTTTTCATCATCTTCGTGGATTTATCTAACTTTGATTTTTGAGGCCATTGGTCTTTGGATGAGGTTTTTGTGAGGCCTTTTGTTTTTTGATGATGTTGTTGTCATTGCTTTCTGTTTGTCTGTTTTTCTTCTAACAGTCAGGCCCCTCTTTTGCAGTCAGGCCCCTCTGCTGCAGTTTGCTGAGGGTCCACTCCAGACCCTATTTGCCTGGGTATCACCAGTGGAGGCTGTAGAACAGCAAAAATGGCTGCCTGTTCCTTTCTCCAGAAGCTTCATCCCAGAGGGGCATTGACCTGATGCCAGCCAGAACTCTCCTGTATGAGGTGTCTGGCGAACTCTGTTGGGAGGTATCACCCAGTCAGGAGGCATGGAATCAGGGACCTACTTAAGGAAGCAGTCTGGTTGTCCCTTAGCCAAGCTGGTACTCTGAGCTGGGGGAATCCCCCTTGTCTGGATCAGCTGGACTCTTCAGAGCCAGCAGGCAGGAAAGATTAAGTCGGCTAAACCTGAGACGGTGGCCACCCCTCCCCACAGGTGCTCTGTTTCAGGGAGATGAGAGTTCTGTCTGTAAGCCCTTGACTAGAGTTTCTTGAATTACTGCAGGGAGGCCCTGCCTGTTGAGGAGGAATGGATCTAGGTCACACCTAAAGAAGCAGTCTGGCCACAATCTACCACAGCCACTGTGCTGTACTGTGAGGAGTACCGCCCAGTCCAAACCTCCCAGTCTCCCTAATACTGGCCAGGAGAACTGCTGACTAGAGCCACAGTAATGGTGGTCACTGCCCCGCCTCCCTTAGTCATCCTAGGCAGACTCCAGGCTGCTGCGTTGGTCAGCAGGGATTCCAAGGCAGTGGGTCTTAGATTGCAGGGTTCCGTGGGAGTGCGACCCACTGTGTGAGGCCATTTGGCTCCCTGGCTTCAGCCCCCTTTCCACAGGAGTGGCTGGTTCTTCTGCCTCGCTGGAGTTCCAGGTGCCATTGGAGTATGCACAAACTCCTGAAGCTCAGTGCCTGTCCGGACAGCCAGGGACCAGAGCAGCTGCCATGGGTCTGCCCAGTTTTGTACTTGAGACCCAAGGCCCTGGTGGTGTAGGCTCACAAGGGAATCTCCTGATCCACGGATTGCAAAAATCTGTGGGAAAAGTGTAGTACGCTGGGTGGGTAGGACAGTCACAGGCTCCCTTGGCTGGGGGAGCGAGGTCCCTTGTGCAGCTTCTGGGTTAACCATCACCCCACCCTGCTTCTCCTTGCTCTCCGTGGGTCGCACCAACCACCTAGTCAGTCTCAAAGAGATAAAGTGGGTACCTCAGTTAGAAATGCAGAAATCATTCGCCTTTTGCATTCCTCTCGCTGGGAGCTGCAGACAGGGGCTGTCTCTTCTCAGCCATCTTGGCTCCTCCCCCAGTCGGCTATTTATTGAATGATTTTTAAAATCAGTGAATACATATTTATATAGTGCTCAGTAAAGATACTAGGTGCAGGGGATGACAGGTGCAAGGAATAAAACCGAGAACAAAAAAGACATAGAGGCATTTTCTATATTTTTATCGACTGGTCATGTTTGCTCTTTGGTTAAGAGTGTTCTTGTCTTTGGCTTACTGTCTTATCAGGTCTTAGTGTTCTCTTTTTAAAGTAAGTTAACTACTCTTCTATAAAAAATAGTAATCCTTTCCAATATAACAAACAATTTTCTCCTATACGTTGTTTGACTTTTAATTACTATAGCATTTATTAATTAGAGACATTTAAAGTTTTTATGTACTATAAATGTTTATATTTACTATCTTTTATTCTGTAATTTCTCCAATTGCTTCCACATTTAGACATTCTTCTCCTATATGCTTGATGAATAATTGCATCTGTTTTTCTATATTTAACTTTATATTTATCTCTTCCATATATCTAGAATTTGCTCTGTTGTAGGGAGTGAGATGAGATTATAAACTAATTGTTTCTTTTAAATGGTTGATGAATTTGTTCCTTTTAGGACTCACAGACTCCCTTATGGGATGTTGAATGGAGCTGCCTTCTGATGAACAAAATTGAATAAATCTTGTGTATCTTATACCTTAAACTACTTAAATTCTTAAAATTTCTTATAGGATTGGGGGTACATCACCAAAGATGGATTTATCTTTAATTTTTGATGATTAGTCTGTCCTCCTGAGCCAAGTTCATGGTCTGACTAACTTTTCTTGCTAAGCACCAAAGAAACTGGACGGATCAGCACAAATCTGTCATTTCAAACAGAAAAACAGTGCTTAGAAAGTGCCCTGACCTCAGTGAGTCAGGAAAGCCAACTACATGTCTGAAAGAAATTTTTAGCTCAGAATTATGTAATCCAAGTCCATGGTGATTTGCGTTGTGAGGGTCATGGCCAGATAGCACATAGAATTGTGGCTGGAATTTAATATGAAGTAAGTGGCTGTTGTCGATTAAACATTATTCCCAAGAGCCACTCTAGTCATTGTGACCTTCACCCTTCCAGGATGACTTCACCTAGAGAGGAAAGATAGGAGGGCCTGGGAACAACTGGCTGCTCCAGAAACACTGCAATGGGCCCCTCATGTTCAATGGGCCAGTATATAAGCTCTGGAAGAAAAAAGACATTGCCTTTTGAGAAGCTTCTATGAAATAGCTGTACAATATTGTACTTATAGTTAACTATATTTTGCACTTATAGTTTGTTAGGAGGGTAGATCTCTTGTTAAGTGTCCCTGACACAAAGGACATTTAACAAAACAAAACAGAAAATAACAAAACCAAAGGGGAAAGAAGAAACTTTTGGAGGTGATGGATACATTTATTGCTTTGATTGTGGTATTTTCACAGGGGTATACATACATATGTCAAGGCTCATTGAACTGTATACTTTAAATGTGCATATTTTTGGTGTATCCATTATACTTCAATAAAACTGTAAAAGAAAAAAAAAAAAAAAAGAAACAAACAAACACCTCTGTCTGTCCTGGTCAAGCTGTTGGATGCTTTTTGAAATCAGGGGTGTGGAATCTGATGAGAGAAGTGAGCTGTTAGATGCCAAGTTAAATACCATCCTGACAAGTCTCCAAGTGCCTAGGACAGTGCAGGGCCAATTCAGATGACCGAGGGAATGCCTGGGGGATCATGGGCATGGTAAGCTTAGGAGAGGCTTTGAACCATATGGTGTGAAAACCCTGCTCTGAGCTGTAACTGAATGTGGAAGCTTTTGTGTTTCATTTCTAGTAAAGCCATTTGAAATGGGCAAATGTGGTAGTGTCAGACTATCCAGTAAGACTGTAATGTTTATTAAAAATCAGTTAGTAAATATTTATTTAGTGCTTAGTAAAGATGCTAGGTGCAGGGGATGCTCGGTGCAAGGGATACAGCTGAGAATAAAAAAGACACAGTTGTTCCCTCTCGTGGTATTTATAGCCTAAGGGAGAAACAGACATTAAACAAGTAAGCGTAAATAAGGAACCAAACAACCAAAATAAGCAAAGTAATCTTTATACCATAGAAGCCTCTGGTGCATGTACTATTTTCTAGATTCTTTCAGAATACACAGTTAATGCTGGCCAAAGATACTGCAGGTTCTATGCACTTTTGTTTGACCTCTTGAAAACAAAATGAATTCCAGCTGTATTTCTTCTTTTTCACTTTGAGAAAATGATT
Organism: Piliocolobus tephrosceles; assembly: GCF_002776525.5. NCBI lineage: Eukaryota > Metazoa > Chordata > Mammalia > Primates > Cercopithecidae > Piliocolobus > Piliocolobus tephrosceles. The sequence goes on along the minus strand of NC_045440.1, from coordinate 73,364,578 downwards.
AAATCTTCAATTTTATTAATTAAACAAATGACTCTAACCAAGTTTCCTTAACTTTCTGTCTGTGATAGGCAGACTAATGGCCTCTCGAAGATGTCCCTGTCCTGATCCCCAGAAACTGTGATTATGCTAGCTTACATACCAAAGGAGAATTGAAGTCGCACATGGAATTACAGTTGCTAATTAGTTGGCTTTAAAATAGGAAGGTTAGTCTGGATTACCCAGATGGGCCCGATGCAATCACAGGGGTCTTTAAATGTGAAAGAGGATGGCAGGAGAATTAGTGTAAGAGTGATGAGATGTGAGAAGGACTCAACCAGACATTGCTGGCTTTGAAGACGGAGGAAGGGGCCAGGAGCCAAAGAATGTGGGCCCTGCTAGAAGCAGGAAACAGGCTCTTTTATGGAGCCTCCAGGAAGAACGCAGCCCCACCACCTTGATTTTAGCCCCATCAGAGGTCAGATTTCTAACCTACAGAACTCTAAGATAGTAAATGTGTTATTTTAAGCCACTGAATTTGTGGTCATTTGTTATAGCAAGTACAGAAACTAATACACTACTCTATCAGTTCAATATATCCAACATTCTCTCCTTCCTTTCTTAATTCTGAAGAAGATAACTTTTTTTTTCTCATTTTCAAGTTGATCTCTTTACCTGCAGACTGATTTTCATTGGCCATCTTCTCTGTTTTCAAAAAAAATATTTCTCTAATCTCTCTCCCCTCTTCAGTCTATACAGGGAATTCTATTTCTTTCTCTTTTAATTTACCAGAGGACTCCTAGTTGTTTAACATAAAAGCTCCTACTAAATCTTCATTCATTTCACTTTTCTACTTTTTACTGAATTTTCTGAAACTTTTTTCACTGGCTTCTAAATCATGAAAGAGAAAGAAAGAGAGGGAGAGGGAAAAAGAGAGAGAGGGAAAACGCCATACAAAGTGAACAGAAAGACTGGACATTTTCTGAGTGGAGAGTATGTTAGTCATTTCTGTTTTGTTATTGAGTTCAGAAGTGAAACAATGGAAAGGTCAAAAGGTCATGTGTTTTTTCATGATAGCTGATAGTGCGAGACATGTCTTTGGCTGAACTTAGCCCTAAGGATGCTGATTAATGATCCAAGTCAATCTGGGTGAAATCTCCCACTGTGATAGGTCTGTGCAGTGCCTCCCTCCCCCAACACATATGCACTTCATCATCTACTCATTTTTATTATCAGAAGCTTTCTTGGGTGAGCTGTACAACTTATTGTAATGATATTGAGAGATGCTAACTGTCCTTGCTTCTCGACGCTGAACCCCGAACAAGATGAGGTAATTTGGGTGATAGCATTTTATACTCTCACCATCATCATCCTCTCTGTAAGGCAGTTCAACTCCAGGGCCTATCCAAGAGCACAGAGCTGTTAGAACACCATAGAAGTCTTATTACCAAGTAGAGTCATGTCTAAAAAGGCCCCACACTCTAGATTTGGAGTAGAATTAGTGGAGGCTACCAAGAAATTTATTTTTCTACATCTGGACATGGAATACACCCATTACCTAATACATACTTTGATCTTTGCCTTTAGAAATTATTATATCTCAGGAAGACCAGACATTATTTTTTGGTCGCCTAAAGCTAGTTTACAATTTTTCTTGCTCTTGCAAAATAAATAAAAACTCTTTTGTGCTTTAACATTACGTGAAACTGATGAACACTCACTTCCAAAACCAATTTGTGCCCGATCCACTCATTCTTCACCAGGCCCTTCTGTCTACTCCCTCCAACTGCTGTCAGGCTATTTGTGTCACAAACTTATAAGGAGCTTCTGACAGGTAGAGACAGCCATGGTGCTGGGCACACAGCTTTGGGTGTGCAGCTCCAGAAGGCAGAGATGGGATCAATGAATGGATGGATATTCTGGTGGGGCAAATTGCAGCTCAGTTTATAAAGGAAGTTCTCTTAACAAAATTGCACAACCATAGAGAGTATTGCCTGGTGAGTCTCCATGCTCCCCCTCCCAGAAAGCTTTCTAAAGAGGTTGACGCAGTGGGAGGCCAGCATGATGAGAAAGGTTGGATTACATTACCTCCAAATGCTTCTCAAGTCTACATGGTTAAGTATCTGTATTTCTGTCATATCCAACTTTTCTGTGGTGTCAATAAACTTGCGTTACTTGAAACTGTAGACCCTCAATATTATGCAGCCCTAGAAGGTCAGAAAGTATAATCCTCTAACATATAATATATCTAACATGAATTAGTAAAAAACATTGATGAGACATCTCGGATATATCTCACCGTGGTGGATAAAGATTTTGCTGATGAGTGGAAGGTATCTCCTAAATATCATTGAAGAGGAGGTCATTTGATTAATATAAACTGAGCATAAGCAAATTAAACCTAATTATTTTAAAAGGGTGCATGCTTTTTCTGTTTACAAAACTAGTAATACGGTTTGGGTGTGTCCCCACCAAGTCTCGTTTTGAATCATAGCTCCCACAATTGCCATGTCTTGTGGGAGGAACCCAGTGGGAGGTGATTCAATCATGGAGGCAGGTCTTTCCTGTGTTGTCCTTATGATAGTGAATAAGTTTCACAAGATCTAATGGTTTTATAAAGAGGAGTTCCCCTGCACAGACTCTCTTCCCTGCCACCATGTAAGATGTGACTTGCTTCTTGCCTTCTGCCATGATTGTGAGGCCTCCCCAGCCATGTGGAACTGTGAGTGAATTAAACCTCTTTCCTAAGCACTGTAATTTCCTTTATAATTATAAAATCTCAAGTATGTCTTTATCAGCAGTGTGAAAATGGACTAATGCAGTAAATTGGTACCAGTACAGTGGAGTGCTGCTACAAAGACACCTGAAAATGTGGAAGTGACTTTGGAACTGGGTAACAGGTAGAGGTTGGAACAGTTTGGAAGGCTCAGAAGAAGACAGGAAAATGTGGGAAAGTTTGGAACTCCCTAGAGACATGTTGAATGGCTTGGACCAAAATGCTGATAATGATATGGACAATGAAATCCAGGCCAAAGTGGTCTCAAATGGAGATGAATGACTTGTTGGGAACTGGAGCAAAGGTGACTATTGTTATGTTTTAGCAAAGAGACTGATGGCATTTTGCCCCTGTCCTAGAGATCTGTGAAACTTCGAACTTGAGAGAGATGATTTAGGGTATCTGGTAGAAGAAATTTCTAAGCAGCAAAGCATTCAAGAGGTGACCCAGGTGCTATTAAAAGCATTCAGTTTTAAAAGGGAAACAGAAGATAAAAATTTGGAAATTTTGTAGCCTGACAATGCAATAGAAAAGAAAATCCAATTTTCTGAGGAGAAATTCAAGCTGGCTGCAGAAATTTGCAGAAGTAACAAGGAACCAAATGTTAATAACCAAGACAATGGGGAAAATATCTCCAGGGCATATCAGAGGCCTTGCAGCAACCCCTCCCATCGCTGGTTCAAAAGCCTAGAATAAAATGATTTTGTGGACCAGAATCAGGGTCCCTTTGCTGTATGCAATCTAGGGACTTGGTGCCCTGCATCCTAGCTGCTTCAGCCATGACTAAAAAGGGGCCAACATACAGGTCAGACCATGGTTTCAGAGGATGGAAGCCCCAAGCCTTGGCATCTTCCACATGTTGTTGAGCCTGTGGGTACACAGAAGTCAAGAATTGAGGTTTGGGAACCTCTTCTTAGAATTCAAAGGATGTATGAAAATGCCTAGATATCCAGGCAGAAGTTTGGTGCAGGGGTGGAAAATGTGGAGTGGGTGGCCCCAGACAGAGTCCCCACTGGGGGTACTGCCTAGTGGAGTTGTAAGAAAAGGGCCAGCATCCTCCAGACCCCCAAATGGTAGATCCATCAACAGCTTGCACTGTGTGCCTGGAAAAGCCACAGATACTCAATGCCAGCCTGTGAAAGCAGCTGGGAGGGAGGCTATACTCTGCAAAGCCACAGGGGTGGAGCTGCCCAAGGCCATGGGACCCCCCTTCTTGCATCAGTGTGACCTGGATGTGAGACATGGAGTTAAAGGAGATCATTTTGGAGCTTTAAGATTTGACTGCCCCACTGGATTTTGGACTTGAATGGGGCCGGTAGCCCCATTGTTTTGGTCAATTTCTCCTATTTGGAATGGCTGTATTTACCCAACGTGTCTACTACCATTGTATTTAGGAAGTAAATAACTTGCTTTTGATTTTACAGGCTCATAGGCAGAAGGGATCTGCCTTGTCTCAGATGAGACTTAGGACTGTGGACTTTTGAGTTAATGCTGAAATGAGTTGAGACTTTGGGAAACTGTTGGGAAGGCATAATTGGATTTAAAATGTGAAGTTATGAGATTTGGGAGGGGCAAGGGCCAGAGTGAAATGGTTAGGCTGTGTCCCCAGCCAAATCTCATCTTGAGTTGTAGCTCCCACAATTCCTACATCTTGTGGGAGGGACTTGGTGGGAGATAATTGATTCATGGGGACAGGTCTTTCCTGTGCTGTTCTCATGACAGTGAACACGTCTCATAAGATCTGATGGTTTTATAAAGAGGAGTACCCCTGCACAAGCTTTCTCTTCCCTTCCACCATGTAAGATGTGACTTGTTTCTCCTTTCCTTCTGCCGTGATTGTGAGGCCGTCCCAGCCAGGTTGAACTGTGAGTGAATTAAACTTCTTTCCTTCATAATTACCCAGTCTTGGGTATATCCTTATCAGTAGCATGAAAACGGACTGATACAAATAGTGTATGTTCTCTGTCAAAGAAAATCATGCTTTACAAAAATACATACAATTAGGAAGTAAATATTTCATGTTCTCTTAGAGATAGTCTGTTAATGGTTTGGTGTAGTGTTATCCAACTTTTTTCTATACCCCTACTAGCATATCAAGCTAAATAATTTTAAAATATTCTCATGACAGGAGAGTATTATGTTGCATAGTATCTTTAAAAAGAGGAACCCTCAGGAGTAAGACTTTTTTCTGTGGCTCTACAGCTTTCCAGAGCAGAAGCTAGGCTCACTCTAAAGGCCATTTCCAGTTCTGTATTCAGGAGTAGTTGGAAGAAGGGCAAATCAGAAAGGTGGCATGATCAATGGAAATATTTCTGAAGTCTTCTAATATTAATTGAGCACATATTGGCATAAAAGGGCCTCTAAAGACATGGAGGTACAAGTCAGAAAAGTTACCTTGGAAATAGAATGATGAATAAGACATTGTCCCAGATATCAAGGAGGTAATAGCCTAATGATGAGAGATACATTTTTTGCAGTTACACTTTTTTTTCTCATATAATTCTACACCACAAGCATGCCGGTACAGATATTAAACAGCTAATTCAGGATGCAGGATAAGCTCTTTCCCTTAGTATTCAAAATCACACAGCATGAAATGTTACAAGAAGCAATCAGTACACCAAGAGCTGATCTGTGAATCTCTAGCGGTCTATTTGAAAAGCCTGTATGTTGGCTCTTCTGCTAAACTACTTGTAGCAAAGAGGAAATAATAAGTTATTGCTTAGGTTGTAGTTTGAAATGTATGTCCATATCTTGAGAATGTGCTTCAACATAAGTTTCTCTTCTTGTGCGATCCTCCATTCCATCAAAGGCAGATTACAGTACCTCCTGAGCTGATTAGGGTGCCAGACAGAGGGGCACGTGTTCACTGTTCCTGGTGATGTTTGAAGCAAAACCAGGAGGAGCTTTGCTCCCCTGCATTTAAGAAACTGATACATAATGAAAGGTCCTTGGATGGCTATGAATCTGAAGGCTCCATATGTAATGCACGGCACTGTCAAGATGATAGATTTTTGTTACAGTTTCCTGAGGAAAGGAAGCCACTCAAAACAGCCATGTCCACTGATTTCCAACACATCAGTTTTCCTTCCCAAACACAGGAATTGTTTGTTGTTTATTTGTTTTTGTTTTGTTTTGTTTTTGAGATGGAGTCTTGTTCTGTTGCCCAGGCTGGAGTGCAGTGGCGCAATCTTGGCTCACTGCAAGCTCTGCCTCCTGGGTTCATGCCATTCTCCTGCCTCAGCCTCCCAAGTAGCTGGGACTACAGGCATCTGCCACCATCCCAGCTAACTTTTTTGTATTTTTAGTAGAAATGGGGTTTCACCATGTTAGCCAAGATGGTCTCGATCTCCTGACCATGTGATCCACCTGCCTTGGCCTCCCAAAGTGCTGAGATTATAGGCATGAGCCACTGAGCCCAGCCAGGACTTGTTTTTATAATCAGACTTATGGTGATCCCTGGGACTTAGCTGACAGCAGAGTAAAAAGGAAATAGAATCAAAAGGGCAACATTGACTAGGCTGTGGCTCTATTTTTAGACGTGAACATCACAAATTGATGTCTTATCTGGAACTCATCTACATGCTGAAGTGATACATTATAAAACAGTTGCAGAATCCAGACTTGCCGGGGCCAGTCAGTGAAATCAGTTACCTGAGCACATTATTTCAGATGCTTATTCCTTCACAGAGGATGTACTTTTTGCATAAGAATGTGACAATACTCACAATTTTTGGAGGTATAGCATCAGCCAAGGTAAAAATTATCTTCTCTCTTATAAAAGGGGACTCTATGTATCTAGGAGTCTTACTATTTACAGACAAATGCATTCCACACTTGGAGCTTCCAGCCAGCTTCATATTTGTCTGACCCTTAACTGTCCCTTCTCCTTGAAATTTTTAACATGTTCCCAGCCATACTGTGTCTATGACCATGAAAACCACATAAAGAATTCCTGCAGGTGACACTTCAGCTTCCATATGAGAGGTCACAAAAGTTGTGGCAATATCTAGACCACAGAAGTGTTTGGCCAATACACTTGTTTTTGGTATTTTTCATTTGCTTTTTCCATTTTGAAAATTAATTTTTTTATTTTCTCTTTCATTTTTGACGATATCTTTTTTACAGCTTTGTTGAAATACGACTGATACGAAAACTATACATATTTAAGGTATACAAGTTGATTAATCTGCACACATGCATATACCTACGATACTATCACTGTGTCCGGAGTTGGTTCCTTCTGGTGGGTTCGTGGTCTCGCTGACTTCAAGAATGAAGCCGTGGACCTTTGCGGTGAGTGTCACAACTGTTAAAGATGGCATGGACCCAAAGAGTGAGCAGCAGCAAGGTTTACTGTGAAGAGTGAAAGAACAAAGCTTCCACAGCATGGAAGGGGACCTGAGCAGGTTGCTGCTGGGACTGGGGTGGCCAAATTGTATTCCCTTATTTGTCCTCTCCCATGTTTCATTTTTATCCTATCAGAGTGCCCTTCTTTCAATCCTCTCTGCTATTGGCTACTTTTAGAATCCTGCTGATTGGTGCATTTTACAGAGCGCTTATTGGTGTATTTTTAGAGCGGTGATTGGTGCATTTTACAAACCTCTTGCTAGCTACAGAGCGCTGACAGGTGCGTTTTTACAGAGTGCTGATTGGTGCATTTTACAAACCTCTTGCGAGCCCCAGAGAGCTGATTAGTGCATTTTTACAGAGCACTGATTAGTGCATTTTACAAACCTCTTGCTAGCTACCTAGTGCTGATTAGTGCGTTTTTACAGAGCACTGATTGGTGCATTTTACAACCCTCTTGTAAGACAGAGAAGTTCTCCAAGTCCTCATTCGATCCAGGAAGTCCAGCTCGCTTCCCCTCTCAATCTCCCCTCTAAACAGGACACACAAACTGCTGTTGAGAATTGGGTGATGACTGCTCTAGCTACTTCCTGCTGGGTATGGCAAAGGGGCCTTGCAGTTGTAGTGTCCTCCAGAGGGGAACCCTATAGGCCAGTCAAAGGGCCAGTGGGTCAGTCCAGGGGTCCTCAGTAGAAGTTGTGAGTTGAGCTCATTTGGGGATCCATTTGTAAGAACATCTGTAGCTTGATGGCCTCGATCCTGGAGGAAACAAATTTGACAAAGAGGTTAAAAATACAGGGCCCGAAGGTGAGTAATATCAAGATGGCTGTCTTGAAAAAGGAGAAGCCATGTCACCCAACTCCAGAGGTTGGTATAAGAATTTGAAAGGCGTTGTTTGATTTCAGAAGCCTTTTCCTGCAAATCCCGGGCAGTGTCTCATTCTATCCCTGACTGGTTAGTGTAAAAGCAACACTCTTCCACTAAGAAGGTGCAAAGTACTCCTTTCTCAGCAGTGAGGAGGTCTAGGCCTGGGCAGTTTTGGAGAGTCACCACTGCCAAAGAGTCTATTTGGGATTATAGAGTAAGGATAGATTTCGTTATTTCTTGCAAACTGTCTGAGAAATCCTTTGAGAGTGTGTGGTAGTAGGATAATGAAGTAGATAAACCTGCTACTCCAGTTCCTGTAGCAGTGGCCATTCCTAACTCTCTAAGTGGGGGTATTAGTTGTATGGCCCTGTGCTGAGGGACTTGAGCTTTGAGGGTCATTGGTAGAATCTGATTTCTTGGAGCAATGCCAATGTTGGGACTTAGGAAGACTAAGGTGCAGGGGTCTGTCCAGTTGGTGAGGAGGCATATATAGGCTGAAGTTCCACATAAGAATAATATGCCTTGGCTGGGTAGACAGAACTGGTTGTGTATGTTTAAAAAGTGAGTGAGTTTGTTATTTTCATTTTCCCATAAGCTTGGGGAAGCCCAAATCTGGGAATTATTTCATGAATTAGGACTTTAACCACTTTCTGAGGCTTCTCTGTCTTGCAGGGGAAGGCTTCTGTCCAATTTGTAAAGGTATCAGCACAGACCAACAAGTATTGAAATCCCCATAACTTAGGCATATGGGTGAGTCTAACTGCCAGCTCTCTCCAGGGTAGTGCCCTATTCTTTGTTCCCCCAGAGGAGCCTTATAATGGACCAAGGGATTATTCTTTTGGCACACCTCACATGCTTTGACTACTTGCTGGATGGTCTGGAGGAGATTTAGCCCTGTAAATAGGGATTTGGCCATTTGATTAGTGTTCTCAATACCCCATATGGAAAGTTTGGTGGAGGGTCTTAAGTATTTTCCACTGGCTGGCTTCAGGCATGAGTACCTTTCCCTCTTCTGTTGTTAACCACCCAGTTGGGAGAAAACTATGCCCCCATGAAAGTCTCCATTCTGTTTTTGTCAGGGAATACTGGGGCTTAATCTCTTGAAGAGGGTTGTTCCATACCAAGTGTCCTTCCATAGGTATTTCTAATAGGAGGTTCCACTGGCAGCAATTTTGCCCTCAGCGTCTGCCCAGTGGTTTCCTTCTGCCATTTCTCCTTCAACTTTTTGATGGCTTTGGCACTATAAAACTGCCACCTCCTTGGGTTTTTGCACTGCTCACAATAACTCCATGATTTCCTTGTGGTATTTAATGGGGGTTACCCCAGAGGTTAGAAACTTCCTTTCTTTCCATATTGCCGCATGGGCATGTAGGATTAGATAAGCATACTTTCTATCTGTATACACACTTATTCTTATTTCCTTTCCCAGTTCTAAGGCTCGCATAAGCACCACTAGTTCAGTTAACTGGGTGCTGGTCCCTGGGGGAACAGGTTTACTTTCAAGTACTGCTACATCACTAACTATGGCATAACCTGCCCCTAGTATCCCATTCTCCACAAATGAACTTCCATCGGCATATAAGTTAAGGTTAGGATTAGCTAAGAGGACTTCTAAGAGATCCTCTCAGGTGGCATTAGTCTGGGCTACAATTTGTTGGCAGTCATGCTCGATTGGTTTCCCCATCTTCTGGGAGAAAAGTGGCAGGTTTGAGGACTGCACATGTGCGTATTTTAAGCAACAGTCCCTCAAGGAGTAGTGCCTGGTATCTAATCAGGTGATTGTCTGATAGCCATAAGCTTCCTTTGGCACCTGGTATGCCATTTACATCATGAGTAGTCCAGATGGTGAGATCCTTTCCTTGTATTATTTTGATAGCCCCTGACACTAAGATGGCCACCCCCACAACTACCCATAAACAGTGAGGCCAGCCTTTTTCTACTACATCAATTTTCTTACTAGGTAAGCCACTGATTGTGGGGTTGTCCTGTGAGTCTGAGTAAGGACTCCAAAAGCTATTCCCACTCCCTCTGTGAAGTATAAAGAGAAGTTTTGTCCTTGGGAAGGCTTAAAGCTGGAGTTTGTACTAAGGCCTGCTTTAAGGTTTTGAAGGCTGTTTCTGCCTCTGGTTCCCGTTCTACTAGATGAGTATTTGCCCTCTGATATGGGGGAACCAGCCTTCAATATTTCAACATAGGTTCTTTCTATTTTCCAAAAGCATTGGCTGGCTGAGAAATAAAGAGAAAGAATGCAAAGAGGAATTTTACAACTGGGCCTCTGGGGGTGACATCACATATCGGTAGGACCATCGTGCCCACCTGAGCCTTAAAGCCAGGAAGTTTTATTAAGGATTTCAAAAGGGGGGGTGTGCAAGAACAGGGAGTAGGTCACAAAGATCACATGCTTCAAAGGGCAAAAAGGAGAACAAAGATCACATGCTTCTGAGGAAACAGAACAAGGGCAAATTCAGAAATACTGATAAGGGTCTATGTTCAGCTGTGCACATATTGTCTTGACAAACATCTTAAACAACAGAAAACAGATGGGGGTTTTTTCTCCACCCTAATAAGCCTGAGGGTACTGCAGGAGACCAGGACATATTTCAGTCCTTATCTCAACTGCATAAGACAGACATTCCCAGAGTGACCATTTATAGACCTCCCCTCAGGAAGGCAATTCTTTTCCCAAAGTATTAATATCAATATTCCTTGCTAGGAAAAGAATTTTGTGATATCTTTCCTGCTTGCTCGTCCTTTTATAGGCTCTCTGCAAGAAGAAAAATATGGCTTTTTGTGCCTGACCCCGCAGGCAGTCAGACCTTATGGTTGTCTTCCCTCGTTCCCTTAAATCTCTGTTATTCTGTTCTTTATCAAGGTGCACTGATTTCATATTGTTCAAACACACATGTTTTACAATCAATTTGTACAGTTAATACAATTATCACAGGGTCGTGAGGTGATGTACATCCTCAGCTTATGAAGATAACAGGATTAAGAGATTAAAGACAGGCATAAGAAATTATAAGAGTATTATTTGGGAAGTGTTAAATGTCCATGAAATCTTCACAATTTATGTTCCTCTGCTGTGGCTCAAGCCAGTCCCTCCATTTGGGATCCCTGACTTCCCACAACACTCTAGGTCTCCTTGATTAGAGTATAGGATAGCCTGGACATCTTGCTGTATCCAGGGATACATAGTTGGCAAAAGCCAGTGATTCCAAGGAACCCCCACAACTGTTTTAATGTCTTAGGGCAAGGATAAGCCAGTATAGGCTGTATTTGTTCCTTTCTGAGGGCCCTGGTTCCTCTGGCTAAAATTAGGCCTAGATACTTGACTTGTAGGCAGAGCTGGGCCTTCCATTTAGACTCCTTATACCTTTTATTAGCTAGAAAGTTCAAGAGATCTAGAGTAGCCTGCCAGCATGAGGCTTCCAAACTGATAGCCAGAAGTAAATCATTCACATACTGAAGGACCAGAGTGCCTGGACTTGAGAAGTGGCCTAGATCTTGGGCCAGTGTCTGACCAAACAGGTGATGGCTAATCCTAAACCATTGAGGCAAGACCATCCATGTAAGTTGGGACATGTGGTCTGTGGAATCCTCAAAGGCAAAGAAAAACTGGGAGTCAGAGTTCAGGGGAATGCAGAATAAGGCATACTTGAGGTCCAGAACAGTGAACCATTCTGCTTCCTCTGGTATTTGAGAGAGCAGGGTATAGGGGTTTGGTACAACTGGATATAGAGGAATTACTGCCTCATTGATAGTCTAAAATCTTGCACTAGTCTCCACTGACCATTCAGTTTTTGTACTCCTAGAATTGGGGTGTTGGAGGGACTGCTGAATTTTCTTACTAAGCCTTGAGCTTTTAAATATCTAACAATATCCTGTAATCCTTTATGAGCTTCAGGTCTGAAGGGATATTGCCTTTGATAAGGAAAAGAGGTGGGGTCTTTTAGGCTGATTTGAACTGGGTGGGGATTTTTTGCCCTTCTGAATTGTCCTTCCAATGTCCAGATTTCAGAGTTTATTCCCTACTCATGTAGGGGACAACAAATGGGTAACTTGTTCCCCATATTCACATAGATAATAGCTCCAGCTTTGGCTAATATGTTACTCCCTAATTAGGGTGTGGGACTTTCAGGCATAACAAGAAAGGCATGTGAAAAGAGTGAAGTCTCCCAATTAGAATTGAGGAGGTGAAAGAAATACCTGGTTACAGGTTGTCCCAGGATTCCTTGGATGGATCTTGAGGACAGCCATCTGGGGCAGGAGATTAACACTGAGAAAGCCTGCACTAGTGTCCAGGAAGAAGTCAATTTCCTGGCCCTCAATGGTTAAACTCACCCGGGGCTCAGTGAGGGTGATGACATGAGCTGGCACTTGCCTTGGGCACTCTCAATCTTGTTGTTGGATCATCTGGTCAGGGGCTTCTGGCCCAGAGAACCTTTGTCCTCTGGGGCAGTTCACCTTCCAGTGATTGCCTTGGCATAGTGGACACGGGCGAGGGGGTGGCTTTTTTCTCATTGGACAATCTTATTTAAGGTGTCCTTGCAAACCACACTGATAACAAGCTTACCAGGTAATTGGTCTGCTCCATTTTCTGTCTGCTCTGAACCACCAGGATTTGTTTGTCTGAGGGCCATGACTAAGACTGTGGCCTTTCTCTGATCTCGCTTTTCATTTTTGGCCTGTTCCTCTTGGTCTGTATTATAGAACACAGAGGTTGCCAGGTTTAATAATGCCTCCAGATTTTGTTCAGGGCCCAGGGCTCACTTTTGGAGTTTTCTCCTCATATCTGCAGCTGATGAGGCAATAAACTTATCGTTGAGGATCAATTGACCCTCGGTGGAGTCGGGTGACAGGGGAGTATATTTTCTTAAGGCCTCCTGTAGTTGCTTGAGGAAGGCAGAAGGATTTTCTTCCTTTCCTTGAGTTATGGTGGACATGATCGAATAGTTCATGGGATTTTTCCTAATTCTCCTTAGTCCTTCTAGAACACAGGTCAACAGATGATTGCAACTCCAGACCCCATGATCTGAACCTAGGTTTCAGTGGGGATCCACACTGAGGACAGCTTGCTGACTGGTAGGGAATTTGTCCGTTTCTTCAGCTTTCATTCTATTATTTACCTGACTATTATATCAAATATCTCCAAACTCTCAGGCTGCAGCTAAAGCCACATTATTTTCATTAAAGGCCAGGGTTTGATCTAACAATAGCATGACATCTCTCCAAGTGAGGACGAAGGTTTGCCCTAGACCCTGTAGGACATTTATATGCCTATCAGGATCATCCAAAAACCTCCAGGTCTACCTTGATCTGCTTTAAATCAGAAAGGGAGAAGGAGATATGTTGCTGGGTTGGGCCAAATTTCCCTCCTCCTACAGCTTGAAGGGGACATAAATGATAGCCCGGGGGTGGGGGTGGGGGGGTGGTTGTGGTCCCTTGGAGATTTCTTTGCTTATTTCCTTCTGGGTAGAGGAGATTAGAGGAGACTTATCATCAATAGGAAGGGGAGCTGTAGGAAGGCTAGGATATGGAGGTAAGCTGAGAGGTCCTCCTGTGGGATGTAGATTGCAAGCTTTGCATAGTTGTGGATTATCCTTCAATGAAAATAAAGCTTGGACATAATGTATTTAACTCCATTTGCCTTCTCTTTTACAGAAAAGGTCAAACTGCAGGATAGTATTGTAATTTATACTTCCCTCAGGTGACCATTTTTCCCCATCAGAGAGAGAATATTGGGGTCACGCCATAGCACAGAAAAAAATGAGCCACTTCTTTTTCAGGGTTCGCGGGTCAAATTGGTCCCAAATGTCTTAGGATGCATTTCAAGGGTGAGCCTCTTGATGCCTGAGTGTTTCCTATCTGAAATAAACTGTCCTTTTTTTTTTCTTTTTTTTTTTTTTTCCTCTGCCCAAGAACCTGCAATCATACCTGGACCCTGCTGTTCGGAATAGTTGCACTCACCAAAGCAGCAGCAGAAATACTAGATTTCCTCCTAGATCACAAAGAGGACTGAGGAAGGCTGGATTTAGTGGTCCTTATCGACACATTCTCGAAAACCTGTTAGAGTCCTAAGCATTTTTTCCTGTTAGTATTGGAAGCTTACCCTTGTCCTATAAAGATGACATGCCTCAAAGTGGAGTGGAGGGCCATACTTTGAGGGAGAGAAGGGATCTCCAGGGTTGGTCTTTGTGCCAAATTATGTCTTTCTGATTGGTGAGCCCGTGTGCCTAAAGAAGGGAACAGAGTCCTGAAATTTATACTAGAAATCATTCTTATAGGAGAAACTAAAAGAGCACCAAGGACAGGGAGTGATTTTTAGATGTGGGACTAGCCTTGGAGAAGAGAGGCAGGAGGAAGTTTGTCTGACAGGATTTAGGACCTAGGCAGCAAGGGTCCAGATAGAATAGATGGGCAAGTCTCGCTTGGGCGATGTAACTTTGAGAGTTCTGCTCATGACTGCAGGGTCAACCAACTTTTTGTCGGGACCCCAGAGCTGAATGGTTTTCCTCTCTGTCGATCCTTGGCTTAGCCCAGAAGCTCAGGAAAAATGGAAGCTGGTTCCAGGCAAACCAACACTCCCAACTCTAAAGATTTGGGAGTTGTTAGAGAGTCCTTTCCCAGAAAGCCTGACACCTGTGTCTTTAGTCTTGTGGCTGCACTAGTCACTTTTAACTGGCTGATAGGTGCCCAGTGTTTAGCCCCTGAATTCTAAGGAAAAATAGGACAGAATAGCAAGTGAAAGGGGTCTGACGGTACTCACTGAGTGGCAATATCCTGGACAAGCACTTAAGATGTGTCCAGAGTTTGTTCCTTCCAGTGGGTTTGTGATCTCGGTGACTTCAAGAATGAAGCTACGGACTTTCGTGGTCAGTGTTACAGCTCTTAAAGTTGGCACAGACCCAAAGAGTGAGCAGCAGCAAGATTTCTTGTGAAGAGCGAAAAAACAAAGTTTCCACAGCATGGTTGGGGACCTGAGTGGGTTGCTGCTGCTGGCTGGGGTGGCCAGCTTTTATTCCCTTATTTGTCCCCTCCCATGTCCCATTTTTGTCCTATCAGAGTGCCCTTTTTTCAATCCTCCCTGCTATTGGCTACTTTTAGAATCCTGCTGATTGGTGCATTTTACAGAGCACTGATTGGTGTGTTTTTTAGAGCACTGATTGGTGCATTTTACAAACCTCTTGCTAGCTACAGAGTGCTGATTGGTGCATTTTTACAGAGTGCTGATTGGTGCATTTTACAATCCTAGCTACAGAGTGCTTATTAGTATACTTTTACAGAGTGCTGATTGGTGCATTTTACAAACCTCTTGGTAGCTACAGACCACTGATTGATACATTTTTAAAGAGCACTGATTGGTGCATTTTACAATCCTCTTATAAGACAGAAAAGTTCTCCGAGGGTCCACTCAACCCAGGAAGTCCAGCTGGTTTCACCTCTCATCACCACAATCAAAGTAATGAATATATTCATTACTGTCAGTTTTCCTGTGTCCCTTTGCTGCTGCTCCTTCTTCCTCCTCTTCTTCTTCTTTTGGTAAGAATGGTTAACTTAAGATCTACACTCTAAATAAATTTCTAAGTGCACACACTGTAGTGTTAACTATAGGCATATTGTGGTACAGCAGATCTCTAAAACTTATTCAACTTGTGTAACTATAACTTTATGTCTGCTGAACAATGCCCCATTTCCTTCTTCCCTCCAGCCCCAGCCCATAGCAACCACCTTTCTATTGTCTGCTTTGGTAAGTTTAACTATTTAATTTTGTTTTTAAGAGATAGGGTCTCACTGTGTCACCCAGGTTGGAGTGTGGTGACACAATCATAGCTCACTGTACCCTTGAACTCCTGGGCTCAAAGGATCCTCTTGCCTCAGCTTCCTAAGTAGCTAGGACTATAGGCACATGCCATCACACCAGGCTAAGTTTACTTTTTGTACAGACAGAGATCTTGTTATGTTGCCCAGGCTGGTCTCAAATTCCTTGCCTCAAGTGATCATCTCTCTTCAGCCTTCCAAAGTGCTGAGCAGTTTGACTATTTTAGATTCTTCATGTAAGTGGAACTATGTAGTCACCTCACACATACTAAGATGGCTATTATTTTAAAAATTAAAGATAATATGTGTTAGTGAGAAAGAGAAATTAGAATATGTGTATAATGTGATGGGGATATAAAATGTTGTAGCTGCTAAGGAAAAGAGTAGCTGCTAAAGAAAAACTACAAATACAACTACCATATGATCCAGCAGTTCTACCCCTGGGTATATGTTCAGAAGAATTGAAATAGGAATCTACAAGAGATATCAACACTCCATGTTCACTGCAGCATTATACGCAATAACCAAGGGTAGAAATAACCCAAATGTCTACCGACAGATGACTAGATAAAGAAAATATGGTGGCTGCGCATGGTGGTTCATACCTGTAATCCCATACTTTGGGAGGCCGAGGCTGGTGGATCATGAGGTCAGGAGATTGAGACCATCCTGGCCAGCATGATGAAATCCCATCTCTACTAAAAATACAAAAATTAGCTGGCTGTGGTGGTGCACACCTGTAATCCCAGCTACTTGGGAGACTGAGGCAGGAGAATGGCTTGAACCCAGGAAGCAGAGATTGCAGTGAGCTGAGAGTGTGCTGCTGCACTCTAGCCTGGTGACAGAGTGAGACCCCATCTCAAAAAAAAAAAAAAAAAAAAAGTGGTAAATACAGACCATGGAATATTATTCAGCCTTAAAAAAGAAGGAAATACTACCATTTGTAACAACATGGATAGAACTGGAAGACATTATGCTAAATGAAATTTGTCACAGAACACACCCAGATTTTCTGAAAAATTGAAACAATATTTGACAATTAGGAGATCTATAAAAATTCACATTTCTGGTTTCTTTCGAAAAGATTTTGAATCCCAGAACTCCAAGTTATCTCCCATGGTAGCAATAGCTGGAGCTGAGGAGCTGAGACTTTACAGAGGAGGTGGGCTTTCTAGTTGACCTCAACCCATACCCAAAATGCTTCTCTCCTTTATCTGCTTGATCCCTACAGACACTTGCGATCTTGCCTTTAATCTCCCTCCACCCCACGCTTTGGGTTATCCTTCTTTGTGGCTTCCAACTTTGACTTCCTCTTTTATTTTTGCCTTTTTTAGAGACAGATTGTTGCTCTGCCACCCAAGCTGGAGTGCAATGGTGCAATCACTGCAACCTCCAAGTCCTGGGCTCAGCTGATCCTCCCATCTCAACCTCCCTAGTAGTTGGGATTACAGGTGCACACCACCATGCCCAGTTAATTATGTTTTTTGTAGAAATGGGTCGTGCTATGAATCCCAGGCTTGTCTCTTGAATTCCTGGCCTTAAGTAATCCTCCTGCCTCAGCCTCCCAGAGAGCTGAGATTACAGGCATGAGCCACTGCTTTTGGCCAACTTCCTCTTGAGTGATAGTCAGTTAGACAGAATTTTCTCTCCACCTGACCTGGCATTCACTAAAGACTTGGTTTCTGATCACTCCCTGGGTATACATGTCAAAACAGAAGAGCTTTACTGTCACCCATCCTCTTTTGTAAGGTCAGAAGGACACTACTCAATGAACCTGCAGTGCCTGGTGGTCCCAAACTTTCAGGAGAGAAAGACTGAAACACAGAATTCCTAACTGCTGGGAAGGATGTAGAAATCAGGCAGTGTTTGGAAATTCTACTTTAATAAAACAGTTGGAATAAATTCTACTGTACATGTAAAATGGTTCTGATATGATGACACAGTTCATTGAATAGGATATCTCTGGGTAATTAGATTCCATATTACCAAAGATTCACTCCACAAAAATGAGAACTCTCAGTCATTTCTGCAAGAAATGTAATTTAGTACAACCTTTCTGGAACACAATTTGGCAATGTGCAGTAAGAGTCTTAATAAGTCTTCTGCCCCCATTATTTCCCCTATTAAGACTCCATTCTATGGGAGTAATCCAATATGCAGGCAAAAACCACTTTACAAAGATTTCTATTCAAGCATTATTATTTATGATAACAAGAAATTGAGAATGATTAAAGTATTTATTCTCCAATTGTTGGGCCACTAAGAAATGGTGCCTCCATTAGATGGGATATTACACAGCCACTGAAAATGGTGTTTTGGAAGCAAATATAATCATATGGGAGAGAGTTTTATGTTGGAATGCATGGAAAACATTTTGAAAGACAGATTTTAAAACTTTGTGTTCAGAATAATCTCAATGACATTTATAGGTTTTTGTGGTTGTGTTTTGTGTCTCTATAGTAGTAGTGGCAGTAGTAGTATAATAGGAGGAGGAGGAATAAACTTTAGGGGTATCTGTCCAGGGAACAATGGTTATCTTTCTCTGATAAATGACCCAGCTTCCTTACTAAAGGTTGAGTCTTCAGTAACCATATTATTCTGTGTAACTGTTTCCTTATCACAGTTAATGGGACCAAGCTTGGGAAAACAGATTGACTCCTCTAGGAACACTGGCTTGTTCTTAATGGAGAAAGAAGGTATAGAGTTGAGACCCATGGGGTGGCTATGTTGGACTATCTATCCCCAAAAGCAAGGAAATCAGGCTGTAAAAAAAATAAAGAAAGATAGAGCCTCTACTTTCTAAATTTCTGCCTCCTTCTAATTTCTAGTATAACAGTTCAGCTTCCTCTGTGTTCCATGGAATATCCCGTGGGCTTTACATAAATTCCCATTTTTGTTTAAATCAGTTCAAAATGGGTTTCTATCATTAGCAGCCAATTGAATATGTGATAAACAAATATACACAGAAAACAAAATAGCAAGATCTTTTCTGAATGTTAATGACGGTGAGAAATCACATATAACTTTTATTATCTTCTTTTTATTTTTCTGAGTATTTAGTTTTCTAAAGGGAGTAGTACCATTCCCATAATAAAAAAATAAAGGCATTATAAGAGAAGAAAATATTGTTTAAAAGCATGTTTTCTCCTCTTACAATAGAAAGAGCTTCATTACAAATTATGCTACTCAGATATCCTCAAATATAACTGTATTTCCTGTTGTGGAGAATGAAATTTACCCTTTAAACATCCCAGAGTGAGAAAATTGGTACAGTTCTCATACAGGTTTGATGGGGCTTCAAGTTAATCAAATCCAAGGTCTAGAGATGGGCCCTGTTGTGCTGAAGAGAGGGAATACCTTTATTTTTTCTTTTTTTGCTATTTTTGTTATTTATTTATTTTTTTGTTTTGCCAATGATTGCTTTGTGAGTAGGCATGTGATGCAGTGTGAGCCAATGAGATTAAAATTGCAGCTTCTATTAACGTGATTTGCTGCTCTTCCTGAAGAACTTCAAGAAGCAACACTCTCTCCCTTGGTAGGGAATTTGCTTATATTGAGAGGAAACCTAAGCAGCTGCCACCATCATACTCCCTACCCAAAGTAAACCCCACAGCTGGAGGAGAGGAAAGGTATGAGAACTGCAGGCCTGTTGAGCACACTGTGCTTATTTAACCAATCCTGAAGCCCACCTCACCTTTGGACTTCCAGTTAAGTAAGCCAATAACTTGCATTGTGGTTTAGCTAGTTTGGATTGGCCTTCTGTCTTTGGAGCTAAAGGTTCACGATATACCTCTGAATTTAGAGGTATTACCATATGCTATGGTGTGAATATGGCTTGTTTTGTCCTTCCAAGTCTCATGCTGAAATTTGATTTCCAGTGTTGGAAGTGGGGCCTGGTGGGAGGTGTTTGGATCCTTGGGTAAGGGATCCATGAATGGCTTGGTGCCATTCTCACAGGAGTGAGTTCTCACTCTTAGTTCCCAAAACAACTGGCTGGTAAAGAGTCTGACCCTTACTCCTTTCTCTCACTTTCTCTCTTACCATGTGATCTCTGCACGCACTGACTTTCCTTGCCCTGCCCTGGGAGTAGAAGCTTCCTGAGGCCCTCACCAGAAGGAGATGATGGCACAATGCTTCTTGTACAGCCTACAGAACAGTGAGGCAAACAAGCTTATTTTCTTTAAAAATTACCCACCTTAAGTATTCCTTTACAGCAACACAGACTAAAGCATCATATAATCTCACTCAGTTATTAAGACAGTATATTATTTTCATACTTTTCCATTTATCTTTATTCTATCTTTTCTGTCTCTAGATCAGTTTCCCTTATTTGCAGCATATTTTAATGTGGCTCAGCTTATAAATAGCACACATGTGGAACCTATTCTAAGACATTTGTCAGATCAAAATCTGCTATTTCTACAAGTTCTTCTTGACTGCACATCTATATTCCAGTTACCCCTCATGCTCCTCCCCTCCCGACCACAAAAAATGGCTATGCTTTTCCTATATAGAAGATACGGCCGGTCCTGCAGGAGATTACTTACTCAGCTTACACTTTATCTAGCATATCCCAGCTTGTCTCCGTGAACTGAGCCCTGGGATGTGTCCCTTCTACCTTGAGTTGACCTTTGGAAGTCAATTGGGAAAAAAAGTGGATATATTCTACAGTTTTTCTGTCTTGGTCTATATTAGTTTATTACAAATAGCTTATTAAGAAATGGGTAGAATTTAAATAAAATAAAACCAATTTCTTATGTATAATAGATTCTATAGTAAAGTGGTATAATCAACATAGTGATGATGCTTCTGAAGAAAATTTAGCTATGAGAGCCCTTAGGAAACCTGACTATATGAAGTTCCAGTAAATAAACCCCACTTATGTAAGAGATATTCATTCGAGAGCTTTATATCAGTTTCACCTGCTAGTCAGTTCAAAGGAGAAAAGGAAATGGAAAATAATTATTTAAACCCAGAGACCATGGGAACATATCATTGCACATTTTTCCAGAGGCAAGTGAAGAAATGCTGTATTTTATACCTCAACTTCCTAACTTCCTTCTAGTACCATACAAAGAAAAGAGTGTTGCACAATAGCAACTTCATATGAATTTTAGATTTCCAGTAATCAAAATAAATAATTAAGTTCATTAAGTTTTGTTTAGATAAGCTTTTTTTTCAGAATCTTATTAACATATTTAAATATTTTGAGTTCTTTATAAGCTTCTGATTTATCTGTCCAAATATTTCTGGCTGTAAGATAATATATGTACAGGTGTCTAGTATAGTGTCTGGTATATCACAGGCTATGAAGAAAAATGGGTCAGTAGGTGTCAGATGGGTTGTGGTAATCACTGAGGTAAAGCAGGAGATTAAAGCCTGTTTTCAGCACTTGAAAAATGCTACAAAAATACAGCTAATTTTTCACAGCTGATTTGACAGGACTCTGACTATAATCATATTAAGCCACACAAGGCAGAACAATCAAATTGATGAAAAGAAGGATATAAAAAACAGAATATGGTACCTGAATGGCATATAGAAAACTTTCCAGGTATTGGTAACTGATATTGTTTGGCTCTCTGTCCCCACTCAAATCTCATCTCGAATTGTAATTCCCATAATCCCCACGTGTCAAAGGAAGCAGTGAGAGGTGATTGAATCAAAAGGGCAGTTTTCCCCCATGCTGTTCTCGTGATAATAGTTCTCATGAGATATAATGGTTTTATAAGGCAGTTTTCCCTGGTCTTGCTGGCTCTTCTCTCTCCTGCTGCCATGTGAAAAAGGTCCTTGCTTCCCCTTTGCCTTCCACCATGATTGTATGTTTGCTGAGATCTCCGCAGTCATGTGGAACTGAGTCAATTGAACCGCTTTCCTTTACAAATTACCCAGTCTCAGGCATTATCTTTAAAGCATTGTGAGAATGGACTAATACAGTCACTACTACAGGAGCTGAGAAATCTGTGTTCTGATGGGGGCAGAGCAAAGGAACTGTAGTTAACACAGACATGAAGAGGATCCACCAAATGGTAGAAAATGTGATTTTTCTATTGCTTTTTGGATATGCTTTGAATGGCAGGACCGAGATGCATTTATTCATTATTGAAACTTATTATAAAATGCAATGTTTTGTCTTCATTAAGGGAAGGTTTTAGAATATAGCTCCCAAACACTACCATGTATGTTCAAAAATTTACATACATAAGCATACATGGTATGCTAAATTCCTCTCTTCTTCCACCTCTCTCTGTCACTGATTAGGGATTCAGATGAAATTTTTATTTTACTAAGATGAAAGTGAATAGATTCTTTTTTTGTCTGTTAAACATTTATCAAGTATTTACCATATGTTAAGCAATGACCCTAGGTAAACAATCTTATTTGTTTATAATTTTTTATATGAAAAAGTGCAGATTTCTTACATGCATTTATTGTGTAGTGGCTTTTGGTGTACCGATCACACAAACAGTGAACATTGTACTCAACTGGTGATTTTTCGAACTTCACCCATCTCCCACTCTTCCACCGTTTGTAGTCTCCAGTTTCTATTATGCCGCCTTATATATCTATGTGCACCCATTGTTTAGCTCCCACTTATCAGGGACAATTTGCAACATTGGGCTTGTGTTTCCTGAGTTATTTATTTAAGATAATGGTCTATAGCTTCATCTATGCTACAGAAGACATTATTTAATTCTTTTTTTATGGCTGAATAGTATTCCCTGATGGGTGTGTCTATATACATATATTTCTTTATCCAATCATCAATAGATTCTGTGTGTGTAAATATGTTCCATATAAATTATATATATATACACACACACATATACATATACACACATACAATACACTTTCTTTAATCATCTATTGATGGACACTTAGATTGATTGTATATCTTTGCTATAATGAGCAGTGTAGTGATAAACTTATGGGTGCAGGTGTCTTTTGACATAATGATTTCTTTCCTTTTGGGTAGATATCAAGTAGTTGGAATTGCAGGACTGAATAGTAGTTCCATTTCAAATTCTTTTGGAAATATCCATACACTTTTCCATAAAATTTGCACTAATTTCCATTCCCATCAACCGTGTCTAAGTGTTCCCTTTTCTCTGTACACTCACCATGTGTCACTTTCTTACTTCTTTGTACTATCTATTCTGACTAGTGTAAAATAGCATCTCACTGTGATTTTAATTTGCATTTCTCTGATGGTTAGTGAAACTGAGCAGTTTTTCATATGGTTGTTGGTTGCTTGTATTTCTTCTTTTAAGAAATATTTATTCATATCCTTTGCACATTTTTTAAAGGTTTTATTTTTTTTCTTGATTGTTTTTCCTTGTTTGATTTCCTTAGAAATTCTGGATATTAGCCCTTTGTTGGATGCATAGTTTGCAAATATTTTCTCACATTCTGTAGGTTGTCTGTTTATTCTGTTGACTGTTGCTTTTCCTGTGCAGAAGCTTTTTAGTTTAACTACGTTCCATTTGTCTGTTTTTGTTTTTGTTGTGTTTGCTTTTGAGGACTTAGTCATAAATTATTTGCCAAGGCCAATGTCCAGTAGATTTTTCCCTTGGCTTTCTTCTAGGATTCTTATAGTTTCAGGTCATAAATTTAAGTCTTTAGTCCATTTTGAGTTAATTTCACTATATGGTGAGAGATATGGGTCCAGTTTTATTTATCTGCATACGAATATCCAATTTTCTCAGCACCATTTATTGAATAGAGTGTCTATTTCTCACTGTATATTTTTGTTGACTTTGTCAAAGATCAGTTGGCTGTCGAAAAGTGGTTTTATTTCTAGGTTCTCTAATCTGTTCCTTTGTTCTATGTGTCTATTTTTACAACAGTACTAGGCTGTTTTGGTTACTATAGCCTGCAGTATAAATTGAAGTCAGGAAACGTAATGCTTCCTGCTTTGTTGATTTTGGTGGAGATTGTTTTGTCTATTCAGGCTCTGTTTTTGGAGAGAGAGATATATATAGGGTAGGCTATATATAATAGCTGTAGGTTAGAATGTTCTGTAAACGTCTGTCAGATTCATTATATATATATATTTATATATTATATATTTCAGCATTTTCTCTAATTCTGTAAAAAAATAGCATTAGTTTTTTGATAGAGGCTAAGCTTAATCTGTAGATAGCTTTGGGCAGTATGGTCATTTTAACAATATTGATTCTTCCAATTCATGAGCATGGGATATTTTTCCATTTGTTTGTGTCATTTATAATTTCTTTCATCCGTGTTTTATAGTTTTCTTGTAGAGATCTTTCACTTCTTTGGTTAAATGTATTCCAAGGTTTGTTTGGGATTTTTTTAATAGTTATTTTAAGTGGGATTGAGTTCTTGATTTGTTTCTCAGCCTCATTGTTGAACAGAAATGCTACTGATTTTTTACATTGATTTTGTATCTTGAGACTTTACTGAATTCATTTATGAAAACTAAGGGTCTTTGGGAGGAGTTTTTAGGGTTTTCTAGATATAAGATGATATCATCAGCTAACAGATAATTCAACTTCATCTTATCCAACTTATATGCCTTTTATTTCTTTCTCTTGCCTGATTGCTGCAGCTAAGACTTTCAATACTGTGCTGAATAAGAGTGGTGAGAGTGGGTATGCTTGTTTTGTTTCAGTGCTGAGGGAGAATTGCTTTCAAATTTTCCCTACTCAGCATTATATTTGCTATGGTTTGTTGTATATGGCTTTTAATTTTTTGAGATATGTTTCTTCAATTCCTGGTTTATAGAGGGTTTGTATCAACAAGAGCTGCTGGATTCTATTAAATGCTCTTTTTGCATCTATTGAGATGATCATATGGTTTTTGTTTCTAAATATCTTATGTGTTGAATCATATTTATTGATTTACATATTTTGAACCATCTTTGCATCCCTGGAATAAAGTCCACTTGATTGTGGTGTATTATATTTTTGATGCACTGTCGGATCCAGTTTCCTAGTATTTTGTTGAGGTTTTTTGCATCTACTCAGGGATATTGGCCTGTAGTTTTCTTTTTTTGTTGTTGTGTCTTTACTTCGCTTTGGTATCCATGTAATATTAACTTCATAGAATGAGTTAGGGAGGAATCTCTCTTTCTTATTTTTTTTAGAATAGTTTCCATAGGATTGGTGCCCATTCTTCTTTGTATGTCTGATAGAATTCAGCAGTGAATCCATCTTATCCTAGGGCTTTTTCTTTGTTGGAAAATTTTTTAAATGACTGATTCAATTGTGCTACTCATTTTTGGTCTGGTAAGGACTTCTATTTCTTCTTGGTTCAATTTTGGGAGATTCTGTTTCCCGGAATTTATCTATTTCCTCTAGGCTTTACAGTATGTGTGTGTACAGATGCTCACAATAGTCTCTAATAAACTTTTGTATTTCTGGTATCAGTTGTAACGTCATCTGATTGTGCTTATTTGAATCCTCTGTCTTTATTTCTTGGTCCATCTAGCTAGTGGCCTATGAATTTTATCTTTTCAAAGAACCAACTTTTTATTTCATTGATCTTTTTTACTGTTTTCTTTCATCTCGAGTTTATTTAATTCTACTCTGACCTTTGTTATTTCTTTTCTTCTGCTAGCTTTATTTTTTGTTTGTTCCGTGTTTCCAATTCTTTGCGGTATAACATTAGGTTGTTAATTTGAGATATTTCTATCTTTTTTTAATGTAGGCATTTAATGCTATAAACTTCCATCTTAGCACTGCTTTTTCTGTGTCACAGTGGTTTTGGTATGTTGTGGCTCCATGTTCATTTATTCCAATTTTTTTCCCCTAATTTTATTCTTTATTCAAAGATTGTTCAGAAGCAAGTTGCTCAATTTAGATGTATTTATATAGTTTTGAGAGTTTCTCTTTGTATTGATTTCTAGTTTTATTTCACTGTGGTCAAGGAGATGCTTGCTATGATTCTGATTTTTAGAAACTTATTGAGACTTTTCTTGTGGCATGGAACATAGTAAAATTTCAAAAATGTTTAATGCACACATGAGAAGAATATATATTCTATGGCTGTAGGGTAGAATGTTCTGTAAATGTCTGTCAGATTCATTTAGTCTAGAGTCTAATTAAAGTCCAAAGTTTCTTTGTTGATTTTTTTGCCTTGATGTGCTTTTAGTGTTTTTGGTGGAGTTACAGAAGTTCCCTACTAGTGTTGGATTTCTTTCTATCTATTTTCTTAGATCTACTAGTATTTGTTTTATGAATCTGGATGCTCCAGTGTTGGGTGCATATATATTTATGATTGTTGCATCTTATTGAATTGATTCCTTTATCATTATACAATGACTTCTTCATCTTTTTATTTTTACTGTCATTGACTTAAAATCTGTTTTATCTTATATAAGTATAGCTACTTCTGCTTACTTTTCTTTTTGTGTGAAATATCTTTTTCCACCTCTTTGAGTATAAATGTCTTTGCCAGGTGGGTTTCTTGTAGGAAACATATGTTTGGATCTGGTATTCTTGTCCATTCCACCAGTATATATCTTTTAAGTGGAGCATTTATTTCACTTATGTTCAAGGTTAGTATTAATATGTAAGGTTTGTTCCTGTTGTGATGTTAATTGTTACCTGGTTGCTTTGTAGTCTCAATTGTGTGGTTGCTTTATAAGATCTATGAGTTTTATAGTTTCGTGTCTTTTTATGACAGCAAGTATCATACTTCTGTTTCCATGTTTAGAATTCCTGTGAGCATTTTTAATAGGGCTGGTCTAGTGGTGACAAATTACCTTAGCATCTTGTCTAGAAAATACTTTATTTATCTTTCATTTATGAAACTTAGTTTAGCAGGATATAAAATCTTGGCTGATTGTATTTTTATTTAAGAAGACTGAAAATAGCACCCCAGTGCCTCCTGACTTGTAAGATTTCTGCTGAGAATTCCTCTGTTAGTTTAATGAAATTTTCTTTTTGGGCAACTTGATGCTTCTCTCTTGTTTCTTTTAGGATATTTTTCCTTCACATTGACTTTAAATAGTCTAATGACTGTATGCCTTGGTGATGTTAGTATTGCAAAGTATCTTCCAGATGTTCTATGTGCTTCTTGTATCTGGATATCTACATCTCCAGGAAGACCAGGGAATTTTTTTTGAATTATTCCCTCAAATAACTTTTCCAAAGTTATTATTTTTTTCTTCTTCCTCAGAATGCCTGTAACCCATAAGTTTGGTTCCTTTACATAATCTTATATTTCTTGAAGGCTTTGTTCATTAAATTTTTTTTCTTTTTTTATCTGACTTGGTTAATTCTAAATACCTGTCTTCAAGCTCTGAAATTTTTTCTTCTGCTTGGTCTAGTCTACTGTTAAAGATTTTACCTATATTTTGTTATTCCTTCAGCAAATTTTTCATTTCAAAAAATTCTTCTTTATAAAATATCCCTTTAGAAAATGTTTTATTTATATTTTGAATTATTTTTCTTATTTCATTGTATTGGCTTTCAACAATCTGTTGAATCTCATTGATCTTCCTTCAAATTCATATTTTGAATTCACTTTTATTCAGAATTTTCATTTTGGTTAGGAGTCATTGCTAGAGAGATAGTATGTGATCCTTTGAAGGTGTTGCTACAGTCTGGTTTTTCAAGGTGCCAGGGACCTTGTGCCTCAGTTTGTTTTCATTTGGAGAATCTGTCATTTCTTATTTTTGAATTTACTTTCATTTGGATGGGACTTTAATTTTTAGCTCTTAAGAGTTTGACTGTAGCATATGTTGGGGACAGTCTTTTGACTTCGCTTCTTCGTGCTTTTAGGAGGCCAAGGTTCTGCATGAATTTTTTGGTTATAGATAACCTTATTGTAGTGGTTTTCATAAATACTGGTTGTTTGTAGGTGGTAACAGTGGTGTACTGGGTGTGTGTTTGGGCTCACTGCCATTAGCAGAAACAGAAAAGTGGAGGTCTAGGCAGCTTGTTTCACTCCCCAGTGCTGCACAATTCTGTGCAGGAATTGGAATGGGTTGTGCAGTTTCCCTTATTGGCCCGTAGCTGTCTCACTTTTGTGGATGAAGACTAGTTGAGTGCTACATGATAGTATCAGCAAAGTTTTGGTAGTCTATGCATGTTGACCTCCCAGCCAGTAGGTGGTGCTTGCAGAAGAGATGCAGCTGCAGTGGTGGCAGTGGGATTTTTTTCTTAGCTTTTACTAACCAGGAGAAGTACTAATGTTTCTCCAGCGATGGGTGGGCTGTGGAAATCTCAGGGCTACTCATCCTTGTGCTTTGCTTCCAAGGTGATTGTAGGGGCCAAAGCTGGGCTGGGTGGGTCAGTGGAGGTGTAACTAGGCTATCCGTGGCAAGCATAAGTGCTGACCCCAGTGGGGATTAGGGGTTAGCTCTCAAGCCACTGGGGCAATCTTCCAGGGAGGGATGAAAGTACTTT
This sequence comes from Piliocolobus tephrosceles, assembly GCF_002776525.5. NCBI lineage: Eukaryota > Metazoa > Chordata > Mammalia > Primates > Cercopithecidae > Piliocolobus > Piliocolobus tephrosceles. Next base: position 73,336,414 of record NC_045440.1, on the reverse strand, counting down.
TCCTGGGCCACAGTACCTATGTGGGAGAAGAGGGTTTGCCAGAATCTGCAGCCTAGAAAGTGGCACTGGGACCCACCCAGCTTCCACACCCCAACCTGAAGGTTCTCTCTTCAGTGTCCAGCCAGCAGAAGCAGGACAGAATGGTGAGGCCAGAACCGAGCAGTCTGCAGTCAGTTTGTCAAGCCATGGAACTCTCTTGTAGCTAGGATCACAAAGACCCACAGTAAGAATGTGAGTCCCCAGGGTCCTCCACTTACTTCTTCTCTGGGTGCAGGTCCAGTGCCCACTACTGGTGACCCCAGGCTAGGAGCCCCATTTTTTCCTTCTTTATCCTCAGTGTCTCCCATCACCTCTCTGTTGAATTCCAGTTTTCTCTCTCAGAAAATCTATTTGAAGTGTGAATATTTATTCAATATTTTGGTTATTCTCCATGGAAGAGGCACACCCTCACTGCATCTCATCAGCTGTCTTGAGCCTTCCCCTATGTAAACAATCTTGATGGATTAGCACATAAAACATTAGTGTTTGAGGACATGGATAATATGTATAACAGTAACAAAGTGGAATAGATCCATGGACTATAATCCTTGACATTTTGTAGCTTCTAGCCAAAGAGAGCATGACAGCCAATAATTACATATTATAACTACATATAATATGTTAATTATAATTTTATAACACAATACATTATATTTATAATTATATATACCGTAATTGTAAGCAAACAAAATTTTTATCTAAAGATTGTAGAAAGGGAATAATTAGGTAGGGCTGACTTTGTGGCATTTGAACTGTGCAATCACACAGGCATCCGAACTCAGACTTTGATGGGTATAATGCTCTTCTCTTGCCATCTTGAAATTCTGAATTTTTGAACACAACATGCTGCACGTTTGTCTTGCACTGGGCCTCACAAGTCATAGATCCAGTCTTTTCTTGATCTAGTTCTGAAATATATATGTAATCTGACATATATATGTATATATACATACACACATACATACACATACACACATGTGCACACATATAACATAAATGGACATGTTTTTTCTACATAAAATCATCTGATTAGCCCCCTTGGCTTTTGATTTTATTTTTTACTCATGGTTTCACATTTTCATTAATTCACCTATCTTCTCTTTCTTATTCTCCTTTATGATCAACTATGATATATTTATATACAATGTATTTTATGATTATGATTGTAGACAAGTTGGTCATGGTCTTAGGCAATTTGTTTTAGGTTTACCTCAGTTCACAGGTATATATTTTCTTCTTTACATAGTGAATGAAAAATCACAAACAAGAAAATCTCCCAGCAAAATATAACAATATAAATAAAAGCCTTGCATCTTCTGGAAAAATAGTGTAAGTGTCAAGGGGTAAGAAATTTATCTATCCTTTTACATAACCATCTACGCATCCATTCACTCACCAATTTATTATTTATTCATGTAACATACATCTACTAATAAATACTTATGTAAGAACGTGGGATTCAAGGACGAGATGAATACATGTGTTCCCTGTATCTGGAATGACTCACGGTACAATACAGAGAGGCTGATATATGCTACACCCAAAACGATGCAATGCAATCAAGCGTTACATAATGTTAATTAATTCAATGTCAAATGCATATTTTGTCTTAAAAGTCCCTAATAGTTACCCAAGCATTATTTATTCACTGTAGCTGTCTTTCTCCATAGGGCTCAAGGAGCTATCACTGAAGTCATCCATGTGGAATACAATGCAGAGAAGTGAGGGAGAGGATGTTCTCTCCTGAGTAGATGCGTAAAAACATTTACAGGGAGGAATCCCTTTTGCTGAGTCTTGCAGGGCAACTGACTGACAGGGTATCCTGTGTGGAATTGGAAGGCAGGAGACAGTTTTTGCAGAAGAAACAGCATTTGCAAGGGCCTGGAAGAAGGTAGAATTTTGCATGTTCTGCATCAACCATCCTGGGGTGGCCTTGAGTTTGGTACAATTTTCTTCTGCACAAAGAGAAATGCCTGGAGGGAGGTGTAAACTCCAGAGTTTGATTTCATTGGTAGAGACTTGAACCATCTGAGCTATCTAATCTGCAAAACAAACATACAAAAATAAATATATTTCAATGCAAATATGGTTGATGGATAGAACTACCATTTCATCTGAAACACATTGATTGTGTAATCCAAGTAGTCTTCTCCCTAGAATCCCCTAATCCTTTAGAATTATGGATTAACTTAATTTTGCAATTTTTAAATTAATGTGTTTCAAATATTATTCCACCTGTAGTGAGAAACTCAACACCTTCTGCTACCTTCTAATATACACCTAAAGCACACACTTGCACACACTTCCAGAGATACACATCACAACCTCAAATCCAGGAATTTTTAGAGGATTACCTTACTCCTGTCATTTCTTGCTTTAATTTTTCTTTTTCCACTGAAGTTTCAGCCTCCCCTGTGTTTTTCTTCCTGCCTGTGGCTGGTCTCTTGTCTCCCCCCAAGATGACCTTAATGTGCACTACAGACCATTTTACTTTTGTGTTCCCTAAACAAACTCAAACACAGGATTGTTTTATGTAGCAGAGTTATTAAAGTCTTGTGGATATCTGAGGCAGTTAAATGACAGTATCACCAAAAACCTAGAAAGCAAATAATAGCATCTTTGTTCCTTAAAATCCTTTATCAAACCCACCACCGCTCATTTCCCATGGCTATCTTTCTCTCCAGGCTCCTTGCCTACCATTAGTTTGTTTTGCCCCTCTCCCCTCTCCTTTTTCATTGATTTCACTCTCTCTTCCGAGAAGCATTGACAATTTCAAGACTCTATTTGATTATGCAAAGAAGTGCAGATCTACACACTGGCCATGCACATCTAAGGGTGATATGATTAGATGAAGAAAATTTCCAAACAAATTTACATAGGGTCTCTGTCATTAACTTATCAAGATTTGTAATTTTACTCTTTCCACAAGCAAAAAACAAACTCTGTAAGTAAAATCAGAAGTGCAGGAATTAATTTTCCTAGTCATATAACTCATGCAATCCCCAATAGAGAACATAAATAATATGCTCAATCTGAGTGGGAGTAGCATCTTTGCCTTCTCACTCTGGTTGGAGAGCAAGGAGGTGCTTTTACTAATGAGGAATAGAATTGGGATTAGCCTGTTACTCTGTAGTTTTAGGATTTGACTTTTTTGCCAATAACTAACTGTGAAAGACATTCATGAAAATAATATTGGGGCACTTAAAAAGCAGACAGACAGAAACAATCCTACATTCTGAAGAAATAAGTATAAATACAAATTTTAAAAACATATATATAGGCAGTCAGGAAGAGGAATAAAGAAAGAACTTTTGTGATTGAGAACTAGAGATAAAAAATGGACTAGAACTTGGTCATTAATAAGTAAAAAACAATAACACACACTGTGCAGAATGCTATTTTTAAAAGTATGTCCAAGATAATGAAGTAGACCTATGCCATGTATGTAATGATTTGATGGCATGGCTGCACATATTGTGTACTATGGTAAACAAATTTTGCATGCAGCAGGGTAACAGTTTCTATTTCTGATTTGCTTTCATATACAGAAGAAATTGATTTAAACAATTCATAGGCACAGGGTCTTGTATAACTATCTCCGTCGCTGGACTTAACACATTATCATTATTTGTTAAAGTGGTTATTTTCTTATGAAATTGTAAGTGCCTTCATGTTAGAAACTGTATCTAACTTATCTCCCTAGCCCTGATGTGTAGCACAGTTTCTATCACATACTAGATGTTCAATAAATGTTTGTTAAATGAAACAATGAATAAATGACCAGTGTTTAAAATAAATCAAGATAGGTCTAATGGGAATTTAGTGGAGCAGCCCAATAAAAGTCAGACAGCATTCAGAAAAAAACCTATTCTTATAATCACATTCAGGAATACGTTTGTACTCGTTTTAGACTAAGTATTAGATTGCATATCCTTATCCAACCTGATTGCAATTCCATTCCTTTAAATGAAATAATGCCTATATCACAGATTGATGGTAAAGCCACAAAAAACATGGTTACATATGCTATTGATTTATTAAAAATAGAAGCATGGTTTCCCTCTGCTCTCTATTTCTTTGAATGGTAATAACAGACTAGCAAAGAGAAACAATGAGAAGTATTGCCTAGTTCTGCTAGGGTCAAAGAAGCTTCCATCTTGAATTCTGATCAGGTTTAGAGTTTCAGGGGACTTCTGGAGCATAGTTGAAGTGAGCTTATAGACACGCGGATTGCTTTCTTAGACACACATCTCTTAAAATTATGTATTTGCAGTCTGAACTTGACATTTTAGCTTGGTCACTCTTCACACCCTCCCATTCCAAACTGCTTAGATTAAAATGTCCATACCTATGAGGATGGCAAACAGCAGAACATGTTTTAACCAATGAAGGACTCTTAACCACATTTTAAGATAAGAAGCTTGCTTTGAAAACACCTATTTTAAATGTAGAATTCTGATTTGCTGGGCTCAGCCTCCAGGAATTGGGTTAATAATAGCCAGTCTGTAGAGCCACTGATGTATGTACTTGAAGACTGAGCACCTTATATTAAATATGTGGCTCCAAGGAAAAGTGGAGCCCAGTCAGGATGGAGACACTAACCTCACTGCAGTAGACATTTTATGTCAGTTTCACCTAGGACAGAAGGCCTGGTTAACCACCAGGCTTACAGAAGGATGCCAGCCAAAGGCATTATAATAAACTAAGCCTTTTAGAAATGGAACAAAGCAGTTCAGAAATTGTATCCCTCTAAATATTATCAAATTAATATAATCAAACCTGTTCTCATTAATTGAGGGAGGAAAAAGTATGCTGAGATGGTTGGGAGCACTGACTATGCAGTTAGACTTTCCAGGTTCACATTGTGGCTCCTCCTGCTGTTAACTTGGGGCAAGTGATTTAGCCTCTTTGCACCTCAGCTTTCTCATGTTTAAAATGGGATACCTTAATTCTGGTGTTTGGGATAGAATAAAACTGAGATAATATTTGCATAGCACATAATACTTATCTTGCTCAGATTATGTACTCAATAAATTTATACATGTGTGTATGTATGGAAGAATGGATGGAAATTTAGAGAGAGGATACAAAAAGAGAAAGAGACATGGATATAGATGTAGATATTTAGTTAAAATTTATATAAACCTCTCAGGCTATAGATATAGCATTGTTAAATTTCTTCAATATTTAATTACTATACTTGGTACTACATATGCTATTTCTCCACGTAATAGAGCTAAGTTAAGAAGCATCTTCAATGGAACATAAAGTCTGTAATTGAGATACAGATTTCCCGTTTACTCATTTTATGAGAATTTGAGCAAGCCACTTAAGACTTCTCAGTTTCATTTTCTTTAACAATTAAATTGGCGGGGGTGGGGGGTGCGGAGCAAGATGGCCTAATAGGAACAGCTCCAGTCTCCAACTCCCAGCTCCAGCGACACAGAAGACCGGTGATTTCTGCATTTTCAACTGAGGTACTGGGTTCGTCTCACTAGGGAGTGCCAGACAATTGGTACTGGTCAGAGGCTGCAGCCCGACCAGCTAGAGCTGAAGCAGGGCGAGGCATTGCCTCACCTGGGAAGTGCAAGGGGGAAGGGAATCCCCTTTCCTAGCCAGGGGAACTGAGACACACAGCACCTGGAAAATCAGGTAACTCCCACCCCAATACTGCGCTTTACCAAGGGTCTTAGCAAAGGGGCACACCAGGAGATTATATCCAATACCTGGCCGGGAGGGTCCCACACCCACGGAGCCTCCCTCATGGCTAGCACAGCAGTCTGTGATCTAACCACAAGGCAGCAGCGAGGCTGGGGGAGGGGCGCCTGCCATTGCTGAGGCTTGAGTAGGTAAACAAAGCTGCTGGGAAGCTCCAACTGGGTGGAGCTCACAGCAGCCCAAGGAAGCCTGCCTGTCTATGTAGACTCCACCTCTGGGGACAGGGCACAGCTAAACAACACCACCAACAACAACAAAAGCAGCAGAAACCTCTGCAGACACAAACAACTCTGTCTGACAGCTTTGAAGAGAGCAGTGGATCTCCCAACATGGAGGTTGAGATCTGAGAAGGGACAGACTGCCTGCTCAAGTGGGTCCCTGACCCCTGAGTAGCCTAACTGGGAGACATCCTCCACCAGGGGCAGATCCACACCCCGCACCTCACACGGTGGAGTACACCCCTGAGAGGAAGCTTCCAAAGCAAGAATCAGACAGGTACACTCGCTGTTCAGCAATATTCTATCTTCTGCAGCCTCTGCTGCTGATACCCAGGCAAACGGGGTCTGGAGTGGACCTCAAGCAATCTCCAACAGACCTACAGCTGAGGGTCCTGACTGTTAGAAGGAAAACTATCAAACAGGAGGGACAACCACACCAAAACCCCATCAGTACGTCACCATCATCAAAGACCAGAGGCAGATAAAACCACAAAGATGGGGAAAAAGCAGGGCAGAAAAGTTGGAAATTCAAAAAATAAGAGTGCATCTCCCCCTGCAAAGGAGCGCAGCTCATCGCCAGCAATGGATCAAAGCTGGACGGAGAATGACTTTGACGAGATGACAGAAGAAGGCTTCAGTCCATCAAACTTCTCGGAGCTAAAGGAGGAATTACATACCCAGCACAAAGAAACTAAAAATCTTGAAAAAAGAGTGGAAGAATTGATAGCTAGAATAATTAATGCAGAGAAGGTCATAAACGAACTGACAGAAATGAAAACCATGACATGAGAAATACGTGACAAATGCACAAGCTTCAGTAACCGACTCGATCAACTGGAAGAAAGAGTATCAGCGATTGAGGATCAAATGAATGAAATGAAGCGAGAAGAGAAATATAAAGAAAAAAGAAGAAAAAGAAATGAACAAAGCCTGCAAGAAGTACGGGATTATGTAAAAAGACCAAATCTATGTCTGATTGGGGTGCCTGAAAGTGAGGGGGAAAATGGAACCATGTTGGAAAACACTCTTCAGAATATCATCCAGGAGAACATCCCCAACCTAGTAGGGCAGGCCAACATTCAAATTCAGGAAATACAGAGAATGCCACAAAGATACTCCTTGAGAAGAGCAACTCCAAGACACATAATTGCCAGATTCACCAAAGTTGAAATGAAGGAAAAAATCTTAAGGGCAGCCAGAGAGAAAGGTTGGGTTACCCACAAAGGGAAGCCCATCAGACTAACAGCAGATCTCTCGGCAGAAACTCTCCAAGCCAGAAGAGAGTGGGGGTCAGTACTCAACATTCTTAAAGAAAAGAATTTTAAACCCAGAATTTCATATCCAGCCAAACTAAGTTTCATAAGTAAAGGAGAAATAAAATCCTTTACAGATAAGCAAGTGCTTAGAGATTTTGTCACCACCAGGCCTGCCTTACAAGAGACCCTGAAGGAATCACTAAACATGGGAAGGAACAATCAGTACCAGCCATTGCAAAAACATGCCAAAATAAAGACCATCGAGGCTAGGAAGAAACTGCATCAAATAACGAGCAAAATAACCAGTTAATATCATAATGGCAGGATCAAGTTCACACATAACAATATTAACCTTAAATGTAAATGGACTAAATGCTCCAATTAAAAGACACAGATTGGCAAACTGGATAAAGAGTCAAGACCCATCAGTCTGCTGTATTCAGGAGACCCATCTCACATGCAGAGACATACTTAGGCTCAAAATAAAGGGATGGAGGAAGATATACCAAGCAAATGGAGAACAAAAAAAAGCAGGGGTTGCAATCCTAGTCTCTGATAAAACAGACTTTAAACCATCAAAGATCAAAAGAGACAAAGAAGGCCATTATATAATGGTAAAGGGATCAATTCAACAGGAAGAGCTAACTATCCTAAATATATATGCACCCAATACAGGAGCACCAAGATTCATAAAGCAAGTCCTTAGAGATGTACAAAGAGACTTAGACTCCCATACAATAATAATGGGAGACTTCAACACACCACTGTCAACATTAGACAGAACAACGAGGCAGAAAGTTAACAAGGATATCCAGGAATTGAACTCATCTCTGCAGCAAGCAGACCTAATAGACATCTACAGAACTCTCCACTCCAAATCAACAGAATATACATTTTTCTCAGCACCACATTACACTTATTCCAAAATTGACCACATAACTGGAAGTAAAGCACTCCTCAGCAAATGTACAAGAACAGAAATTATAACAAACTGTCTCTCAGACCACAGTGCAATCAAACTAGAACTCAGGACTAAGAAACTCAATCAAAACCGCTCAGCTACATGGAAACTGAATAACCTGCTCCTAAATGACTACTGGGTACATAATGAAATGAAAGCAGAAATAAAGATGTTCTTTGAAACCAATGAGAACAAAGATACAACATACCAGAATCTCTGGGACACATTTAAAGCAGTGTGTAGAGGGAAATTTATAGCACTAAATGCCCACAAGAGAAAGCTGGAAAGATCTAAAATTGACAGTCTAATATCACAATTAAAAGAACTAGAGAAGCAAGAGCAAACACATTCAAAAGCTAGCAGAAGGCAAGAAATAACTAAGATCAGAGCAGAACTGAAGGAGATAGAGACACAAAAATCCCTCCAAAAAATCATTGAATCCAGGAGTTGGTTTTTTGAAAAGATCAACACAATTGACAGACTGCTAGCAAGACTAATAAAGAAGAAAAGAGAGAAGAATCAAATAGATGTAATAAAAAATGATAAAGGGGATATCATCACCGACCCCACAGAAATACAAACTACCATTAGAGAATACTATAAACACCTCTATGCAAATAAACTAGAAAATCTAGAAGAAATGGATAATTTCCTGGACACTTACACTCTCCCAAGACTAAACCAGGAAAAAGTTGAATCCCTGAATAGACCAACAGCAGGCTCTGAAATTGAGGCAATAATTAATAGCCTACCAACCAAAAAAAATCCAGGACCAGATGGATTCACAGCTGAATTCTACCAGAGGTACAAGGAGGAGCTGATACCATTCCTTCTGAAACTATTCCAATCAATAGAAAAAGAGGGAATCCTCCCTAACTCATTTATGAGGCCAACATGCCAGATACCAAAGCCTGGCAGAGACACAACAAAAAAAGAAAATTTTAGACCAATATCCCTGATGAACATTGATGCAAAAATCCTCAATAAAATACTGGCAAACTGGATCCAACAGCACATCTAAAAGCTTATCCACCATGATCAAGTGGGCTTCATCCCTGGGATGCAAGGCTGGTTCAACATACGCAAATCAATAAACATAATCCAGCATATAAACAGAACCAAAGACAAGAACCACATGATTATCTCAATAGTTGCAGAAAAGGCCTTTGGGAAACTTCAACAGCCCTTCATGCTAAAAACGCTCAATAAATTTGGTATTGATGGAACCTATCCCAAAATAATAACAGCTATTTATGACAAACCCACAGCCAATATCATACTGAATGGGCAAAAACTGGAAAAATTTCCTTTGAAAACTGGCACAAGACAGGGATGCCCTCTCTCACCACTCCTATTCAACATAGTGTTGGAAGTTCTGGCTAGGGCAATCAGGCAAGAGAAAGAAATCAAGGGTATTCAGTTAGGAAAAGAAGAAGTGAAATTGTCCCTGTTTGCAGATGACATGATTGTATATTTAGAAAACCCCATTTTCTCAGCCCAAAATCTCCTTAAGCTGATAAGCAACTTCAGCAAAGTCTCAGGATACAAAATTCATGTGCAAAAATCACAAGCATTCTTATACACCAGTAACAGACAAACAGAGAGCCAAATCGTGAATTAACTTCCATTCACAATTGCTTCAAAGAGAATAAAATACCTAGGAATCCAACTTACAAGGGATGTAAATGACCTCTTCAAGGAGAACTACAAACCACTGCTCAGTGAAATAAAAGAGGACACAAACAAATGGAAGAACATACCATGCTCATGGATAGGAAGAATCAATATTGTGAAAATGGCCATACTGCCCAAGGTAATTTATAGATTCAATGCCATCCCCATCAAGCTACCAATGAGTTTCTTCACAGAATTGGGAAAAAAAATGCTTTAAAGTTCATATGGAAGCAAAAAAGAGCCCGCATTTCCAAGACAATCCTAAGTTAAAAGATCAAAGCTGGAGGCATCACACTACCTGACTTCAAACTATACTACAAGGCTACCGTAACCAAAACAGCATGGTACTGGTACCAAAACAGAGATATAGACCAATGGAACAGAACAGAGTCCTCAGAAATAATACCACACATCTACAGCCATCTGATCTTTGACAAACCTGAGAAAAACAAGAAATGGGGAAAGGTTTCCCTATTTAATAAATGGTGCTGGGAAAATTGGCTTGCCATAAGTAGAAAGCTGAAACTGGATCCTTTCCTTACTCCTTATATGAAAATTAATTCAAGATGGATTAGAAACTTAAATGTTAGACATAATACCATAAAAACCCTAGAAGAAAACCTAGGTAGTACCATTCAGGACATAGGCATGGGCAAGGACTTCATATCTAAAACACCAAAAGCAACAGCAACAAAAGCCAAAATTGACAAATGGGATCTAATTAAACTAAAGAGCTTCTGCACAGCAAAAGAAACTACCATCAGAGTGAACAGGCAACCTACAGAATGGGAAAAAATTTTGCAATCTACTCATCTGACAAAGGGCTAATATCCAGAACCTACAAAGGACTCAAACAAATTTACAAGAAAAAAACAACCCCATCAAAAAGTCGGCAAAGGATATGAACAGATGTTTCTCAAAAGAAGACATTCATACAGCCAACAGACACATGAAAAAACTGCTAGTCATCACTGGCCATCAGAGAAATACAAATCAAAACCACAATGAGATACCATCTCACACCAGTTAGAATGGCAATCATTCAAAAGTCAGGAAACAACAGGTGCTGGAGAGGATGTGGAGAAATAGGAACACTTTGACACTGTTGATGGGATTGTAAACTAGTTCAACCATTATGGAAAACAGTATGGCGATTCCTCAAGGATCTAGAACTAGAAGTACCATATGACCCAGCCATCCCATTACTGGGTGTATACCCAAAGGATTATAAATCATGCTGCTATAAAGACACGTGCACACGTATGTTTATTGCGGCACTATTCACAATAGCAAAGACTTGGAATCAACCCAAATGTCCATCGGTGACAGACTGGATTAAGAAAATGTGGCACATATACACCATGGAATACTATGCAGCCATAAAAAAGGATGAGTTTGTGTCCTTTGTAGGGACATGGATGCAGCTGGAAACCATCATTCTCAGCAAACTATCACAAGAACAGAAAACCAAACACCGCATGTTCTCACTCATAGGTGGGAACTGAACAATGAGATCACCTGGACTCGGGAAGGGGAACATCACACACCGGGACATATCATGGGGAAGGGGGAGGGGGGAGGGATTGCATTGGGAATTATACCTGATGTAAATGACGAGTTGATGGGTGCTGACGAGTTGATGGGTGCAGCACACCAACATGGCACAAGTATACATATGTAAGAAACCTGCACGTTATGCACATGTACCCTAGAACTTAAAGTATAATAATAAAATTTAAAAAATTTAGAAAAGAAAACAATTAAACAGGTATGATAATGCCTATCTTACAATGTTGTTGGGGAGGCTTAATTGAATGAAATTATCAATTGATATGTTCTAAGCTTATATGAACGTTGTTATAAATATTTATTTGGTTAATGTACCTTGCAGCAAATGCAAAATAGTTAGACAAAAATATCATTCACTTCCTTCAACTTTCAAATAATTTTTTTTTGCAGCTTAGTAGACACACATCTGATGAGATTTACAAAGAGTAGTATACTAACCTGGCACAAAGAATTAGCCTCTGACTTTTCATTCATAAATCTTTAGAAAGCTTACTAAGGTTTTCTTATAGCTAAATATATTAATTCATCCAAAAATACCTATGGATTGTCCACAATGTGCCAGGCACTGTTCAAAGGAGCTTGAGATACACCAGTGAATATGATGCTCACGAAGCCCACATTCTGAGTGAGAGAGGCAATGGACTAGAAACATGGGAAAATATGGTAGTCTCCCCTTATCCTTATCATCGCGAATATGTTCCAAGACCACCAGTGGATGCCTGAAACTGCAGATAGTACCAAATCACATATACACTATTTTTTTTTTATACATACTGTATTAGTCTGTTTTGACACTGCTATAATGAACTACCAGATACTGGATAATTTATAAGGAAAAGAGGTTTAATTGACTCACAGTTCAGCATGACTTGGAAAGCCTCAGGAAACTTACAATCATGATAGAAGGCAAAGGGGAAGTAAGCACATCTTCACATGTCAGAGCAGGAAAGAGAGCAAGAGAAGGGAACCGCCACACACTTAAAAAAATTTATTTCCATATGTTTTTGGGGAACAGGTGGTGTTTGGTAATATAAGTAGTGGTTTCGGAGATTTTGTTGCACCCATCACCTGAGCAGTATACACTGCACCCAATTTGTAGTCTTTTATCCTTCACCCCTTCCCACCCTTTCCCCAAGTGTCCAAAGTCCAGTGTTTCATTCTTATGCCTCTGAATCCTCATGGCTTAGTTCCCACTTATAAGTGAGAACATATGATATTTGGTTTTCCATTACTGAGTTACTTCACTTAGAATAATAGTTTCCAATCTCATCCAGGTTGCTGTGAACGCCATTAATTCATTCCTTTTTATGGCTGAGTAGTATTCTATTGTGTGTGTGTGTATGTATGTGTGTGTGTGTGTATATATATATATATATATATATATATATAACAATTTCTTTATCCACTCATTGATTGACAGGCATTTGGGTTGATTCCACATTTTTGCAATGGTGAATTGTGCTGCTATAAACATGCTTGTGCAAGTATCTTTTTCATATAATGACTTCTTTTCCTCTGGGTAGATACAGGATAGTGGGATTGCTGGATCAAACGGTAGTTCTACTTTTAGTTCTTTAAGGAATCTTCCTACTGTTTTCCACAGTAATTGTACCAGTTTACATTCCCACCAGCAGTGTAGAAGTGTTCCCTTTTCACTACACCCAAGCCAACATCTATTATTTTTGGATTTTTTGATTATGGAAATTCTTGTAGGAGTAAGGTGGTATCACATTGTGGTTTGGATTTGCATTTCCCTGATTACTGGTAATGTTGAGCATTTTTTCATATGTTTGTTGGCCACTTCTATATCTCCCTTGAGAATTGTCTATTCATGTCCTTAGCCTACTTTTCGATGGGATTGTTTATTTTTTTTCTTGCTAATTTGTTTCAGTTTGTTGTAGATTCTGGATATTTGTCCCTTGTCAGATGTATAGATTGTGAAGATTTTCTCCCACTCTGTGAGCTGACTGTTCCTTTTGCCATGCAAAAGCTCTTTAGTCCCTTTAAAACCATCAGATTTTGTGAGAACTACTCACGAGACAGCACTGGGGGGATGGTGTTAAACCATTAGAAACCTCCCTCATGATCCAATCACCTCCCACCGGGGCCCACCATCAACACATGGGGATTACAATTCGAGATGAGATTTGGGTGGGGACACAGAGCCAAAGTATATCACATACACACCTGTGATAAAGTATTTTTTTGGCTTTTTTTTTTCTTTTCTTTCTTTCTTTTTTTTTTTTTTTTTTTTGAGACAGAGTCTCACTCTGTTGCCCAGGCTAGAGTGCACTGGTGCTATCTCAGCTCACAGTAAACTTTGCTTCCTGGGTTCAAGCAATTCTCCTGTCTCAGCCCCCAAGTATCTGGGATTACAGATTTGTGCCACCACACCCAGCTAACTTTTGTATTTTTAGTAGAGATGCAGTTTCATCACATTGGCCACACTGGTCTCAAACTCCAGACCTCAAGTGGTCCACCTGTCTTGTCTCCCAAAGTTCTGGGATTACAGGCGTGAGCCACCACACTGGGTCTGATAAAGTTTAATTTATAGGTTAGGCATGGTAGGAGCTTAACAACAATAGCTAATAATACAGTAGAACAATTATAACAATATATTATAATAAAAGTTATGTGAGTATGGTTTCTGTCTCTGTGTCTCTCAAAATATTGTATTGTACTGTACTCACTCTTCTTGTAATCCGTTGATCTGATAACTGAAACACCTACTGAGTGCTAAGGGGCAGGCAGGGCATACAGCGTGGAAATGCTAGACGAAGGAAGATTCATGTCCTGGGCAGGATGGAAAGGGATGGTTTGAGATTTCATCATGCTACTCAGAATGGCACCCAATTTAAAACTTATGAATTGTTTATTTTTGGAGTGTCCTATTTAATATTTTCAGACCACAGTTGACTGCAGGTAACTGAAACTGCAAAATGAGAAATTGTGGATAAAAAGGGACTACTGTAGTCAATTACATTGTCTTTAGAAAGTAGTAAATATTTGTGGAAGAAAGGAAAAGCAGAGCACAATAAGAGGGATGGGAATGTGAGGTTAGATTGCAACTTAAATAAGTGGTCAGGGTGGGCCTCATTGAGAAGGTGAAATATGAACAAAACCTTGAGGGAAGAGAAGGAGTTAAATAAAGGGATATCTAGCACATGAATGTCTGAGTCAGAGGCACAAGCCGGAACAAAGGCCCTGTGTTAAGAGGGTGCCTGGGACTTCCAAAAAAGGCAAGAGAAGTAAATGAGAGATAGAGAACTGTAGGAGAGAAGACTCCAGACACAGTGGAGAACCTGACCGCCCGATGGGAACTTGTGTGGCCTTACAAGGACTTTTATTTTACTCTGAGTGAAGAGGGGGTCCATTACAGGGTTTGGAGCACTGGGATGACCTAATCTGACATATGTATTAAAAGGACCACACTGACTGCTATGTGGGTTTATAGGTGGGTAAAACACAGAGGGAGACTAGTTAGGAGCTACTGTAGTTATCTCAGTAGAAGAAGATGCTGGCTTGGACCAGGCTGGTAGCAGGGGAGGCAAGAAGCACTGCTGGCATTTCAAGGTCCTTTCAAAAGCCAGTGTCTCCAGTGCACTTGATTTTCCTTCCTTTTTTCTATCCAAACTCATGACTCCAACATCTTTTTAAAATCCAATGCACAGTCCTATTATTATTATTTTTGAGACAGGGTCTCACTCTGTACCCCAGGCTGGAGTGCAGTGGTGCAATCTCGGCTCACTGCAGGCTCAGCCTCTCAAAGTGCTGGCAGTACAGATGTGCATCACACTCTTATGGGATCATTCCCACTAGTGCACAAACATATTGCTATTTTTTATAACTTAGAAAATAAATCCCCCCTTGGCCTTGCTTATCACCTAGCTGCTACATTTCTTTGCCTTTCTGTGCTGTAAACTTCTCAAAAAATGTATCATTTCTGAGTGATCTCTTATAAATCCACTCCATATATAAACCCTTTGTTCTAAATATGCCACCAAATTTGTTCTTGCTATGGTCATCACTGTAAGATCTAACAATGAATTTTTAGTCTTATCTAAGTTGACTATCGTTTTTTTTTTCTGGGGTGTGTTATTGTTAACTTGTTAAGCCAGAAGCTACCTTTTCCAGAATTCTCATCTCCGTTCGCTTCTAGGTTAGAGTTCATCAAAAGGGGAAGACGATGGTCATTACCCTCAGGAAGTGGTTGCTCTGAGAGGTGGGGATAAATTCACACAGCTTGCTCTTGCTCTCCTCTACTCTGTGTCTAGCTGATCTTCCTGGCTGCTGGCATTCCTGGCCAGAAGAGACTTCAATAAGGGGGACAATAGCTTCTTGTAGACCTCTCTAGAAGCTCCTCTTTGTTTGTCTCATTTTGCCTGTAGGGCCCACTTGAAGTTCATGGTCATGAATTAAAGAGAGAATCTATCTCCATAATAACAAAACTGAGATGGAAGCATCTTTCACGAAATGCCCATCCATCATCCAGTTTTCTCTGAGGTATTGGGACACAGTGCAGTGGAATGAGTGTGGGCCTTGGGAAAGCATTGCGCCAATTCTTACGATGATGTTTGAGGAAAAACCAGTATTTCCATCCCAGATGTTTAAATGGTTGAAGTACTCCAGATCTTGTGACCACTCAAGGGCTGTGAGCTGAAGTGGAGAGGTCTTCTGGGTGGGGAGTGCACAGAAATGATAGCGCCCACTGTGGATTAGTAGCCGGTCTGAGAGATTCTCATCTGTGAGTGTGGAGAGTGTTTAGAGGTCCCCTTCTGGGGGCCTAACACTTCTAGTACACTCCTAGTACACTCCTGGGGATGTAAGCTGCACTGGGGGGAACACTGGATTGTTTTTGGTATCCCCATATGTCATCCTGGATGAGTGAATTCTCAGAACCACCTTCAGATCTTTGGGCTGCTTTATGTGAGAAGCTGGAGCAGGCTTCCAAGGTGGAGGGGCTGTGAATGCCCCTCCAGCTCCTGAGTCACTGCTGATGCTCCCTAGAACCTAAGTTTTGAAACACTAGAAATTCAGAGCTAGAAATGTGCATTCTAGTCCTGACTTGCTCCTAAAATACCACTATCTGCCTTCTCCAATTTGAAGTAATGAGTTTCCCAAAAAGCACTTTGAAAGTATCCATGAGAACAGTGCACCATCCATAAATTGAGGGAGCATTAATATAAAAGGCTTAAAATTCCATTAAGAATCCCCTGAGTCACTCATCTTCCTCCCTTCTTTCAGTCTTCATTGTGCAACTTTGGCTCAGTGGGTTTTCTAAATCGTTCTGTTAATTTTAGCTGTTTCCAGATAGATAGCCATACTCTAGGTGAATGATGAGGAAAATTGAGGATAAGAGCACATAGCACAGTGCTCTATCATGAGCTACTTAATCAGCTCTTTAAAGATAGACAGGGTACCTCTTCATTATATGGGTGTTTCTGAATAATACAGAATGTGTGTGTGTGTATGTGCATGTGTGTGTATTTCTACAGTTGTTCCTCAGTATCTGTGGGCAATGTATTTCAGAACCCCCTGCAGATACCAAAAAATCTATGTGTGTTCAATTCCCTTATATAAAATGGTATACTATTTGCATATAACCTACAAACATCCTCCTGTATACATTAAATCATCTCTATATCTTATAACACCTAATACAATGTAAATGCTATATAAAAGTTGTTATACTGTATCATTTATGTGATAATGACAAAAAAAGCCTGTACATATTCAGTATAGACAGAACCATCCTTTTAAATTAATATTTTCCATCTGCAGTTGTTTGAATCCACAGATGAGGAACTCATGGACACAGAGGGTCACTGTGTGCTTGTGTGTGTATGTCCATATACATATACACACATCTATACATACATGCACACACTTGTTCACACATGTGTATATGCATGCACGGTGTATGTGCAGTAGTGATTGATGATGAAAAATACAATTGTATTCTTTGTTTCTACCTAGCTTTCCTGTATCTATATTTTTTCAGTCAAATGCAATCAAAGGACACCTATATTTGACTATTCAGATAGAAATGTCACACAATTCTTATGTTTTTCTTCCCAATTTGACTCATCGTCATTTCTAGTGCAAATGAAGAATTGTATACTGTTAAAGTGTAAATGTGACTAACTGTAGATAAGAAAGACTTATTAGACCTACCCCAGGGTATACAATGTGAATAAATATTGCCTTATTTGTTCATTATCTGAGGTATCAGCTTGCCCCTATTCAGGAGATTTCATCGTTTTAGATTAAGAAATCTATTTTGTAACCTGTTATTAAGCCAAACATTTTCCCCACATTATAATTACAAAGGGTCGTATTTTCCTGTCCTTCTCACCCCCACATGGTTCTGCCTTTGATGCAGTTTGAACAACAGAACTGCATTTTTCTCTTCCAAATAATTCACAACCAGACTTCTACCATGCAAAATGACATTCACTTTGAGCCAGAGAGAACTGGAAAGATGAGCAGAATGCACAAAAGTTGTCCTGGTGTGATTGTCCAAAGGAATATTTAATCGGTCACTCTTCCTTCTCAGAAAACCAAATGATTCTCCAGTGATGTGTAAAGTAGGTTCCTGAAATCAGATATAAAGTAGAGACCAACTGCCCTGTTCTCTGTATCTTTGTATCCCCCACAACATCTTAATGGTTTTGGGAGGAATGTATTAATAAATGAATGGTTGGATAAACCAACAGAGTCAAACTTTCAAAGTCAGGTTTAGAGACAGAGAAAAAATAAGATGTGAAGAGAATAAATCTTTTATATTAGTGAGAGCGGAGTTTCTCAACCTCAACACTATTGATATTTGGGGCAGGAATACTTTTTGTTTGGGACAGGGAGGGGAAAGAGCAGGGGTTTGCTGCACTGTGCTTTGTAGCAATGTTTAGCAGTGTGGGGCCCTCGCTACTAGCCACCAGATGCCACTACTGACAACAAAATATGCCTGCCTGAGACACTGCTCAAAGTCCCTGGATGGGAATAATTGAGTCACATAATCTATTTCCCCTTGACCATATGAGCTGGGAAGAAACCAGAGTTCTTTTAACACATGTGAGGTAGGACATACAACTTGTAGAGTCACACTGCAAAAAATAACATTTTATAATTAAGAAAATTTAGTTCCAAGAGAAATTACGCATGTCAAATGACAGAATCCAGACTGTATAAAAGTATATCATTATCAGGTTCATTATGCTTCTTGTAACTATTCTCATTAAAGTCTGCCAGGGCTTGGGGGATGGGGGATTGGGAAAGTGAGGGTCAAAGGCTATAGTTTCAGTTATGCAAGAAAAATAAGTTCTGGACATCAACTATACAGCATAATACCTATAGCTAACTTTACTGTATTGTATATTTAAAATCTGCCAAGATGGTAGATCTTGTGTTAAATGTTCTTGCCATGCACACAAAACTATAATGATAATGAAGGGGATGAGAGGAAATTTTGGAAGGTGATGAACATGCACATGACCTGGACAGTAGTGATGATTTCATAGGTGATTACCTATCCCCAAACTCCTCGAGTTGCATATACTACAGATCTTAAATGTTACTTCTACCTCAATGAAGTGGTTTTTAAGAAAAGAAGACAAGGATGTCTGCTCTTGACACTTCTAATCAACATTTAATCTAATGAACCCAACGACTAGGGGTTCTAGTCAGAGCGATTAGGCAAGAACATTAGATAAAAGATATTTAGACTGTGAAGGAAAAAATAATCCTAAACAAAAAATAAAAGTCAGATATATAAGATAAACCATAGCCAATTTGGTATACGCAGCCAGTGGATCATTAGTCAGGAATTTGTGTAGGTAATTGGATCATTCTCAACCTTCCTAGTGGCAATAAGGCTGGAACAGAAGGTAGATTCAATGAGAGAAGAGAATGTCTCCATCTTTATATGAGTGTAAACCCAGCTGATAAAACAGTGTCAGGCCTAAGGTAAGGAATCAACAAATATTAACTGGACACATAGGTAAATAAATGGATGAATGAATATGGCTTCTATTTCTCAGATTTACTGCCAAGTGTTCTCTTATGTGTTGACTGAGCCCAGTCTGTCCTGTATTTTTGAAGATTATTGTAAGGTACAATATGAACTTTTTGTAGGATTTTAGTTTTCCACTTACGTGTGAAATTTATAAAATTCAAGTTCTTTCAGCAATTGATTGTTCATTCAATAATTACTTTAAGTAATCTTTTTATAACTGAAGAAGAAAAAGTCCTTGGGTAACCTACCTGCATCCCCTTCCCTGTGGTATTTTAAGTCTGTCTAGATTCGATACCTGGATGCTAAAAACTATGAATGAATTTGTTTATTTTAAAAAGTCATAATGAAATGTACAAGTGACTATCCTAAAAGAATTTAAATCCAAAGGTGGTCAGATTTGAATTTCTGTGTTTTCTACAGCACTTTCTAGTTATAAATATACATATTATAATCACTGTTCCTGATAAAGTACTAGATTGTGGTATATGAAATTGTTTATGTGGACTGAAAATCATCAAGTGGTTCAACCTAACAGATACTGAAATCACATGTATAGGGAGAGGAGAAAGAACAAAAATTACCTTTGGTGGATAGATCAGATACCGGCAAATGTTAGTAGAGAAAGGAGATAAGACCAAGACAACTTTTCCAGCATCACCTGTGAATTTTCCTCCAGGGACAATAATGATTGCATCCAAGAATGGCTGAGATGCCCAGATTTAAGATGCACACTGGAGAAACTCTGCTCCCACCTTTCTTATTGACTGCTTTTCTCCAATGATACATAACTCATTGACTATTCACGCTGTTCATGGACCATATAACAACTAGAAATATTGGGGAGAAAATTCACCATATGACTCAATGAAATACTTCTTATTTTTTATACTACACCTAAAATGATGCTGCTTTGACATTTTTGTTTTGTTTTGTTTTCATCTGTGGGCTTTGATAAAACCATAGGCATTTGCCTGCCTCCAAAGAAAATGCCTTACAAGAGAATATTGTTGTCTCTTGAAATAATGCTTTTAGAAGTGCAAGGAAGTAGTAAAATTAATTATTTAGGAACACATTAGGTATGAAGATTACTTTATATTAAAGTTGAGTTTTTTTAAATTTTTTTTGTAAGGCTCAGGGATTTATTTTCCATTTATTGTCTTACAAATGACCTAAACAGTATACTTAACTTAAAGAACAACAGCCCAACAAATCAAACCAATAAAAAATACTGCCTACCACCAAGTATTGAAGAAGGGTCATTACAAATCATTTTCTGCAAACACTAGGCACAAGTTATTCTTTATTGGTAACAATGGATGAATCCAAGCAGTGAAATGTGTAAAAGTTCCAATAGGCATCTTATTGACTTCTCTTTAATTTTAAAATGTTACTGCTAATGACTGATTGACTATAATCTCAACATTCAGCTTCTCTCACGGTGCTATACTGAGTCCAGTGAACTTCAGTTGTATGTATCAATACCTCAGTTCTTCATGGCTTCAAATCCTCTTCAAAGACAGCCATATATACTCTCTCAGATCTTGCAGTTATATGACTATCTAGAAAACCATGATTACCCTGGAAAACTCAGCGCACTGGTAGTGAGTCTATGAGTACTTGGACATTTTGTCTGCTATGCTACTTGGCATGGCTACTGCTAAGATGGCATGACCTTCAGAATTTGCAGGCATTGTTTTCTATGTGGTCCTACCCCATTTTGTCTTGTTGGGAGGTATTTTGAACAATATATTAGAGCAGTGGTTTCCCAAGTGTGGTCCTTACACCAGCAGCATTAGTACCACCTGGCAACTTGTTAGATATGCATATTCTTGGGCACCACTACAGACTTACTGAATAAAAATCTGGGAGTGACATCCCCAGATGCTGAAATCTGAAGGTGGCACCCAGTAATCTGTATTTTAATGGGCTCTCCAGATGATCCTGATGCTCACTAAAGTTTGAGAATCACTATGTTGGAAAGACCTCCTGGGAAACAGCTTTTTTCCCCTTCTATGACCAAGAATTTAAATTTGTCAATGAGTCAGGATTTTCTTATTCTTTCATCTTTTCTGTAAGTGAACTGCTTGATTTGAGCAGATGAACAGGAAGACTGAAGCCTGTAGACTCCCACAGCTGTGATCAGCAAAATACCTTTGGTTTAATAAGCCTAAGTCTCACCCATATATAAGGAACATTTTGAAATCCTTAAGAACTTTAGGAGACAGGAAATCGTGTAGCCCCCACTGTAAAGAAGCACAGGCAAGACCTTGTGCAGCAATAACCTGTCCATGAGATTCTTCATTGCTCAGCTTCTGAAAGCATTTCAAATTGTGCTGAATACTGCGGTAAACAGAATAACTGTGGTGTGCTTCTCATGTAAACGAAGACTGGAAAATACAGATTTCTGTTTTTTATTACTTTCTAGCAAAAACACTTTGCTAAGCCATTTACTTGTGGGAAAAAGGCCTTAGGGAATAGCCAGGAAAATGAAAGTTTGGAGCAAAGAGAACTAAATTCTTGCAGAAGAAAAATCAAACCATTCAAAACAGTCCAGGAAGAGGAGATGAGGCCCAGTGTGTGGATAGCACAAAACCTACTTAGAAGGGCATAAGTGAGAGCCAAAAAGAGAGAAGTGGCCAGTAAAACGTTCCTAGTGGCAGTACTGCCCAAAGCAATGGCATATCTAATACATATTAAAGTGAAAGTCAACGACATTCTACGCTGTGCTTTATTCCCCTTGGGTATTCTCAGAGAGTGGTGGGCAGACTGTAGGGTGGGCACCAATGACTCTACCTCTTGATGTTCATGCCTGTAAATAGTTGTTTCCCCTGGAGTGACCTGTGACTTGCTACTAAAATATTAGATAATATTGGGTTCATAATCATGTAATATAATTAGATAAATCCTGTCAACTTTGCCATATTCTATTAGTTAGAATATAACTAATATTCTATTTAGTGAAAATACGACAAAATGGAAAGGATTTATGTAACTATGTGTACATGATTATGACCCTAAGATTATAGCACCTCTTTTGCTGGAGTCTTCTGTCTTCCTGGATGGCTTTGGAAGAAGCAAGCTGCCTTGTTAGGAGGTGTCCATGTGACAAAGAACTTTGAACAGCTTCTAGGAGATGAGAGTGGCCTTGAATCAAAGCCAGCAAGAAACAGAAATGCAACGAAGAAATTCTGCCAACCTGAGTGAGCATGGAAGGGGATATTTCTTGTTTGAAGTGGGCCTCAAATTAGACTGCAGCCCTGCCCAGCACCATGATTATATCCCTGTGAGACCTCTAAGCAGATGATCCAGTTGAGTCACGCCTGGACTCCTGAGCCACCAATGTTGTGACATGTTAAGTGTGCATTGCTCTAAGCCACAACTGTTGTGGTAATTTGTTATGTAACCACAGATATCTAATACATGAACCATCAGCAAACTATGGTACAGTTGACCTAGACTTGGAAGAATAAAAAAATGGAGGCAAAACAATTTAACTTTAATCTGATCGAGTCTACAGATTTAACTATCACTTTCTAAAACATCATATAGGAAGCATAGAAACAGGTTTTAAAAATGCTACAGGAATGCAATCAGCAAAATCCAGACCATGGAGAACTTGAAAGTACCAAAACAAAACAAATGAAAGAGGTTATAGATTTTTAAAAAATATTTAAGAGGCATATCAACAAATTAAAATGCATGAACCTTGTTTGCATTCTGATTTGAAGAAACACATCTAAAAATGCATGAGACAACTGAGGACATTTAAACATTGAATGGATGTCTTAGGATATTAAGGAATTATCATTAATTTTGGTGAATGTGACAGTGGTATAATAGGTTTAAAACATCTTTATACAAGTACTAACCAGGCCCGACCCTGCTTAGCTTCTGAGATCAGACGAGACGTGGTACATTCGGGATGGTAACTGTCCTCTACCTCACATGAAATAAATATTTTATATGGTTTTCCTAAAAATAAGACTCATGTATCTGGTCATCTAGTTTAAAAATTTTGAATTATATTTATTGAAACATGACATACTGTGTTCTGAGCTTATACCTCAATTGTATTTTGTGCTGTTTTCCAGTTTCATGCCTTGTAAATAACTTGTATAGATTGTGGATCAAATTCTAAATAAAAACTCTTAATGCCAATAAAAAAGGTCTTTATCACTTAGAGATATAAAGTGAAATATTGTGAAAGAAATTTATGATTTTGTTCAAAATAAAATACTGAAAACAAGAATATAGGAGGTGGGGAGAAGGATGGTATTGTTGAAAGCAGTTTGAGCATTCTTTCCTTTAAGCGGGATGATGAGTAAATGGGAGTTCATTGCACTACTCTTCGTTTTTGCGTTTCTTTTTTTTTTTTTTTTTTGAGATGGAGTTTTGCTCTTTTTGCTCAGACTGGAGTGCAATGGCATGATCTCAGCTCACTGCAACTTCTGCCTCCCAGGTTCAAGTGATTCTCCTGCCTCAGCCTCCTGAGTAGCTGGGATTACAGGCATGCACCACCACACCCAGCTAATTTTGTATTTTTAGTAGAGACGTGGTTTATCCATGTTGGTCAGGCTGGTCTTGAACTCCTTTCCTCAGGTGATCCGCCCACCTCGGCCTCCCAAAAGGCTGGGATTACAGGTGTGAGCCACTGTGCTCAGCCTTATTTTTGCATATCTTTGAAAGATTTTATAATAAAAAGTGGTTTTGGTTTTCTTTTTAATGGAGGAATCTAAGACAATACACAAAGGTCAGAGTGGACCTGAGAGCAGGGTGGGGCTGCAGCACAGATGGGGGCCTGGCAGTGGGACAAGCCTGCTTCCCCTGAATGTACTCCAGCAGCAGCCTCCGGGAATGATGTGCAAGATGATGTCCTGGGTTACTCTACAATGATAATTTCCATTCATTTATAATTTCATTTGTTTAAAGTTGTATTTGTGTGTATATATTTCATATGTGATTTATAAATGAATTATTTGTACATTATGGATGTGTAGGCTCCGGGTTCTATTTGGTTGGTTGTTTATGATGGAGACATGCACAGGAGAAAGTGGCTCTTGAAGAGAATGTGGGGAGGCCTCCATCTGGGCTACACTACAGCAGTTCATTCTGGGATGCAATTAATTCTGAAGGAGGACCCATTTGCCTTTGTAAGTCAACCTCTGCTCCAGAATTGAAACAGAACAGCATTTTCACCATGGCACCTGAGCTGGAGAATCTAAAACCTGCTTGATGCTGTGTCTGTTCTGGAAACACTAGCATAAGTCAGAGGAAGGGTAGAAAACAACTCTGACACTGGCCTTTTAGAAGTTGATGTCATGCACTGTTCCAGACTGGCTATTTCAGAAAGGTAGCAAAGTGTATGTACTGTAGGGAGAGCTTATTAGAGTGATGATTCCGAAGGAGTTTCCATGAGAACCTCAGGTCAGGGAGATTTTTGAATTAGCTTGCCAGGATTTCTGGATATGATGTTTTTTCTAATTGGTGTCTTTCTTGGTAGGGGAAATGAAATCTGTGACAGAGGTATCTGAAGTAAGCATAAACCATGACCTGGTTTGTTTGCCAGAAGAGAATCCAGGACTGGGCTCATACTGAAAAATTAGCCAAGCAGCCAACCATAGAGGTCAAATACTACTACAGTGCTGTATCTCCTGTAATGGCAAGCCAAGATCTAGAAGATATTAAGATGTTGGATAGTGACTAAAGAGATAAGAAACTGAAAGTGGTTTGGTCAGTGAAGCAAAGAGGGCTGAAGTTTTTAAGTCATCCACAGCCTGAACACATTAATGATGTAGTGTCTTTGGCTGATAACCTAACAGTACTTCTCAGTGTGGACCATTGAAACTGGCAAGAAAATCTACTTGCTGCTGCATATTTCCAGAGTCTAGGGCCTTTAAAAAATGAACATTTTACTATGATATCCTGTGGTCCTGGAGGCTAGTGGACTCAACTGGAGAGTTCTACCTTGTGGTCTCTCATGCAGCTACAGTCTGATGGTGGCTGGGAATGTAGTTGCTTGAAGGCATCTTCACTTACACGTCTGGCCCCTGAGCTGGGATGGCTGGACCAGATTGGACTGAATAATCATATCTCCAACAAAGCCCTTCCATATGGCCAGTGTGGACATCCTTAACCATGGTGTCCTCAGGGTAGTTAGACTTCCCAGTGGTAGATAACATCTTACAGGCTGAGAATTCCAAGAAAATCAGGTGGGAACTGCCCACTCAAACCATAGTGTAACTTATTGTGCATTCTATTGATCAAAGCAGCCACAGGCCAGCCTGACCTGAAGAGGTGAAATAACAGACTTCGCTCCTTGACAGCAGAATGGCATTTCCATACAAGAAGCGCAGGAACTGATGACAGCTGGCTTGGAGGCAAACTACCCCATACCTGCATAATATTCACCTGCTGTCAGTATTCCTTGGTTAAGGTCAGAAATGCTACATTTTGAATAGGCACCCCTAGAAAATTATTTTAGTGAGTGTTGGGTTGAATATCTCCTCTTAGATTTTTAACTGGGTATTTAAGGAAAGGAGGAGATACCACTTACGTATTTGGATCCAAAAGGCAGTTGCAATAGGTAGTATAGATGGGCACTCCAGAAGAGAAAATGTAACCACTGTCTATTAAAACAATTGACTTCAGGGGTTACTTACACTAACATCAGATTGATTAGAGACCTTCCAGATGCTGCAAATTCTCTGTTAGTAAAGTTTGGAAAGTGTAAGGAAGGAAGTGAAGGTATTTTCAGAGAATAGCACAGAAAAGCAGGCTCTCACAGGGAGCCCCTTCTCAGGATGCAGATAGGAGGTGATGTCAGATGGAGAGCCCAACACTCATGGCTCTAAAAAGTGAAGACAGACTTGTCATCTCTCACCTCTAGTCAGACTGCTTCCACAAGAGACCCTGAGTCCTGACAGGTGACCACACTTGAGTATCTCCTATAGGTAAGGAATAGGAGGATAACCCACACATCTCCTCTAGGACTTAACAAGCTACAGTGTTGAAGTGACAACACAGGAAAGGGCATGATAATTTAGAGACTGCCTTAGAGTCAACAGGAAACATGGAAACTCAACCAAAGGGGCAACCAAGAATCAGGGATTTCACAAAGCCATTCCACACCTACCACTGAGTCCTGGGCTTCATGTTATACTGCCTTCCCACCTCAAAGAGAAAGCATCACAGCCATCTCACCTCTGATGATTGGAAGGAAGGAATATTGGCTAGGTTCACCATTTTTTTTTTTTTCTCCTTAATGTCCTGAGTCCAAGGGCCTTGAAAGAGAAATCTTCCATTAATACAATTGCACAAATAAGCAAGTAAAATAAGTTAGCAAATAAAAATTAACCTCAGGGTTGTATGCAATAACAGTGTTCAACCAGGGCACAGAATGAAGCAGCAGTGAACAAACTCCTCATAAAATGAAATAACAAAAGAACATGACTTATGTATTCCACTATCTGGGCAGATCTTTATGGCCCAATCTGTATACTCTTGAAGATAAATTGCTTTAAGTCATGAAAATTAGGATGTGAAATGAATTATAATGACCCATTTTGCTCCCCAAATGATATAATATCCATAGAAATCAGACAGAGGAGACATCTCAGTTACTCTAAACATAGAGTCTGTCTATGGCTTTCAGAGCTGTAGTATATTATGCCTTAGGACCATGATAAATTCTGGCAGTTTTTCCTCTAATAAATACTTCCGAAAAACAGCAATGGGAATATACAATGTATAAAAGCAGAAACATTGTTTTATTCTGCTATTATCATTAATATCATGACTGAAATGTGGATAATTTGAAGTCAGCAAGAGATATATCAATCTTATCTCACGAGGTGACTTTCTGTTGCTCTGAATTTAATGAATAGTCTGTTTCTTGCGAGAGGAATTCCTTGAGAATGGCATGTGGCTAGATAGTCATGTGAATTAATCAAGACCTGAACTTCCCTCTCTAGTCAAGAGGGGTCATTCTTTTTTAACCTTTACATTTATCCTTGTATTTTCCAAATGTTTTTCAATTCAATATTACTTAATTTTCAGGATAGCCCAGTAAGGTAAATCAATATTATTAAATTGAGGTACAGGAAGATTAAATGATCTGACCCAAATTCCACAGAAAACCATTGCCAAGGAGCCAGATTAAAGTGTAAAAGGCTAATCTCATGGGCAATCTTTTCTCTCTGTACAGATTTTGGTATTTGTAACAGACTCATCAAGAATTTTGGAAGCTGATAATTACATTTTGAAGGTATCCCTGCCTTATAAAAGAAAAAAAATCAATGGAAAAATTAATATAAGACTTTGTATGGAGCCATCACTCCCTCCAAGAAGGGAAAAAAACAGAAAATGTCATGTTATGGCATATTAGAAGAGTAATGTAATACAGTCAAAAACTAAAAGAAATGTTGGTATCCTTCTTCAGTGATTATCTGAAATTAGCAAGGAATGAATTAAGAGTAAGCAACAGATGGGAGGAAAATGGCAGATAAGAGGCAGGACTAACTTGCCGCTCCTACTTGGACAAACAGAGCAGTATGTGGAGACCCACATCATAAACCTTTGCTCCAAGAACCACCATAGGAATATACCAGGAAAGCCAAGAGAATCCGCAGACCCTTTAAAGGAGGTGGATTGCTGCTGCAGGCTCTATGGGACTGCTAAGGAATTGTGAGTCAGCTTACTTTCTCAGCTGCCACGCTTATAGCCTGGGGCAAGTTCTGTGCCCTGCTCAAAAGCTGCCTGGAAATAAACTCAGTGCTGTTAAGGGGGCACAGTGGGAGTGAGACCAGCCTTTCAGGCTGCAGGCTGCATAGAAGCTGAGTAAGGCCTATGGCTACCAGTTTTCCCCCCACTTCCCTGGTGACTTGTGTGATGCACCATAATCCCCCTAGGAACATAACTCCATTGGCCTGGGAATCACATCTCCATCCCCCACAGCAACTGCAGCAAGCCCTTGCCCGAGGAAAGTCTGAGCTCAGACAGGCTTAACTCTGCCCCCACCTGATGGTCCTTCTCTACCCACCTTGATAGCCAAAGACAAAGGATACAATCTCTTGGGAACTCTATGACCCCATCCGCCACCTGACACTAGGGGAAGCTTGTATCCTCCTATACTACTGCAGCTGATGCGCTGTTGATAGTGTCACCTCCTGGATGGAGGCCAACCAACACAAAACTAGTGCCATTAACAAAAATACAACCAAGAACACTCACAGAGTCCACTTCACTCCCCTGCTAACTCCAGCGGAGCAGGTGCTGGTATCTATGACTAAAAAATGTGAAGAGAGATCACATCACAGGACTCTTTGCAGACACTGCCCAGTACCAGCCCAGAGCTCAGTAGCTCCATTGAGTGACTAGATCCAGAAAAGAAATAACAATCTCTGCAGTTTGGCTCTCAGGAAGCCTAATCCTTAAGGGTAGGGGGACAGCACCAAATCAAGGGAGCACCCTGTCGGACAAAGGAATCTGAACAGAAGCCCTTGAGTCCCAGATCTTCCCTCTGACATAGTTTACCCAAATGAGAAGGGACCAGAAAAACAATTCTGATAATATGACAAAACAAGGTTCTTTAATGCCCCCAAAAGATCACACTATCTCAACAGCAATGGATCCAAATCAAGATCTCTTAATTGCCAGAAAAAGAATTCAGAAGGTTATTATTAAGTTAATCAAAAAGGAATCAGAAAAAGGTAAAGTACAACTTAAAGAAATCCAAAAAATGAGACAGGATATGAATGGAAAAATCTCCAGTGAAAT
This sequence comes from Piliocolobus tephrosceles, assembly GCF_002776525.5. Classification (NCBI taxonomy): domain Eukaryota; kingdom Metazoa; phylum Chordata; class Mammalia; order Primates; family Cercopithecidae; genus Piliocolobus; species Piliocolobus tephrosceles. Next base: position 73,307,194 of record NC_045440.1, on the reverse strand, counting down.
AGATAACATAAATTTTAAAAAATCACAACTTCTGGAGATGAACGACACACTTACAGAAATGAAAAAATGCACTGGAAAGCCTCAGCAATAGAATCAAACAGGTAGAAGAAATAACTTCAGAGCTTGAAGACAAGGCATTCAAATTAACCCAATCCAACAAAGGCAAAGAAAAGAAGAATTTTAAAAAATGAGCAAAGCCTCCAAGATGCCTGGGATTCTGTTAAACGACCAAACCTAAAAATAACTGGTGTTCCCAAGAAAGAAGAGAAATCTAAAAGTTTGGAAAACATATTTGAGGGAATAATAAAAGAAAACTTCCCCAATCTTTCTAGAGATCTAGGCATCCAAATACAAGAAGCTCAAAGAACACTTGAGAAATTCATTGAAAAAAAGATCCTCACCTTGGCACATAGTTATTGGGTTATCTAAAGTCAAGATGAAGGGAAAACTCTTAATGGCTGTGAGGCAAAAGCATCAGGTAACTTATAAAGGAAAACCTATCAGATTAACAGCAGATTTCTCAGCAGCAATCCTACAAGTTAGAAAGAATTGAGACCCAATCTTTAGCCTCCTTAAACAAAACAATTATCAGCCAAGAATTTTGTATCCAGTGATGCTAAGATTCATAAATGAAGGATACCGTCTTTTTAAAATAAATGCTAAGAGAATTCACCACTACCAAGCCAGCACTACAAGCACTGCTAAGAGGAGCTCTAAATCTTAAACAAATTTTCAAAATACACCAAAATAGAATCTCCTTAAAGCATAAATTTCACAGGACCTATAAAACAATAACACTATTAAAAAAAAAAAAAAACACAAGTACTCAGGCAGCAAATAGCGCAATGAATATAATAGTACATCTCAATACTAACATTTAATGTAAATGGCCTAAATATGCCACTTAAAAGATACAGGGTGGCAGAATGGGTAAGAATTTATTAACCAAGTATCTGCTGTCCTCAAGAGACTCACTTGACACATAAGGACTCACATAAACTTAAGGTAAAGGGGTGGAAAAAGATACTGCAAGCAAATAGACACCAAAAGTGAACAGGAGTAGACAAAACAAAGTTTAAAGCAACAGCAGTCAAAAAGACAAAGAGGGAAATTTTATAATGATAAAATGACTAGTCCAATAGGAAAGTATCACAATCCTAAATACATATACACCTAACGCTGGAGCTCCCAAATTTATAAAACAATTACCACTAGACCTAAGAAATTAGACAGACTGCAACACAATAATAGTGGAGGATTTTGATACTCCACTGACAGCATTAGGCAGGTCATCAAGACAGAAAGTCAACAAAGAAACAATGGACTTAAACTATATCCTACAACAAATGGACTTAACTGATATTTAAAGAACATTCTATCCAACAACTGCAGAATATACATTCTTTTCATCAGCACATAGAACATTCTGCAAGATAGAACATATAATAGGTCACAAAACAAGTCTCAACAAATTTAGGAAAATTGAAATTATATCAAATACTTTCAGACAATAGTGGAATAAAATTGGAAATCAACTCCAAAAGGAATCCACAAAACTATGCAAATACATGGAAATTAAATAACTTGCTCCTGAATGATCATTGGATCAGCAATGAAATCAAGATGGAAATGTAAAAATTCTTTGAACTGACCAATAATGGTGACACAACTTATCAAAACCTATGGGATACAGCCAAAGCAGTATTAAGAGGAAAGTTCATAGCATCAAATGTTTGTATAACAAAGTCTGAAAGGGCATGAATAGACAATCTAAGGTCACACCACAAGGAACTAGAGAAACAAAAGCAAACGAAACCCAAACATAACAGGAAAAACAAACAAACAAACAAAAAGATCAGAGTAGAACTAAATGAAATGGAAACAAACAAAATAAATTACAAAACAAGGAAAACTGCTGAAAGAAATCACAGATGATACAAACAAATGTAAACACATCCCCTGATCCTAGATGGGTAGAATTAATATTGTGAAAATGACCGTACTACCAAAAACAGTCTACAAATTCAAGAAAATTTGCATCAAAATATCACATCATTCTCCACAGAACTAGAAAACACAATTCTAAAATTCATATGGAACTAAAAAAGCCAAAACAACACTATGCAAAACAGTGTGCCAAAACAACACTATGCAAAAAGAACAAATCTGGAGGCATCATATTACTTGACTTCCAACTATACTATAAGGCAATAGTCACCAAAACAACATGGTTCTCATATAAAAATAGGCATACAGACCAATGGAACAGAATAGAGAACCCAGAAATAAACCCAAATACTTACAGCCAAGTAATCTTCAACAAAGCAAACAAAAAGATAAAGTGGGGAAAGGACACCTATTCAACAAATGGTGCTAGGATAACTGGCAAGTCACATGTAGAAGAATGAAACTAGATCCTCATCTCTCACTTTATACAAAAAACTCAAAATGGATCAAAGACTTAAACCTCAAACCTGAAACTATAAAAATTCTAAAAGACAACATTAGAATAACCCTTCTAGACATTAGGTTAGGCAAAGACTTCGTGACCAAGGACTCAAAAATAAATGTAATGAAAACAAAGATGTGACTTAACTAAACTAAAAAGCTTCTGCACAGCAAAAGAAACAATCAGCAAACAGACAACTCACACAGTGGGAGAAAATCTTCACAATCTATACATTTAACAAAGGACTAATATCCGGAATCTAGAATGAACTCAAACAAATTAGCAAGTAAAAAACAAACAGTCTCATCAAAAAGTGGGCTAAGGACATGAATAGACAATTCTTGAAAGAAGATACACAAAAAGCCAACAAACATGAACAAATTCTCAACATCACTAATGATCAGGTAAATGCAAATCAAAACCACAATATGATACTGTCTTACTTCTGCAATAATGGCTATAATCAACAAATAAAAAATAGATGTTGGCTTGAATGTGGTGAAAAGGGAACACTTTTATACTGTTGGTGCAACCACTATGGGAAACAGTGTGGAGAGTCCTTAAAGAATTAAAAGTAGATCTATCATTTGATCCAGCAATCCCATGGCTTGGTATCTACCCAAGGCATAACAGTCATTATGTGAAAAAGATACTTACATATGTCTGTTTATAGCAGCACAATTTGCAATTGCAAAAAAGATGGAGCCAGACACAGTGGCTCACCCTGTAATTTCAACACTTTGGGAGGCCAAGGTGGGTGGATCACCTGAGGTCAGGAGTTCAAGACCAGCCTGGCCAACATGGTGAAACCCTGTCTCTACTAAAAATACTAAAATTAGCTGGGTGTGGTGGCAGGTGCTTGTAATCCCAGCTACTCAGGAGGCTGAGGCAGGAGAATTGCTTGAACCCAGGAGGTGGAGGTTGCAGTGAGCCGAGATCATGCCATTGCATTCTAGCCTGGGCAACAGAGCAAGACTCTGTCTCAAAAAAAAAAAAAAAAAAAAAAAGACCAGCCCAAATGCCCATCAATCAACGAGTGGATAATAAAGAGAATGTGAGCTCTCTCTCTCTCTCTCTGTCTCTCTCTCTGTCTCTCTCTCTCTCTTTCACACACACACACACACACACATATATATATATCATGGAATACTATTTGGCCATAAATAGGAATGAAATAACGGTATTTGCAGTAACCTGGATAGAAAAGGAGACCATTATTCTAAATGAAGTAACTCAGGAATGGAAAACCAAACATAATACGTGGGAATTAAGCTATAAGGATTCCAGGGCACAAGAATGGTACAATGTGCTTTGGGAACTTGGGGGAAAGGGTGGGAGGGGTTTAGGGAGAAAAGACTACACATTGGGTACAGTGTACACTGTTCAGTGATGGGTGCACCAAAATCTCAGAAATCACTACTAAGGAACTTATTCATGTAAACAAACATCATCTGTTCCCCCAAAACTTATTGAAATATGAATATAAAAATTAATATAAAAATACAAATAATAGCACTATCTGAAATTCTTATAAAGATTTTCTCTACAGAAAGCATATCTTGTGTAAACCAAACTCAATAAAACATATTGTAATTCCTTACATCTTACCCAGTAATTTTTTTGGCAATATAAACTGTTTCTTAAAAAATCTACCACTTAATTCTCAAAAATAAAAATAAAAGTAAAACAAGGACAGTCAAGATGAGAAAATGCAAGTTGGAAGTGGAAGTAAATGATGACAATTTCATTTATTTTTTTATTTTTATTTTTTTATACTTTAAGTTCTAGGGTACATGTGCACAACGTGCAGGCTTGTTACATACATATACTTGTGCCAAGTTGGTGTGCTGCACCCATCAACTCGTCAGCACCCATCAACTCGTCATTTACATCAGGTATAACTCCCATTGCCATCCCTCCCCCCTCCCCACTCCCCATAATAGGCCCCAATGTGTGATGTTCCCCTTCCAGAGTCCAAGTGATCTCATTGTTCAATTCTCACCTATAAGTGAGAACATGCGGTGTTTGGTTTTCTGTTCTTGTGATAGTTTGCTGAGAATGATGGTTTCCAGCTGCATCCATGTCCCCACAAAGGACACGAACTCATCCTTTTATATGGCTGCATAGTATTCCATGGACAATTCCATTTAAAATATTCTGAGTTTGATACCAGGTATGGTAGCTCATGCCTATAATCCCAGTACTTGGGAAGCCAAAAAAGGAAAATTGCTTGAAGTCGGGAGTTTGAGAATAGCCTAGGCAACATAACAAGACCTTGTCTCTACAAAAAATGAAGAAAAAAAAATTGCTAGGCCTGTGGCATACGCCCACAGTCCCAGCTACCTCAAAGGCTGAGGTGGGAGGATCGCATGAGTCCAGGAGGTCAAGGCTGCAGTGAACCAATGATGACACCATTACACCGCAGCCTGGGCAACAGAGCAAGACCCTGTCTCTCTATACACACACACACACACACGTGTAAAATCCAAGCAGGAATGTCTGGCATACAACAGGAGTGACACTGTAGCTTACAAGAGTTATCCCTATGGATTTTTAACTAAGTGGTAGAAATACAAGAGAAGAGAAAACAATATAAGATGTACACACATACACACTTACCATCAAAGTGAAAAATTGTAAGTAACATGTAAATGGGACAGACTAATTGTTCTAAGACAGCAAAGAAAATAATCACAAGCAATTAGGAAGACATTTTTGTGAAAACATTTCTGAAAGAGAGAGAAGAGAGAAGAATATTGAGGAATGTCTCATTTAGCAGGCAAAAGGCACTGGAAAAAGGCAATCATTGATTGAAATAGGTAATCAATAATAGAGATATTAGAATAATGCACGTTGTAAAAATCACAGGAAAGCAAAGCTTCAAGAACATTAAAGTACTCAAGAAAATACAATGCTACAGACAATTCAAGGAAGCTAGGGACTAAGAAAAGACCTCTGAATTTGGTTACCAAATGGACTCTCCAAGATATTTTTCTAAATGCAGTTCTTGACAATTGCTAAGGACAGAAGCCAGACTTTAAAGAGGTGTTAGAAGCTACAAGTGAAGATACTATATGTAGATGACTTCAGAAGGTTTGGGAGATGTCAAGGTGAAAGCACACACCTTAGCCTCATCACCTAACAATTGTGCATGCCCTCCATAAAAGCCAAAAGATATGTGCTGTACTTGCTGGACAGTGTTTCCTGTGCTGATTGTACTAAAAAGCTACTGTGATAGATTAAACTCTGTTACATCTGTGAGTCAAAAAGAGTAAGCAACAAGGAGACTTACTACAATATGGTCAGAAAGATATGCTGCTATCACCTAAGCCCACTGAGATTTTAAGAAGAGGGGAGAACAGAATGTGTCATGAAATGGTTTTTAAGGCTGTGTTAGCTTCCTAGGACTGCTGGAAAAAAGTATTGTAAAGTGGTGGCTTAAAACAACAGAAATGTATTTTCTTACAGTTCTGGAGGCTGGAAGTATGAAATCAATGTGTCAGCAGGGTTAATTTCTTCTGAGGCCTCTGAAAGGGAAAGCGTTCCATGTGTCTCTCCCTGCTTCTGGTGGTTGCCTACAAACCTTGGCATTTCTTAACTTGTAGATGCTTCACTCCAGTTTCTGCCTCCATCATCAAATGGCATTCTCTCTCTCTGTGTGTCAGCTTCTTGTAAGGAAACCAGGTATACTGGATTAGATCCTCCCCTAATGGCCTCGTCTCCACTTGATTAAATCTGTAAAAATCCTATTTCCAAATAGGGTCATGTACACAGGTACCAGAGGTTAGGACTTCAACATATTTTGGGGAGACTCAACTCAGCACATAACAGTCAAGGGATTGGAGCAGAATCTCTGGGTAAATTTTTCATTGAAAGCTCACAATTTAAATTGGTCTTATGATAACTGTCAATTGTATATGTGGTACAATAATGAAAACAAAGTCATTGGTTATAGGTGGTTACGAACCTACTAGCTTAGTATATGGTCCAATTTCCTGCTGAGATTAATGGTGATCAATGCAAGTCAAGGATTCTTTGATGTAGGTACTTCTGTCTCCAGCAGACACCAATCTACGTCCATTCCTAGGTCATTGATGGAATAGAGTGTCTTTTGCAGAAAATAGCTCTTCTGTTTTATGTGGAGATTGTAAAGTATTCCTTAATTAATCTGAACTTCCCTTACTGGTCAAGAAGGGCCATTCTTGCTTATAAACTCTTTCACACATCCATTTTTTCCCTCAGCCCCACCCCATCATACACACATAGTTCAGGATCTGTCTTCCTTTTCCAGACTATCACGGAGAAATCATCAACATTCGTATGAACAAAATATTATGAGAAGAACTTGTTTCCAAAAGGATAGAAAAGATTATTTGTGAATAAGCACTATATTTTTGAATAAATTACGCTGAACTGAAATGATTTCTTGTTCAATTATAAAGTTGCAGTTAGATCTAGAGACCTGCTATATAGCATAGTGCTTATAGTTAACAACACTGTGCTATGCACTTAAACATCTGTGAAGAGATTTGATGTCATGGTAAGTATATTTACCACAAAAACAAAACAAAACAAAACAAAAAACAGAGGGATGCAAGGAGACTTTGCAGGTCATGAATACCTATTGCCTTGGTGGTAGTAATGTTTCCATGAGTGTATGCATATGTCCAAACTCACCAAATGGTATACATTAAATATGTACCATTTTGTATATTTCAATTATACTCAATGAAACTGTTTAAAAATATTTTTAAATATTGTGTACCAACAACAGCATTATTGACAATAACAATAAAACATCATAATTACATTATGTTTTTGCTAGCCTGGGATATAAAGATGGTTCAGTGGCATAAAGTCTATCAGTTTAGACCACCATTTCAGAATATTAATAACAAAAAGCATATCATTATCTGATAAAATGAACAAAAAGCATTTGAAACAAATCAACCATCAACTATGAAGAAAACTTTAGAAAAAGGAGGCATCAAAAATTCCTTAAGCATATATATAGAGCCTAGCACAATATGAAAACATACTATGTTTATTATCCTTATTAAATACTCACTGAGCATTTAATTTGTTTTTTGCATGGTTCTAAATACTATATATATGAAGAGACTTTGAAACGTTCGTAGAAAAAATGAAATTAAAAGAAAAAAGAAAAAATAAACTTAATTTCCCAACATAAACTCCATCAAGGTGAAGCTACTTTTGTAAATAATGATATCAGCCATTTAGTCCATCTCTAAAGAACCGAAGATCCTAAGAATTTAACCATGTCGGTGCAATCTTTTACATTATTAATCGAAGAAAAATGGATGCCCTTTAAAGATTACTTATTTATTTTAATTATTTTTTCAGAGAAATTCCTTGGAAATAATAAACATTTTTTAAAATTAGGAAACCAAAGTCAGAAGAAGCCAAATCAGGACTGTGAGGCAGGTGTCTAATGATTTCTCATTGGAATTCTCACAAAATTACCAGTTTATTAAGAGGAATGAACAGGTGTACTCTCATGGTGGAGGACCCTGGTGAGGCTTTGCTGGATATTTTTTCTGCTAAAGCTTTGGCTAACTTTCTCTAAACACTCTAATAATAAGCAGATGTTGTCATTATTTGGCTTTCTAGAAAGTCAACCAGCAAAATGCCTTGAGTATTCCAAAAAATGCAAAGGTTGCCGTGACCTTTGCTCTTGACTGGTTCACTTGTGCTTTGACCAGATCAATTCCACCTCTCAGTAGCCATCACTTTGATTGTGCTTTGTTTTCAGGTCTACACTGGTAAAGGTAAGTTTCATCTCCTGTTACAATCCTTCAAAAAAATTCCCAAATTTTGATCCTGTATGTTTAAAATTTCCATTGAAGGCTCTGCTCTTGTCTGATTTGCAATGGTTTTGGCACCCATTGAGTGGAAAGTTTACCTAATTTTAATTTGTCTATCAGAATTTTGTAAGCAGAACCAGCTGAGATGTCTATGGTGTTGACTATTGTTACTGCCATTAATTGTTGGTCCTCTTCAATCAGGTCATCAACAAGACTATTTTTTTTCTCATAAATTCAGTCGACAGTCTGCCACTGCAGGTTTTATCTTCAACACCATCCTATTGCTTCTTGAATTGAGTTATCCATTTGTAAACTGCTAATGTCTTTGGGGCATTGTCCCCCATACATTTTTTTGTAAAGAATCAGTGATTTCACCACATTCTTCTACCCACAAAATTCATCATGAATTTGATGTTTGTTCTTGTTTCAATTTTAGTGTATGTTGCTCTAGTAGGGGCTCTTTTAAAACTGATACCTTATACTTCTTCATGCCTAAATCTAGATCCTGTTTATACATGTTATAAATAGTATGAGTTTGTTTTGATGCAATAAAAATTTCATATCTATTTTTAATTTCTGTTCAAGAAGGGCCGTTCTTGCTTATATACCCTTTCACACATCCATTTTGCTCCTCAATCTCACCTCATCACATACACACATAGTTCAGGATCCTGCTTCTTTATTTCCCTGTTTTTTTTATAATACACATTTTCCATAAATGTTTTGAAAACTTCTCATATTTATATGTGCATATAAACATATACACTCATGCACATGAGTACATACACATCTATGTCCACACACACACATACATACATATATATACTTAATCCTCACAATTTTTTTTCATTTAAGTATTATTATTTTTATTTTAAAGATGGAAAAACATATAGACCCACAGTTAAGTAATCTGCCCCAAATCACACAATTTTTAGGTGAATGAATCTAAATTCAAACCTACTTGACCCCAGAGCTTGCATTTTTAACTACTATGCTATATGGCCTCTGTAGTGATAGAACACTAGAAATATTCCCATTAAAATCTGGAAGAAGCCAAGGATGCCTGTTGTCACCCTTATTATTCAACATTGTCCATGAGCTATTGACAATGTAATAAAGAAAGTAAACAAGAAATTATAAACATAAGTAAAGAGACAAAATGACCATCACTTGCAGACAATATGATTAGAAAATCTAATAACATTTACAGATAAATATTAGAAAGATTCTAAAATTCAGCAAATTAAATTATCAACACACAAATTTGTTAGTATCCCCCCAAAAAAACCTTTAGCAACCATAAAATGTTATTAAATTAAAGATACTTCCATAATCGCAAGAAAAACTCCGGGAACCTTTTGAATAATTCTAACCAAGTGTAAGTAAACTTCTAAGAAAGAAAGCTTAGGAGTTTTGTTTTTAAAAAGAAGATAAAAGAAATCCTAAATAAGTATTTATGGAAGAGAAGACTCACTAGTAAAGAAGTACCTGTACTTCTACCCAAAAATCCAGCTATATATGTTACAATTTCAATTTAAGTCTCGATAAGATTTTCATTGAAATTGACCAGCCAGAGCTTTTACTCTTTATGTAGAATAATAAAAAATTAAAATTTGAAGAAAAATAATAGAGTACCAAGACCCAATATCAAGCCTTAATATAACAGTATATTATTTAAGATCATATGTTACTGATAAAGGAGAGAATCAATAACCTTGAATCAGAATTATAAAAACTTGGCATTACCAAAGATGCCATTACAAATACATGGAGAAAGGAGAGACTATTTAATAAATAACACAAGGCCAATCAGCTTTCCACATAGAGTCAAAGTAAAATTTGAACCATACTTTAGAGAAAAATAAATTCCAGGTAGATAGATTATAATATAATACATAAAACTTTGAAACTTTTCTAAGAAAACAATTGAAAAACAAGTCTTTTACAGCATAATCAAGGATTTATTGAACCAGATATAAGATCTAAAGCCCTAAAAAATAAAATGTGATAAATTTGAGTACAGCAAAACTAAAAATCTTCTACATGATAAAGACACCACAAAAAATATCTATAAACAATAAGGCAAGGACTTGGAGAAGTTATTAGCAAGATTTTGTCAGTTCTCAACTAACAACTACTATGTATTAGTCTACGCAGGGGTAAACATTTCTACAAATTAATAAACACTAAAAATCCAAGTCAAAAAATAGCAAAGGCATGAACAGGAAAGTCGTAAGAGAGAAAACCTCGGAAGTCAATAAGTTTATAAAAAGATAATTATTTGCACTAATAAATATGAATTAAAATGTAATAATCTATGTATGAATAAATTATTCTCACAAACAAATGCAAATATAGTAAATAAAATTTCTATCCTCATGTTGCCAAGTATCTAACAATACCAACTATTGATAAGGATGTAGGGAAATGGAAAGTCTCCTACAGTTCTGTTGAGAAGGTAAATTGTGTACAACAATGTTGGAAAAATTTGATATTATTTAGTAAATATGAATTCAGGCATTTTATGTGACCTAGAAATTCCATATCTAGGTATTTATTCTATAATGATTTATATAAACTTACATAAAAAGATGTGTACAATAATGTTATTGTAGTGGTGCTTGTAATAACAAACAATTGAAACCAATCTAAATGTATACCAATAAAAGAGTGGATAAATTAGATTGTGAAATATCCACAAAAGGGTACTCCACAGAGCAGTTAAAAATGAACAAACTTTACCTAAACATATCAACCTAGCTATTCCTAAAACATAATGTTGAATGTTTTAAAAAGCAACTCACAGCATGATATATGTGATGTTTATACAATTTATACCAAATCTAAATGCAGGTAAAACAGTACTATATATTGTTTTTATGGATGCATATATATGTAATAAAAATGCTAACATTAAAGATTATTTTTATACAAATCCCATAACTAGCTTAGTAATGTTCTGTTTTGGCAATCGATACCTGTATGACAAATAGAATGTATGATGATAGAATTTTAAGCATTTTTGTCTTTTCAAAAGTAGGGTACTTACACATATATGTTTGCATAAATACATACAAGTTTATTTAAACAAACAAACAAATATTGGCTCCTTTTGGCAGTTATCTATAAAAATTATGCGAATTTTCGAGGCAATTGCATGCTTCTGACTGTTGATGGAAGAGGTAACTTTTAAGATGGTATGGAAAAGGAGAGCACAAAGATTAAAATTTAAAGATATTAGGTTATAATAAACAAATGGAAATACATTGGGATGTATTTTATAGTTTGCATTTTAAGAAGGATACCACTTTCACTTCATATCTTTTCTTTTGCATTAGCTGTGCAGTATTTGCCAAGTTCACATATTTTGTTCTTACATCATTGAAATAATCTCTTGCCACCTGGGGACTGTTCTGCTGCTTAATTATTTTTTGATCATGTACCTGTTATCTCCAGATATCTAGACATATAAAAGTGAATAGAAAACAAAATTCTTTTATATGGGGGTTAAGGATACAGTGAACTGTTATTGTACCACTGCACTCCCACCTGGGCAACAGAGTAACACTCTGTCTCAAAATAAATACATAAAAATAAAAATAAAATAAACAAAAATATTGCTGGCTGACATTATATATATATATATATATAATGAATTACAATAGAATAAAAAGTTATGTTACTATGGAGACGTAACGTAAGAGGATTGCCAACTTCAGATATATACACTCTGCTCTATGCCTGGAAGTGTCAGGATTATACTGGAAAGGATTTGCAATACTAAAGTCTTTTCGGGGAGTTGAGGTGACAGGGTGGTGAGGCTAGGAACATGATTTACTACTTAGATGAAGAAATAGTAATGTTATTGTCCAGGCAAATCATTTCTTGGAACTTCTTTGGCTGGTCTCCTGCTGGAAGATTTAATTGATTTTTGAAATGAGATTAGACATGTCCAATTTACTTTAGGTCAAAGTCTTCATTAAAATGAAAACTTATTGTTGATGTCTCTTGAGTATTATGTAATTTTCTATTCAGTAAGGAATAGTGATGGTTATGGCCTCATTTAAAATACATTGTGATCCTTCCTAGAAAGTATACGAAATGTTTTTAAAAAAGAGTAAACAAGCAATTTGGGAAAGAACGAGATGTAACAGAATCAGGAAGGGTACTAATGGTGCTATTCTCACATTTTGACACAACCTTTCATTTAAGCATTTAACAATTTAGATACAACAGACAACTTGTTCTGGGGAATCAGCACTACACGGAGAAAATTTTACAAAACTACAGCTAGTGACCAAAACCTTCTGCTTGATTTTTGGCCACCTCTATTATCACTGTCTTCCTCCTCATTGTTACAGTGATCATTATCATCTTCTTCACTATCATTAATTACTATTATCATCATAGTCATCATCAAATGTCACCTCCGTACCGAGATATTCCCTAAACTAATCTCTTTGTCACCAGTGTTTATCTGCTCATATTTTTTACATTTTACTCTGCCATAGGTTTCTTCATAATAAATTTAAATAACAAAAATTATATTTTTTTCTTTAGTTGTTCCCTGCAGCTACATGAGGAGGGGGATTTCATGTGTCTGGGTTTCCAATGTATCTTCAGTGCCAAAAAGAGTTCCTGGCATATCATTGGTACTCAATACATACCAGTAGAATGAATGAAGTATTATTTATTAGCCATTCATACTGCCATGTTTGTTTATTCATTTTACACATTTTACACATATTTTTGAATTGTCAATTACGTGTCAGATACCCTTCAATGAAATGGGGATATAACAGGAACAAAAGAAGCAAAGCCCTTCACAGAACTCACATTCTAGTAGAGGAGAAGGAAAATAAGTGAGGTAAATAAGTAAATTATGTAGTAATTAGATAATGATAAATCCCAAGGAGAAAAACACAACAGGAAGGAGAGGCTAAGAAATCTTGGTAGATAAAGTGACATCTGAGGAAAGACTGGAGGGACATAGGAGAAAGAATAATGTGAATTTAGTAGGGAAGAACGTTCTAAGCAGACATAATCTAAGATGCAAATGAGAGAGGCAGGGAGAATACCTTGAAAGGAGGCCAGGGTGGCAGAATAGACTGAGGTGGAAAGAGTAGCAGGAGATAAGGCAGAGATGCAATGGGAGCCTTGCACTCTGAGGGCGATGGGAAGCCACTGGAGGATTCTGAGCAGAAAAGTGACCTATGGTCTTTGTTTTTTTGTGTTTTTGTTTTTTGCTGTTTTTTTTTTTTTTTTTTGAGATGGGGTCTCTCGCAGTCGCCCAGGCTGGAGTGCAGTGGTGTGATCTCATCTCACTGCAAGCTCCACCTCCCAGGTTCACGCCATTCTCCTGCCTTAGCCTCCCAAGTAGCTGGGACTACAGGCGCCCGCCACTTCGCCCGGCTAATTTTTTGCATTTTAGTAGAGACGGGGTTTCGCCGTGTTAGCTAGGATGGTCTCGATCTCCTGACCTCGTGATCCGCCCGCCTCGGCCTCCCAAAGTGCTGGGATTACAGGCGTGAGCCACCGCGCCCGGCCTGGTCTTTGTTAAAGATGTCTTTGCTAAAGTTGTTAAAGGCTACTGTGTTGAGAATATGTGATGGAGCAAGGGCCATATAAAGGAAACCAGTTGGTTACCTTGGTGGGAATCTTACTGAAGTCCTCTAGCTTGGCTTGCCACCACCAGCTATGCCACAGCCTTTCCTATCTTCTAACCATTGCATAAAATTTATGTATTCACAAATATTATTTAATTCCTGTTATGTATTTGACACTGTGCTATATCTAAGAATATACTAGAAAACAAGAGGATTTCAAAATTTTATAAATTGGGTTAGTCATTAACATTTATCATTTGAATTATTTTGTAAAATATTTATAGGATTTAAAATTAAATGATAGCTCAGGAAGTAAAAAGTGCCTAGATAAGGTATTGCCTAAAAAATCATTTTTTTCAATAAAACATTACATGGCATTCAAAGAACTAAGGAATGTGACCTACACTCAAGATTAAAAAGCAGGCAATAGAAATTGCTTTTGAAAAAGTCAAGATGTTGAACTTACCAAGACTTCAAAGCAACTATTACAAAGTTTAAAGAACTAATGTAAACCATGTCTGAAGAATTAAAGGAGCACACGATGACAAGGTCTCATCAAATAGAAATTAGCAGTGAAAATAAAGAAATTATTAAAATAACCAAATGAAAGTTCTAAAGTTGGAAAGTACAATAAAATGAAAAAATCAGTGAAACTGAAGATAAATCAACAGAGATCACACAATCTGAAGAAAAATAAGAAAAGAAAATGAACAGAGCTTCAGAGAAATGTGAAATACCTTTATACACACCAATATGCATATATTTAGAGTTCTAGGAGATGAAAAAGAGGCACAAAAAAATTAGGAGAAATAATGGCTAAAAACTCTCCAAATTTCTTGAAAAACATTAATCTACATATCCAATAAAGGCCAAGTGGAACAAATGCAAAGAGAACTATAGTCATATGTATCACAGTAAAAATGTTGAAAGAGGAAATCTTAAAGCAATAAGAGAAAAATAATTAACCACACATAAGGAAACCCCAATAAGATTACACATAATTTCTTATGAGAAGTAATGGAGTTCAAAAAGCAATGTGATGGCATATTCAAAGTGTTCAAAGTAAAAAATAAACAAAAAACAAAAATTCTCTCAACCAAGAATCTTATAGCCAGAAAAACTATTATTCAAAAATGAAGGCAAAGTAAAAGTTTTCCAGATAAACAAAACCTGAGAGAATTTGTTGCTAGCATATATGCCTTATGAGAAATACTAAAGTTCTCCAGGCTGAAAGCAAGTGATATGACAGCAATTTGAACCCACAAGACAAAACTATGAATACCAGTACAGGCGATTAGGTATGTAATTACAAAAAACAGTTTAATTGTATATTTTTCTCATTTCTTCTCCAAACTGATTTTAAAAGTAATTGCATAAACACAAATATATATCTATGTATTTCTGTATGTGTATACATATATAGATGTTAGTTGTATTGTTGGGCTTAGAAAATACAGAATTGTAATACATGTGACAATAATAGCATAATGGAGGCAGATAGACACAAAGTTGCGTTAAAATAATGAAAGGATAACAAATGGTAAGTTAAATTCACAAGAAGAAATGAAGAGAACCAGAGAAGGTAAATTAAAAAATTAAAGTAAAAAATCTATAAATAAATACTTATTTTCCTTCTCTCTGCTTCTGTAAAAGACATAAATTTGTAGAACAAAATTATAATAATGTGATACTAGTTTTTAAAATACATAGATATATAGTAACACAAAAAGATAAATAATAACACAAAAAGGGAGGGAACGGATGAAGCCATATGGAAGTAAAGTTCTTATATTTCACTTTAATTTTTAGGTTTTGGTTAGTATAAACCTGAAATGGAATGTATTAATAGTATAGTCAAGGTGTATATTGTAAGCCCTAGAACAACCACTAAGAAAATATTTTGAAAAATATAATTAAAAGTATTAAAGAAATAAAAAAGTTACATTAGAAAATACATAAAACAAAAGAAGATAATGAATGAGGAACAGAGAAATAAAAGAAGCAATGGGACATTAAGCACAGAAAAAGCAAAATGGCAGATGTAAATCCAGCCATATCACTGTACACATTAAAAGTGAATGCATTGGCCGGGCATGGTGGCTCACATCTGTAATCCCAACACTTTCTGAGGCCAAGGTGGATGGATTGCTTGAGCCCTGGAGTTTGAGAGTGGCCTGGACAACATGATGAAACCCCAACTCTACTGAAAGTAGAAAATGTTGCTGGGCTTGGTGGTGCCCACCTGTATTTCCAGCTATTTAAGAGGGTGAGGTGGGAGGATAGATTGAGCCTGGAAGGCAGAGGTTGCAGTGATCCCAGAATATGCTGCTGAATTACAGCCTGGGTGACAGACTGAGACATTATCTCAAAAAAAAAAAAAAAAAAAAAAAAGGGGGGGGGGAGGTGAATGGATTATACAAAAAATCAAAAGATTATCAGGTTAGATTGTTAAAAACATGATCCAACTATATGCTGTCTACAGGAGACAGGGTTTAGATTCAAAGATACGACTGAAAGTAAAAGAATAGAAAATGATACACCATGGACAACAACCATAAGACAGGTGGAGTATATTAATATCAGACCAAGTTGGCTTTAGTTTTAGTATTTTAGCAAACTAGATAAATATTTTTTAATGTGTTTTAACTCAAATAAACTAATGAAATCCATAGTTAGTAGGATTCATGGATTGACTAGATTTTCTAAAGGCATCTATTTTGATGTAAAAAAGTCATCCAATTTTTTTATGTTCACATGGTCAAGGTTACCCACCTGGAAGTAGCCTACTGATTGTGGTATGAGAATAGAAGCTGGCCTTTCATATGATCTTATGATACCTCTATTGTTTGTACCTCTATGACAGCGAATTATAATTGCCCATTTTATTCTCTGACTGATGTGTGAGCTTTTTGAGGGTAGTGACTATGTTTTGTTTAATATTTTTATCTATAGACCAATTCCTGACACAATGATGTGGAGCTCAATTTTGTTTGCTCATTGCATTAATGAATGAGCATTATACAGTCAATAAATATGTACATAACATAGCTAAGGAGTATTCCTAGGGGAGGAGGTGTGTGTGTGTGCATGTTCAAGTGTACATGTGTGTGATTTTGTGCTTGTTCTTGGCATTAATAGTTACATGTCATATTCAATGATTCTAATTGGCCCAAATAGATTATAATGTGAGAATTGAATTACATCAAATATTACTTACTAAGCAGAGTAGAATCAAGCTGTCAAAAGTGATTGTAAATTTTAAATGATCCCTCCAGCCTTTAACTTCATATATGCACCATATTAAGTCATTTAAATGAGTCAGTACTAACTGGTGTGAGATGGTATCTCATTGTGGTTTTGATTTGCATTTCTCTGATGGCGAGTGATGATTAGCAGTTTTTCATGTGTCTGTTGGCTGTATGAATGTCTTCTTTTGAGAAATGTCTGTTCATATCCTTTCCCCACTTTTTGATGGGGTTGTTTGTTTTTTTTCTTGTATATTTGTTTCAGTTCTTTGTAGATTCTGGATATTAGCCCTTTGTCAGATGAGTAGATTGCAAAAATTTTTTCCCATTCTGTAGGTTGCCTGTTCACTCTGATGGTAGTTTCTTTTGCTGTGCAGAAGCTCTTTAGTTTAATTAGATTCCATTTGTCAATTTTGGCTTTTGCTGCTGTTGCTTTTGGTGTTTTAGACATGAAGTCCTTAAAAAATCAGGAAACAACAGGTGTTGGAGAGGATGTGGAGAAATAGCAACACTTTTACACTGTTGGTGGGATTGTAAACTAGTTCAACCATTATGGAAAACAGTATGGCAATTCCTCAAGGATCTAGAACTAGATGTACCATATGACCCAGCCACCCCACTACTGGGTATATACCCAAAGGATTATAAATTATTCTACTACAAAGACACATGCACACATATGTTTATTGCAGCACTATTCACAATAGCAAAGACTTGGAATCAACCCAAATGTCCATCTGTGACAGACTGGATTAAGAAAATGTGGCATATATACACCATGGAATACTATGCAGCCATAAAAAAGGATGAGTTTGCGTCCTTTGTAGGGACATGGATGCAGCTGGAAACCATCATTCTTAGCAAACTATCACAAGAAGAGAAAACCAAACACCGCATGCTCTCACTCATAGGTGGGAACTGAACAATGAGATCACTTGGACTCGGGAAGGGGAACATCACACAATGGGGCCTATCATGGGGAGGGGGGAGGGGGGAGGGATTGCATTGGGGAGTTATACACGATATAAATGATGAATTGATGGGTGCTGACGAGTTGATGGGTGCAGCACACCAACATGGCACAAGTATACATATGTAACAAACCTGCACGTTATGCACATGTACCCTAGAACTTAAAGTATAATAAAAAATAATAATAATAATAATAAAAAATGAGTCAGTGAATGTGGTTTGCGATATAAGAATGACAGTAATATCTATATGCATATATTCCTTGATTGTCAATGATGGGTCAATTTATGAAAAACAGCAGATAATAAATTAAAATATACTTCAGTACTTTCTAAATTCCAGTTTAATTAAGTTGAAAAATTCAAGTTTTATATGAACAACAACAACAACAAAAGCCTACTGGAAAAGCCAATATTATGAAATTCCATTACTATCTAACCTTTTTGAGTCTGCAACAAATGATCCATTGTATTTTGGCAATGAGTAAATTCTCATTTGTCATAAATTAGCCATTTACCTTCTTTGTTCTCCAATATTAAAATTGAGTGGCATTGTGATTATACTCATTTCTTTCTTGGTTGAACTCATATGTACATTTTTCAGTCACAGTTTTTGTGAGATCCTCTGCTTAATATTTATTTACTAAGGCTTTTGAAGTATGACAATTTATAGGTCAATTCCATTAGAGAAATAATACGGTTCTTTGCCAACATTAGAACACAGTAAGTGATTGCAAATTACTCTTTTGAACAAATATAAAATTACGATAAAGTGTCTATTACTGAAAAGGGGGTTGCATTGTTTTTAGACTCCCCTCCCAATGAGAAAAAAGGAAATATAAAATGTTGTTTTAAGTTTTTGTAGCATCTTAGAATAGACCTTAGACATTTACTTGATTTTACAGCAATTTAGGTTGGAATGGCAACATCTGGACTAATAATTCTTTTTGGAGTAAATTAAACAACAAAATAGAAAAATTCATTTCGGATCAATAATACCATGTATTCCTTACACTGTTTTAATTACTTGTGTTGTTTCATTTAATACACTGAAAGATACATTATTGCTCTAATTTTTGAAGATGGAAAAAATGAAGGCTCAGAGAGGTTAAGTAATTTGTTTAAGGTCAGAACAATATTGTGCTGCCCAGCATTATGCCTGAGTGATACCACTGCAGACTTTGTAGTTGCTTATTGTATGCTAGTTCCTGTCAGTAGTTTGATTCACTGCACAGCTGCTCAAACTGTGCAAAGTTGGAGAATCCTGAAGAAACTTTGAAATCAGTTAGGCTTTGCCTAACTTAACAATAATTTTACATTTTAATTATACCATTACATCGACCAACTTTTTGGTTATTGTCACCTAAAATAAATATGTATTTGAGTGGGAATTTGTGGGATTTGGGGTAGAAAATCTCCTTGGGGCCAAGGCTGCCCATCAGATAGTCTCACAAAGAATGGTACATTTGCTATAGTGGAGCTAGTCAAAGTCCTTTGGACCATTTATGAATCTAGAAATGCCAAGTAGTATCTATATATGCCACACAAATTAGTCTGGGAATTTTGAAAACTAGAAGCATTTTGTGAGTCTTTTAATAGCTAAATTCCTAACGTTTTACCTTAAGGTATTATCCTGTACTATCCAGCAATAATTCTGTGTTTCCCTAATTTGTGTGTTTCCTTGTTCTCGACTCTATTTGGACACTTCCCCACTTGACCCAAAACTTTTTTCCATAGCAACTCCTACTCGCTCTAGGCCTCCTACTCCTGGGAGAAAATAGAAACATTCGAAGGTATGGCAAGCAGGGCATGGTGAGATGGACCCCAGTGACCACTACTGCCTGCTATGCATACCCTAGTGGAGGCCCCATACCTTGAGCAAGGTCTTGTGATTTGCTTCTCCCAATAGAATATGGCAAAGGTAATGGATGCCACTTCCACAAATAAGTTACACACCACTCTGACTTTGCTGACCACTTGTGCATCTTGCTGGGAGGCTGCATTTCTTTCTCAGCCACCACACTTTGATAAATCAAACTTCCTGCGGTAGGCAGAATTTCTAACCTGCCCTACCCCAAGATGTTGTACTCGAATCCCCAGAGCCTATGGACCTGATAAGATATCACTCTCATGGTTATGTTATGTTACATGGCACAGTTGACCTTAAGATAGGAGACTATTTGGGTGTGCTTATTCTAATCACACAAGTCCTTCAAAACAAATAGTTTTCTTTGGCTGGTGGCAATAAGGGAAGTAAGAGATTTAAAGCATGAGGATTCAACACCCCATTGCTGGCTTTGTAGATGGAAGTGACCACATAGAGAAGAATGCAGTCAGCAAGGAAATAGGGATCCCAGGTCTACAACCACAAGGGATCAGATGCTTCCAACTGCCTGAGTGAGCTTGGAAGTGCATTTTCCCCCAGATCTTCCAGAAAAGAACCCAGCATGACTGATACCTTGACTTCAGCTTTATGAGATTCACAGAACTTAGTCAAGCCCTTCTGGATTCTGTCAAGTTTCTAAAACTGGTAATTTGTTATTCAGCCACATAAAATTATTATGTCCCCGTAATAGAGGGGGCCACGTGGCAAGGAACTGATGGTAGACTCTTGCCAACAGCCGGCTAGGAACTGAGGCCCTCAGTCCAACAGTCCTGTGGAAACTAAATTCTGCCAAGGATCCCATGTCCCTGAAAGCAGCTCCTTCCTAGTCAAGTGTTCGGAGGAGACTCCGCTTTTGATTGGCACCTTGCTTGTTGCCTTCTGAGAAGCCCTAAAGCAGAGGATCCAGATAAATTGTGCTAACTTCCTGACCCACATGCACTGTGAAATAATGAATGTGTGCTGTGTTAAGCTGTTAGCTTTTGAGGGTCAGGGGGATCTTGTTATGAAGCAGCAAATAATGAGTACAGTTGGAAATTCCCTTGATTCCTTTTCACTAAACTTACAACTGATGACTGTGAAAATGTGATCTGCTACAGCCTGGCTTGCTCCTTCACCACCAGAGGTACCAATGAACTTCACACCAAATCCAATGGGCACTTGATTTCTAATAAATGTTTGTAATTGCTGGCCATTCTTTCTTTGGCTTCCACCACACTCTAATTTTTTCCTACTGCTTTCTTCCTACTCAGATCACTGTTAAGAAGACTCATGACCACCATCCTCCTGTGGGTTTTGGTCACCATGGGAAACATACCTTGCCCTTGCTTTTGGTAGAAAGCAGCTTCCTCTGACTGTAGTAAGCTCTTCTTGCTCTGCCTTCAGAGTGGTTGGCAAGTCCTTTCCCATTAGAATTTTCAGGTGGGCATCAAGTACCAGTCACTACCTCCTCCAAATACTTATGGGCATATGCCAAGTTCTGTGAGTGGTGCTCTTGCAGTTTCCCTCTCTTGCAGTACACCCATCTCCACTCACCCATAGAAAGGGAAGGGAACACACACTCAGTGACAACCTTCAGCAAACTAACCTGCTGGTGCCTTTAACTTTCTTCTTTTTGGTGATATGGAGGTGGATGATCTATCAATGCTGGCAAACCCAGAATCACAGTCTCTCAGCATATCCTGCATAGCCAGACTGATTTCTCTGATTTTTTCTTTTTCAGCCCCTGGGGCCTCTGCTAATACTAAGCAACAGTGAAAGGCATAACTTAACATTCCTATATTACAACCAACATTGAAAGGATGCATTCTTATTCCATAAGGATAAAGTAGATAATACAATCCATTCAAATTTTAGCTTTGGATAAATTTATTAGCATTGTATCAGAGAACTCCAGCATGTAGTAGGTCTTGTAAATGTAACAGGAACATTGCATCAAATATACTTTGTAGTTCTGCACCCAAGAATCTGGAACATATTATACCAGGTAAAATATTTCTTTGTTTTCAACAGACTAATGTCATGGCACTATGCACACAACCAGATAGTATGCCATCATCATCACTATTTATAACAAATTCCGAATAAATTCACTACATGTGAATATTGTGACTGATTCCCCAACATTCACTCCACCCAGGTGACTGACATGAAGCCATCATTGCAGATCCATCCCTCTTGCCAGTGAGTAGTTGAAACATGGGCATATGACCAATGAGACATGAGAGGAAGTCTGCAGGGACCTTCAGGAAACATTTCCTTGGCTCAAAGAGAGACTTCAGGGACAGGATGGTCTCTTCCCTTCTAGATACTGTGTCAGAATGAGAAAACTAGAACTGCTGCAGCTATATTTCTACCAGCGTGAAAATGGAGCCAAAACTGAGAATGGGTGAGAAGAGGTGAAATGATCCTGGATCCTTGATGACATCACCAAGTCAACCAAACTTGAAGCCTGCATTTTCTCTGGATGTCCTTCTATGTGGAATAATGGATCGTTTAAGCCTATTGGAATCCAGGTGTGCAGCAAAAATCATTCTCCTGATAACACGCTAGGAGCACCAATAAAATTTAGATCTGAAAATGGACTGCTTATAGTTAAACTTACGCAGATATACCTAGGAAGAAAATCAGAGGATTTCAGAAAAACTTAGAATAAACAGCAGGGCCTACTTTTAGAATGGTTCTTACAAGACTAATTTGGCACCAAAATCAAGATGTCAGACAAGAAGCCCGGCAGAAACAAATAGATGAGAAATATAAATGGAGTTAGAAGTTGGAGATGAAGGTTATGTTCGAGGTGAAGGTTACGTTCTTGCATCCCAAAAGCCATGACTTCAAGCCACTACAAATTCCAAGTGAGGCAGAGATGTCAAAGCCTCTAGGCCAATACTGAGAAGTTTTTGAACCAAGAGAAGCCTGGAATATTCTGCTCTCTTATATGAGGAACATGGGTCATTGTTCAACTTATTGATTGGCAAGTGACCTAAAAGGTAAGAGAATATCTAACATCCACCTGCTGGGTCCTGATGGGACCAGGCACAGGCTGTAATCTCCTGGTCTACAGTAAGAGTGGAACATTGGGAAGTCCTAAACATACACTGAGAACTACAGGAAATTCCATAAGGTCATCATTAAGTAATTTTACATGACTGGTTTTATTTCAATAAATTCAATGAATGTTAAAGAAGATATGGTGTGTGTGCCAGAATTTATAATCTAAATATTAACTCATTTTTATTGTTGCTTTTGAAGTATGAGTCTCACCTATGCCAAAACATACCTACAGATATGATTAAACCACATTTTTAATTGCATGATTGTTGATGTGATGTTGGGTATACATGGTCTTACATATTGTAGAAAGTTACCTCATTATTCTAATCCTTTCCTCTGCCAGTGCTAGAGGAAAACTGTTTTATTAACTGCATGTGTCAAGGATAGATTAAATTTTACAAATCTAGAAGCAGAGCTTTAAAGTCAGATTGACCATAGCTCAAATTCCAACACTGACACTTTTCTATGTTGCCTTTGAAATATTAATCCCCCAAGTCTGTTGTCTTTTGAGGAAAATGGAGATAATATATCTTCCTAAGAGTGACATATATTTCTTATAAGACCTAAACAGGAGAATGTGTATAAATTGCTTATCAGTCAGCCATGCACATAACGGAGACCAAATAATGCCAGCTGTTATCCCATTTTTCCTAAAAAGGACTTACATTGGAGACAGCAAAGTAACTGAGGAGATGAGAGAATTTTATCAGCTAATGAAAATATGTTTTTCCTTAGGGAGATTCACGTTTAAAATTAAGTACTCACATATCTATGAATTAATCTCCTTAAGCAAGGTTTACCACAATGGGGGTATAAGAAGTGAAAATATTTTTGCTTTGATAAGAATTCTAGGTTATAGATATTAAAACATGACACTATTTTTAGCTAGATTATACTTAACTATGTGGAAAAAAAAATGCCCCGACCTTATGTTTTGAATTCTTAGAATAAAGAAAGAGACTGTGTTAAATAGCAATATTTGTTTAACTGCCTAGGAGTCCCTCTTATTTTTAGTCTCCTAGTAGCTGGCAGTTCTAGCTGCGGAGGGATGACTATGAGACTGTGCTCCAATGTTTACCAACAGAACTAAATCAACAAAATAAGTGTCTGACAGAAAACTGTGTTCACAGAAGTCAAGCCACTAAAATCTGGTGTGTGAGAGAGCAAACATGGCTTAGAGAAGAAGTAAAAACAATAGTAACTCTCCCTCCATTCAATTCTATGTAAACCCTTTCCAAGGGATGTTAGAGCCGCAGATGTCTCGTGGATGTACAGGATCACAGGATACTGATCTCTGTTAAGGGCTCTTCAGCAGAAGCCTAGACTAAGGAAAAGAATAGAGAAGGATTAGAAGCAGAGGGACGCTGGGGAGAAGAGTTTCAGCTAGGGCTCTTCTTCACGACCCTGTGGGATGAAGGGCACTCTTATGCAGCTCTTGACCAAGATTTAGAGGTGTGTGGGGAAGCAGAAACACCCAGCCCAGACCTGTTCCATTTTCTAAATGTGTAAATATATCATGTCTTACACACACTTAGAATCTCTTCACTGAATCTCATTTTTATTAGTCTGAATTTTAACAGGAGCTCCATGACTTCTAATTCAAGTATTTTTCTTGTGAGTGCAATGGTACTGATATTTTATGTTGCTGACTGATGAGAGACTCATCTATTTTGACTAGTAGGTGAACAGTTTGCAAAACACCTCAGTGTTACTTCTTTTTGAAGACTAAGATCTGTCCCTTATTGGAATTTCTTGCCCCTTTTTTTCTTCTCTAACAGCAGTATGTATAGCTATATATCTGTAAATATTTCTGAGTCTCCTAAAATTATTTGTTTACAAGTTCTACTCCATCAAAGTGCCAATTTCCTGAGGGCAGGAACCTGGCATTATTTGTATTTAAATTCTCTGCCCCTAGCAAGTGACTGATAGATGGTAAACCCCCAATTATCCTGTTGAGTGGGTAAATAAATGCTGACATTGCTTTGCAACAATTGCAAAGTTGGAAAGCCAGGGATGACTGGAAGGGAATTTTACAAAATCTTATGATCCTCATAAGATTGAGTATATCTTTGGTTTGTTTCTGTTCAATAAATGTCCGTAGGTACCAGCCAATGTTTTGGGTATATAGGATAATAAGATAGTTAAGACATTAGTCCCACTTTAAAGTAGTTCAAGACAAACTGTTACTTTTAAAATCTGGTCTAGAGAAAAATGATGCCTTGACATGTCCATGTAGCTCATTTGTATGTCTGATGGCACTTAATCCACTTGGGATTAGGATATCATTTACAATGGTTTTTTAATTCTAATTTAAAACTATAATCAATAATGTCAATAGATCATAAAACAAAACCCAGTAACATTTTTAAGAAAATGCTCATTTCTACATACTGTACAGTTTCATGAATTTGCACACTTTCTCTCATGGGGCACACAACTAGATTATTGTGGTTTTGTAGTTATCTGTTCATATATTTGTTGCTTCATTTGTCCTTTAATTGAGATCTTCAACATGGTAAGGCAGTTTGAAAAAAAAACTCCTTTGATTTTTGAGCCATTGTTGCCATCCAGTGGGAGAAGATGGTATTTTATTAAATAGAAGGAGGTCCATTCCCCTAAATAACTAACATTATAAGGGTAATTAAATTTTTATAATCACAAACCACCCAAAATTAAATTTCTTATACTACTGAATTAAAACCAAAACTAATAAAACCTGAGTTCTCTAAGACAGTTATGACTCAAAAAAATTTTCATCAGTATTACAGATACTGTAACTGACCTTTCATGCTTGGATTGCTGAGCACATGGTTGGATAATGCATTTCTTTTATGTTATCCTATATTTATTACAGTTAGTTATTCAAATCTGGTTACTCTTTATGATTACTCTTGTTGTTTCTAGTGTTTCTTCTGTTTCTTAGGGTTCTCCGTGAAAGAAACATATAGGTTCATTCTCGTCCTGCTGCTCCTTAAATGTCTCTTTAATATTTCATTAGCCTTTTTTTCTGTATGTGTATGTGTGTGTGTGTGTATGCGTGTGTGCTTTCCTAATTCTAATTCAAAGTTCAACCATAGTTCTACTTTCTAAAATTTTAAATGAATAAATACTTGTAAACAAAAACAATTCTCATAATTTTTTTTCACTGTTTAAGTTTGAACTAGTTGATGTGCTACAGAAATTTGAGCTTGACTTTTTTAAAGATTAAACAAATAAATGCTCATAAATTCATATAATTTCTACACACAGTCACCAACTACCCGGCACCTAGCAGAATCAAGATTTATAAACAAGGAAAAGTAACCTTTACTTAATCAGTGTATTTCTAAAAGCATGTTGTCCAACATAATTAGAAACATACATCTGAGAGTCTGCCCCAATTCCTTTTCAGAGAGAAAGTCTCAGAATCCTTTGTATAAATTCCTGAAAGTACTGCCCAATTTAGATGGTTCTTTCCAGCAAGTCACATATCACAGTCTCCTCCCCAAGCACTGCCTTTTCTGTAGATAGGATGTGAGGGAGAACTTTTATGACCAGACAAGAAGAAATAAATTTACCAAACAGTGTGCTATTGTGATTTATTTTAGGGTGAGTTTATTTTTCTCATGATATACTTATTTTGAAAGGACAACTTTTAAAAAGAACTGACTTTTTGGGAAGATTTTAAAAAGTCCATTAAAACCTTTTTCTTATAAATAATTTTCTTTGTAATTTTAGAATTTTTTTATTATGTAACATCTGACCATTTCTTTGTGTATATTAAAATTGTTAGTGATGAAATTTCTAGGGCTTTCCCTGGGAGACTGTAGCCTGAAATTTAAAATGCAGAAGTGAGCATTATTTTCTGGATTATTTAACGTCTGCTCATCTAAGTTGACCAGATAATTAAAAAATATTCTGTCGTCATTTCCAGTGTGACTTCACTAAAATTAATCATGATCGTATTAGTATGTTTTGGATGGCTCTCTCTTCGTGTGATTTTTTTTCTGTAATTTTCATAGATTTTTAAAGGGTCCCTGCCCTCATGTTTCCGCTCCTTGATCTTTAATTTGTTACAGTACCTACCACAAAATTCTTTTGATATTAATCAGAAATTTCACAATGATAAAAATTATATTTTCCATTCAGTTTTCAATCTAATAAATCTTTTAAAAATTCACATTGTGTTTTCTCCCTGAATTGTAAGATCAGAGAATATCCACCCATTTAAGCTGATGACTCCACTGAATCAACTTTAAGAAGGATCACAGGCTTTCATTGGCTCACACACTCACTTAATGAAGAGTGGATGGAGGCCATGGCATGGGACAAACCTACCTTTGAGATCATGGAAATTGTATGTTATATATAATGCTAGTTCAAGATTAATGAAAGTAGCCAATCCAATTGAAAAGGATGGGGGAATGCCTAAGCTTGTCTCAAAAAATGGTCAGAAAACAGAAGAATTTGCTTTTTATTTTTCTACAGGGGATTCATGTGAATGAGCTGCACACTGGCAAGTAGGCTCAATCCCTGCAAGTGAGGTAAAAACATCAGTGTACAATACAAGCATCCAGGTATCTAGGGCAAACTAGGAGGGGGAGGGCTGTGTGCCTTCTCAGCAAAACACAAACAAAACCTACTGAAACCCACAAGTACGAAACAAGAACTATTATCCAAAATGGAATAATTTGGGACATAGAAGTCAAATCCGTCCCAGTATTTGCATGATTTCATTTTTATAGGGCATTGACAAATATAAATTGTTTTATTACTTAAACAAAAAGTACTACTATCATAAACATGTTGAGTGCCTCCTATGTGCAAGTAGACACTGACGATGTGAAGAGGGCTTAGGCTAGTCTCTCTTACCTCAAGAGGATATAAGCAAGATAGTGATGCCTGCCGAGGGAAAAGGATGAAGGCAGAACAAAAATAGCTTTTAACTGCTGTATGACTAAGGGATTCTTTGTCGGGCTTCTCTCTCCCTTTTGGAAATTCTGACTTAAAATCAACAAAACTATGCAAACAAAATATAAGGCAATGGAAGGAGACTTGAGTTGTAAATCTATTCTCTTATATTCCAGTTAACATCTAATTAGCATAGAGAAGAAAATACATATTTTAGACTCATATAGGAAAATAGTGCAAAACACAAAATTGAATCTTGTATTTCAGGTGTCAGTTTCTCAATATTGTACAAGCAGAACTCCTCTAGCATAAACATCATTTAAAATGCTTTGAAATTTAAAATGTATAGAATATGTAGAAATCTCTGAGTGGGGGAAAAAGAACTTGGTTTAAGGAACTCAAAAATGAGAGGCACATATATTCTTTATTAAAACGAACTTAATTAAGCAAAATTAACTCATTTTAGAAAACAGTTTAAATATGGGGTGCTACACACAGTGATACACACTGTGTATCATTTAGAGCACTGTAGGTGGTGGCAGTATTCATTCACCTTATTGAGCCATAATCTCTTTATCAAATGTGACTGCATGATAGAAGGTACTTTTATTGCAAAGTAGTATTGAAATCCTGTTAAGTTTAACTTGAGTATGTTGACCGCTATACATATATTTGAATGAAAGTAATGAGCCAAGATTCATAGCATCCTTGAGGTATGTGTCTCAAAGTAGTGGCAACTAGAACCACACCACTCATAAACATTGTCATGAAAATTTTGACCAACAGCACTTACCTGTGAGGTAGTTGACATAAAAAGTGCTTAATGTATGTGAAATTTATAGAAAAATTAGATAACATCTGTGTATTAGTCAGGATTTCCAGAAAAACAGAACCTAATAGAATGTGTCTGTCTGTCTATCTACCTAATATCTATTTATCTATCTATTATCTATCTATCTATCTATCTATCTATCTATCAATCAATCAAGGTATTTCTTATAAGGAATTGGATCATGAAATTATGGAGGCTGACAAGTCCTAAGACCTGCAATTGGCAACCTGGAGACCCAGAAATACTAATGGTGTATTCTAGTTCAAATCCAAAGGCCTGAGAATCAAGACAGCCGATGGTATAAGTTCAGGCCAAAAGTGGGCAAGCTCAAGATCCAGGAAGAGCCAATGTTTTTATTGGAAGAAACCAGTGTCTCCAGCTAGGAAGCAGTCAGGCAGGAGGAATTCCCTCTTATTAGAGGGAAAATCAGTCTTTTTGTTCCATTAAGGCCATCAACTGATTGGATGAAGCCCACCCACAACAGGGAGGATCATCTGCTTTACTCAGTCTATTGATTTAAATATTAAACTCATCCAAATACATCCTCACAAAAGCACTCATAAAACATTTGGTTAAATACCTGGGCACCCCATGGTGCATGTTGACACATACAATTAATCATCACACTCTGTATTGCTTAAAACATATAATGCTGAAAGTGCATGTTAAATCTCCAAAATTGGCAGTGGTAAAAATATGAAACATGCCTGATAGTGAAAACGTATGAACCAAAATATTGATTTAATAAATGTTTACAGTGACTATGTAAATGCCAAACACCCACTGTTCCAGGCACAAGATATAAAGTGGTGAACAAAGACAGTTTTCTAGGCCTGACAGAACTTGCACTCAGTGAAAGAGAGAGTAAAAGAATAAGCATATATTTATAGAACATGATTTCAGGGAGACACAAGTGCTGAGAGGAAAAGCAAAGTAGGCCCAGTGGAGAGGGACTAGGTGGGTTGGCAATCTGGACTGCCAGGATATGGGGAGAGGAAAAGGCTCTCTTTATAGTTAATATTTTAGCAAAGACAGTAATGATGTGAGGTAGTGAGGCAGACAGATACGGGGAGGAGCATTCCAGGGAGAGGGAACAGTTCCTGAGTTGGCAACAGATTAGTGCACTTGAGGACTAGCAAAAAGGCCAGTGTGGCTGCAGAACCACAGATAGTGGTAGGTGTGCAGTTGGAGATTGCCAGAGGCCAGATCAGATAGGGAGCAATTAGCATTTATCAATTATCAATTAATAAGCATCTCTGCATCAATGTTTTCATTCTCAACTTCCTCCTTTATTAATATATTAGAAGCACACGAAAAATCATATAATCGGAAAAAAGGGGAAAAAAACAATATTTGAAAGTGTCTACAAACACTATGTTAATACACAACATGCCACGAGGACACGAGTTTTCAGTAAAACAAGCAAATAATTATATTGAAGCTAAATGTATCTCAGCATGAGAACATTTTACTTTGTAGTTGAATATTTAAGTACTGAGTTAAATGTTTCATATTACTAGTTTCTGGATCATGGATTGCTTTGCATTGGTTCTTACTAGAAGTGTTAGCACTGTACTAGTTTCCAGATGCTAAAAAACTGATCATATGCATAGGCTTCTAGAGAAAAATGAAGGCAAATACTATAGTTTTATGTATTTTTGAAATATTTATAGATAAAGAGGAACTTTTAAGGAATATTTAAGCTTGTCGTTTCCCAAAATGCATCTCCATGAAGCCTGAGAATCTGTCAGTCTTATTATGTTAGGAAAATATAAACCACCTGAAGGATTTAAACTAGAAGAGATATAATATAGTGAATGACTTATAAAGTGATTAGGAAGGCTGAAGAACAAAAAGGAGAAGTAGGGGATGCTAGAGGGATTTTTTTACAAAGGGAGAGAAATGAGACTAAAAGGTCAGAAAGTTGCTAATACCCCTAACTAGAACCTATGTGTTGCACTTGATTTTTGTGCTGTGGGTAGCTCTGCAGCTTGCCAGCACTGGAAATGCTGAGAGGCTATTCTTTCTGACAACGTTGGAATCAAAGTGTGGTCACCAAGGTAGCAGAGTCACCAGAAAGGTGGTGCACTTCCTGGGCTGCCGGAGTCACAGCAGCCTACCCCTTCTTGCACTGCCTTCATTGCTGGCAACTGTCACTACTGTCAGAGCAAGGACCATGCAGGTTTTATTTACTGGTCTCCTCCCAATGCCTCCCATTGGCAGAACAAATAGGATGCCAGCTGGCAAGGCATCTGGGAAATGTAGTTTTCAATACCCAAGCCCAGCAGCATTGATCAAAGAATTGAAATGTGTGGGAGCTAAGACCAAACAGAAAAATAACCAGCCCAGCCCAACCATTTGGCTAGTCAATATCAAACACTGCCTTTACCCACATTTCAGCTTCCAGGCAGCAATAACACCCTCTTTATGCTTCCACCTAGTATGATGCAATTAAGCCTTGTACAAGTGAAGATGGTCTTATCCTGTCTTAAAAACAAGCTGAGATACAAAGATCTACCAATTACATTATTCATCTCTTGTTCAGGCACAATCTCATCTGATTATTCTGTACCCAAGAGTCCAAATTATTAAGGAAACCACCACAGCACTCATAATATAAAATTATAATGAAAAGAAAGGAGATTAGCTAATATGTATATATGTGAATATAATAAGTGCATTATTTACCTACTCCTGTGTAACAAATTACCCCAAGATGTAGGAGCTTAAAATGAAAATACATTATGCTTCACCAGTTTCTGAGAATCAAGAATCAAGAAGTGGCTTAATGATAGTTTTGGCTCAGGGCTTCTCATAAAATTGCAGTAAGATGTTGGCCAAGGCTGCAGTCATCTTGAGACAGTTTGGCCCTATGTCCCCACACCCAAATTTCATGTTGAATTGTAATTTCCAGTGTTGGAAGATGTACCTGGTGGGAAGTGCTTGGATCACGGGGGCAGAATTCCCCCTTGCTGTTCTCATGATAGTGAGTGAGTTCTCACAAGATCTGATTTTTTAAAAGGGTGTAGCACTTCCCTCTTCCCTCTCTGTCTCGTGCTCCACCATGGTAAAATGTGCTTTCTTCCCCTTTCCCTTCCCCTTGCCCTTCCACAGTGATTGCAAATTTCCTGAAGTCTCCCAGGCATGCAGGAGGATGCATGGAATGTAGCCTGCAGAACCATGAGTCAACTTGAGCTCTTTTCTTCATAAATTACTCAGTCTCAGGTAATTCTTTATAGCAGTGTGAGAATGGACTAATCCACATCTGAAGGCTGGACTGGAGCTGAAGGATTCATTTCTAAGCTCATGCACATGGTTGTTGTCCGGAGTCCTTAGTTTCTTGCCATGTAGGTTTTTCCTTGGGACTATTCATGACCTAGTATCTGGCTTCTGCCAGAGCAAGTGGTGAGAGAGAGAGAGAGAGAGAGAAAATGAGAAAGGAGAAGGAGGAGAGAGAGAGAGAGAGAGAATGGAAATACCAGGTGGCAGGAATCACTGGGACTATCTTGGAAGCTGGCTACCAAGACAAACAAGAAATAAAATAATACATGGCTGCTATAATTGTTTCTGTAACATGTCATAAGGCTGAAGTTGATATCTATAACTTCCTGTCCCACTACTCTTTCTGTGTTCTCCTTTCACTCAGTCAGCACTTTAGCTAGCTAGGACATTTTACCACAATACTCTAAACTTTTATTCTTGGAGGATCAAAGTCCCTAGTCAGTCTGCCTAAATTAAATTGTTATTCTTTTCCATTAATTTTACTAATTGACATAGAAATATCAGGAGGTATCTCACAAAATCCTCTGGGCTCCAGATATACTCCTCCCTTTCCACCTCTGTGTGTTGTAGCAACCAAATTTCCTCTTGCTAATCAGAACCAATAATAATAGCCTGCATTTTAACCTTCTTTGTCTATTTGGTCTATAGCACGATAAGACCAAAATGACCAAATGGCAGTCCCAGTTTCTAACTGGAAACAATTATTGTGTTCTCTGAGAACATACAAGAGTCCAAAGACATGAAGATGAGAAATGAAAATTTTGTGAATGATTTTTATGTATAATAGTTAGACAAGCCCTTTCAATTATCATGCTTTGATTCCTGGACTCATATATTCTGGCTATAGGAGAAAGATAATCAAATAGTGGCAGTGATTTTTTGCATACAGCATGTCCTTTTGGATGGCACATATGCTTTTCAGAGAATTAGCTCCATAACCGGGTTTTCACTAAGCCAACTCTATCAAGTACATTGAAAGATCAATGAATTCTTTGACCGTGGTATTATTGTCACTCTTATCTTTTTGTAAAATGAGCTTCTTTGTTAGAAGCAACACTATAATGGAAACAGGATGGTAAATATGGCACTACATATAGTAAATCTAGAAGAAATATAGTGGGCAAAAAGACAAACCCATAACCAGAAAAGGTATCTATTTCAGTAAGGACATGTCATTGTTCCTTGTAGGGTAGAAGGGTCTATTGCAACCAGCCTGCCTCCAGGAGGCAGGTGTCATATCAGAGGTTTAGCATTAGTTCCTTCTACTAGTCAGTTGGGCAGTCAACAATGGTGGTGTTCAGGTTCCAGAGCTAGAGCAAGGAATATTAAGATGGGATTTCTTATTATACCTGAAATTAAGGAAGTTCTCAAAGAATAATGGGGGAATGTCAAAAGGATGTAGGAGTTACGGGGCTCTCACTGGCCAAATCTGGAGAAAAGTGAGTTTCAAAATGAATAATGATAGTAAAGAGAAAGATCCACTTGTAGATAAGCTCTAAGATGGCCCACAAAGATTCTCACCTCCTAAGGCTCACGCCCTTGTGCAGTTCCCTCCCACATTGAATGGGGACTGTGTTAGCAATGGAATTCAGTGGAGGCAGCAGAGCACGATTTCCAGGGTTAGGTCATAAGGTAATGCAGTTCCCACCTTAGTTTATTGGATGGCTCACTCTGGGGGAACCCAGAGTCCATGCTGTAGGACACTCAAGACAGCCCCGGGAAGAGGTCTCCCACCAGCACCAAACACCAAATTGCCCAGTTTGTGAGTGGCCACCCTGGAGCAGATCCTTTCCTCCCAGTCAGACTTTCAGAAGACAAGCTGGCTCTGGACTGCAACCTTATCGGAGCCCTGCGCCAGGTCCAGCCAGACAAATCACTGAACTTGTGGCCCACAGAATGGGTGCAAGACAATAAATGATTACCGTTGTTTTAATTCACTAAGTTTTAGAATGATTGGCCATGCAGTATTGGACAACAAATTCATCCTAAAATAAGAATCCATGAGTTTTTCCCACATGACATAAATAAATAAATGGGAGGAGCAGGGAAGAAAAGGGCTTACAGTAGATTGCCAAGTAATACATGTAAAAGGATAATGGAGTTAGAAAATCACCATTTTTCAACCATCAGAGTGATAATTGACTTGGTAAAATAGGTGTCAGAAGCTGCTAAAATTAGAGGGTGAGAATCTGATGAAAAGCAGGATATTACACAGTCTCAAAGTATCTCCCACAAGAGGTTTATTAATGAGGAAGGCGAAAATAGCAACTTCACGCAGGAACAACATGGCAGACACCACCTTAACTGAATAAAGTTAACCTCCTCTGTAATGAGACTGTCACAGGTCATAATACTCCTTTCAAAAATGCATAACCTAAATTGAATGAGGAGGAAACACCAGAGTAAGCCTAAACTGAGAGGCACTCTATAAAATTATCAAGTCATAAGATGACATGATAATGAGCAGAAAATATAACATGGGGTTGGTAACTCTGGGAACTCTCTGGGTGAAGAACTTATTAACACTCTAACTTGTATGCATTATATAGACCTTCCTTACAGACAATACTTATGTAAACCAAATTACATTTATTTTAAGCAGATTAATCTCCAGGCTATTTGTTTATCCTATTCCTTTTATTCCTCCTGATACATGAAAGGATATAGCTTTGGTTTAGCTTTATCCCACCTTCCTCTACCTTGTAACTTTCCTACCATAATGTATAAACAGGTGTTAGTTTTTGAAGATTTTGTCATTGGATGTACATATGTGAAATCTTTAGCTTCTACCCAGGAGGATTAAAAACATGAACTGGCCTTTTCTGAAACAGGTTTTATCAATATGGCTAAGTTTCTTGCTAAACATTATGAAGGAATTCATTGCATATGTGAGTATATTTAAGTCAAGCATTTAAAAACCTTATAATTCATTAATCTTTCTAAAAGGCATGAGTGTCCTAACTAGAATGCTAAATGCAATGGTGGGTGATGGTACCTAGCTTTGAGGTAACATGGGACAGATGAATTGCTTTGCAATACAACTGGCTAAGAATTGTGAGGAGGGAAAACTAAGCACACAAGTTAGGTTGGGCAAATGGGGGTGGGCTAAGATGTAGAATGTGTGCATAGGAAGTGAAGACCTGGGGAAGGAACAGGTCTAAAAGTCATTTTACAGCGAGCATGGTCTGCAGCATGACCTTATGAATCTCATCAAATGTTTGGTGTGCTTGGACTTATGATGTAAACTGATAGAAAGGCAAGTTCTGTGCACCTATTGACATGGCTGAAGTTCTCAGCTCTGACGGAGGAGGACACTGCAGAAGACTGAGCTACATGAGCAAATAAGCAGTTGCTAACTTAGAATATGAGTCCCTTGGAAATGTCTTCTTTCCTAGGCCTTAGTTTGGTGGATGTTTAAAGATGATCAACAGTGATTTCCTGCCTCTTTTGGTACTAAGCCATTTTTTCAATGAGACAATACATTTGGTGGATTTCTTAGGTCAGTTCACAGGCAAGCAAACTCGTAAGAGGATGGGTAACAGTCTGTTCACTGGCTTTTTCTAAATAGATATAGTGAGTCATCTCTTCCCCTTGGGTTACCATCTGCTATGGTTTAGAAATCAGTCCCAATTTAAATAATCTACTTTCTGTCTCTTTTTCTTCCTTCCTTTGATCCTCTTACACATGAGAAGTATTGACCTAGGACTCTTTCATTCATTTCTTTTTCTACATAGTAAACCATATTTTCTGAAAGTCTCATTCTCTTGTAAACCAGGTAACCTAGTAAGATGTATTACCATTTTGAGATTTGAAGAGGTATACAGTAAAAATGCTAAATGTTCTGCAAGACTGAAGATTTTGAGTTAAAGAAAATGTATCATAGAGCTTCGGATAATGAATAGCTATGTTATAGCCTGCAGAGTTGTCATACAAAATCAGCAGCAATTTAAACAACTTCAGCAAAGTCTCAGGATACAAAATCAATGTGCAAAAATCACAAGCATTCCTATACAATAACAACAGACAAACAGAGAGCCAAATCATGAATGAATTACCTTTCACAATTTCTTTTTTTTTTTTTTTTTTTTGAGACGGAGTCTCGCTCTGTCGCCCAGGCTGGAGTGCAGTGGCCAGATCTCAGCTCACTGCAAGCTCCGCCTCCCGGGTTTACGCCATTCTCCTGCCTCAGCCTCCAGAGTAGCTGGGACTACAGGCGCCCACCACCTCGCCCGGCTAGTTTTTTGTATTTTTTAGTAGAGACGGGGTTTCACTGTGTTAGCCAGGATGGTCTCGATCTCCTGACCTCGTGATCCGCCCGTTTCGGCCTCCCAAAGTGCTGGGATTACAGGCTTGAGCCACCGCGCCCGGCCTACCTTTCACAATTTCTATAATGAGAATAAAATACCTAGAAATACGGCTAACAAGAGATGTGAAAATCTTCTTCAAGGAAAACTACAAACCACTTCTCAAGGAAATGAGAGAGGACACAAACAAATGGAAAAACATTCCATACTTGTGGACAGGAAGAATAAATATTGTGAAAATAGACATACTACCCAAAGTAATTTATAAATTCAATGCTATTCCCATTAAACTAACATTGACATCCTTCACAGAATTAGAAAAATAAAAACTACTTTTAAATTCATATGGAACCAAAAAAGAGCCTGAATAGTCAAGACAATCCTAAGGAAAAGAACAAAGCTGGAGGGATCAAACTGCCTGACTTTAAACTATACTACAAGGCCACAGTAACCAAAACAGCATTGCACCGGTACCAAAACAGACACATAGACCAGTGGAACACAATAGAGACATCAGAAATAAGGGCACACATTTACAACTATCTGATCTTTAACAAACCTGACAAAAACAAGCAATGGGGAAAGGATTCCATATTTAATAAACGGTGCTGGGATAACTGGCTAGTCATATGCAGAAAATTAAAACCGGACCCTTTTCTTACACCTCATACAAAAATTAACTCAAGATGGATTAAAGACTTAAATGTAAAACCCAAAACTATAAAAACCCTAGAAGAAAATCTAGACAATACCATTCAGGAGATAGACACAAGTAAAGATTGCAACAACAGCAAAAATTGATAAATGAGAACTAATTAAACTAAAGTGGACCTACACTGCAAGAGAGATTATCCTCAGAGTGGATGGGATACAGAATGGGAGAAATTTTTTGCAATCTATCTATCTGACAAAGGTATAATATCTAGAATTTACAAGGAACTTAAACAAATTTACAATAAAAAAAATCAAAAAGTGGGCAAAGGACATGAACAAACACTTTTCAAAAGAAGACATTTATGCAGCCAACAAACATGAAAAAAAGCTCAACATCACTAATCAGTAGAGAAATGCAAATCAAAACCACAATGAGATACCATCTCATACCAGTCAGAATGGCAATTATTAAAAAGTCAAGAAACAACAGATGCTGATGAGGCTGTGGAGAAGTAGGAACACTTTTACACTGTTTGTGGAAATGTAAATTAGTTCAACCATGGTGGAAGACAGTGTGGCAATTCCTCAAGAATCTCAAACTAGAAATACCATTGGACCCAGCAATTCCATTCCTGGGTATATACTCAGAGGAATATAAATCATTCTATTCTAAAGATACATGTACACATATGTTCATTGCAGCACTATTTAAAATAGCAAAGATGTGGAATCAACCCAAATGTCCATCAATGGTAGGCTGGGTAAAGAAAATGTGGAACATACACAGCATGGAATACTATGCAGCCATAAAAAGGAATGAGATCATGTCTTTGCAGGGACATAGATGGACCTGGAAGCGATTATCCTCAGCAAACTAACAAAGGAAAAGAAAACCAAACTGCCTGTTCTCACTTATAAGTTGGAGCTGAACAATGAGAACACATGGACACAGGGAGAAGAACAACACACACTGGGGCCTGTCAGGGGAATGGGGGTGGGGGAGCATCAGGATAAGTAGAAAATTCTTGTGCGGCTTCATACTTAGGTGACGGGTTGATAGGTGCAGGAATTTACCATGGCACATCTTTACCTTTGTAACAAACCTGCACATGTATCCTGGAACTTAATATAAAATTAAATTAAATTAAATTAAGAATAAACAACAAAAACAAAATCAACAGTAATCTATATCATGCCTAGAAATGACAGGTGTCTCCCTCATAGAGACCCACTGGGTTCATAGCTAAAGTTATAGGCAATACTAAATATCAAAATCATTTTTATAGCATTCTGTTTATTTAACTATGTAGCAGATAATTGAATATCTGTACCATAAATAAATATGGTCATTCTGAAAATACAAACTTGTTGACAACTAATATACAGAGAGTCCAATGATGGCAATACACTTATGGAGAATTCCTCAATGATTTAAAGAGTTTCTACTCACCTTATTGGATGTTAATGGTTTGCCATATTGTCATCTTGGAGAAGATCTTTAGAGACAAAAAAGATAATTCATGTGTTTAGCAAAGCAACTGCTTGGGATCAAAGAGACACAGAGAGGTATAAATCCTGTTTTTTATGTTGGTTAGATGGAGCCAGTTCTATCTGACCGCACCCTTGTCTGCTGACCTCTCACGGGGCCCCAATCTGGCTGCACATGCTTGCAGCATGGCCTGGGATGCCCAATCAAGGTGTTTCCTGGGAGCTCACATCATAGCTCCTTCACCAGCAGACTGTGCCTGATCATCAGAGAGCTCTATCAGTGCAGCCTCCACCGACATGCAACAGCCCACCCACACCCTTTCCCACTGCAGCCTCCTCCATGCCTGCATTGCCAGGATGCACTAACCCATGGCCACACCCTCACTGCTTTGCCAGCATGCACACAGGCAGAGCTCATTTTCTCTCCTCCACTGGGGTGTGTGTGTGTGTGCATGGGTACTGTGCCACCCAACTGCTGCCTGTGTGAGCACATCCTGCTGCCCCTGCCTCCCTGATGAGCAGGCACCTGGCTGCACTGCCACTGCTGACATCAGCACTCACACAGAGGCAAGCAACCCCACGCTGCTCCCCACACCCACTGCTGCTGCTGTGAATGTATGAACGGACATTGGTGGCCACTGGCCCTATCCCCATCTTATGCTGCCACTGCCACCCAGCACTGTGAACATGCACATGGAGGCCACTAGCCTCATGTCTTCCAAAGCCCAGTCCCCACAGCCACTTCTGCCAGCACAAGTTCAAACTTGGACACTGGCAACTCTGTCCCAGCTGTTTCCCCCCAACACTAGCCACTGGAAAAAGTGTGCACAGTAATGATACAGCCCCCCTCCCGGTGGTCCCTGTCCCAGTCAACACCCATGCATCCTGCTGTGCTTCCATGGCAGCAGACATGTGTGCGAATGAGCATGAGTCCTGCTGCCACTGCCCAGAAGAAGCACTTTAGCTGGCACCACACATCAGGGTGTTCTGGTCAGCAGACCAGGAACACTTTGGCACCTCAGCTTAGCAGGTTCCTAATCTCAAGGAGCCAGCGAACAAAGCCAGGGCCTGCTACCAGCTCCCTAGAATTAGAGTATACAGCCCAGGAGTGCTGAGCTGAGCTGTGAACCCCCTAAATTCTTCCAGAAATGAGGCCAGTTGACTGAATCCACCTTATACTACAATCAAACTCCCAAGGGCATCAACGAAAATGCTAGCAAAGAAAACCATCCAAAGGACAGTAACTTCAAAGATTAAAGGAACATCAGCTGACACAGATTAGAAAGAACCAGCACAACAACTCAGACAACTCAAAAAAGCCAGAGTGCCTTGTTTCCCTCAATGACCACACTAGTGTCCTTACTAGCAATGATTCTTAACCAGGCTCAAATGGATGAAATGGCAGAAACAGAATTTAGAATATGGATAGGAATGAAGATTATTGACATTCAGGAGAAAGTTTAAACCCAATGCACAAAATCTAAAGAATACAATAAAATGATACAGGAAATGAAAGACGAAATGACCACTTTTTAAGAAAAAACGAAACTGATTTGAAAGAGCTGAAAACCTCACTTTAAGAATTTCATAACACAATCACAAGTATTAGCAGCAGAATTAACCAGCTGAGGAAACAATCTCAGAGCTCGAAGACTGGTTCTCCAAAATAATTCATGCAGACAAAAATAAAGAAAAAAGAATAAGGAAGAATGAACAAAGTCTCTGAGACATATGGGATTATGTAAAGAGACCAAATCTATGACTCATAAGCATCCGTGAAGGAGAGGAAAAGAAACCAAGCAACTTGGAAAACATATTTGAGGATATCATCCATGAAAATTTCACTATTTCAAATTCAGGAAATACAGAGAACCCTGCAAGATACTATATAAGTCATCCCCTAAGTATCCCCTTGTATATATCTATACAAGACACATAGTAATCAAAGGTCTCCAAGATCAAATGGAAAGAAAAATGTAAAAGGCAGCTAGAGAGAAAGGTCAGGTCACTTACAAAGGGAACCCAATCAGGTTAACAGTGGACTTTTAGCAGAAATTGTACAAGCCACAAGAGACTGGGATCATATATTCAGCATTTTAAAAGAGAATAAATTCCAAACAATAATTTCATTTCCAACCAAATTAAGCCTCAAAAATGAAGAAATAAGATCCTTTTCAGACAAGCAAATACAAAGAGAAATCATTATCACTAGATCTGCCTTATAAGAAATCCTTAAGGGAGTGCTAAATATAGAAAAGATCATTACAAGCCACCACGAAAACAAAGTGAATTACATAGACTATTGACACTATAAAGCAACCACAAATCAAGTTTGCATAAAAACCAGTTAACAACATGATGCCAGGATCAAATCTGCACGTATCAACATATCAAGAGACCCATCTCACATGCAATGACACCCACCCAGGTCAAAGGAAAGGAAAGGAAAGGAGAAAGATCTAACCAGAAAATGGAAAACAAAAAAAAGCAAGGGTTGCTCTTCTAATTTCAGACAAAACAGACTTTAAACCAACAATGATAAAAAAAAAAAAAAGAAAAAGAAAAAAGAAAAAGAAAAAGAAGAGCATTACATAATGGTAAAGGGTTCAATTCAACAAGAAGACCTAATATGCTAAATATATATGGACCCAGCACAGGAACACTCAGATTCCTAAAACAAGTTTTTACAGATCTATAAAGAGACATAGATAACCACACAATAATAGTGGAATACTTCAACACTCCACTGACAGTGTTTATTAGACAAACCTTTGAGGCAAAACACTAACAAGATATTCAGGCCCTTGACTCGACACTTGACCAAATAGACCTAATGAACATTTACAAAACTTTCCACCCAATAACAGGAGATTATGTATTCATTTCATCTGCACATTCATGTGCATATCCAGTGAACATGAATATGTTCACTGCAGCATTATTCACAAAAGCAAAGATATGGAATCAACCTAAATGCCCATCAAAAGTAGACTGGATAAAGCAAATTAACATATACACGATGGAATGCTACACAGTCCTATAAAAGCCTGAGATTGTGTCCTTTGCAGGAACATGGATGTAACTGGAGGCCATTATCTTAAGTGCATTAACACAGGAACAGAAAACCAAATACTGCATATTCTCACTTATCAGTGGGAGCTAAACATTAAGTACTGTAATAGTCCATTCTTGTTATGTAATAAACAACTACCTGAGACTGGGTAATTTATGAATAAAAAAGGTTTAATTGGCTCACAGTTCTGCAGGCTGTACAGACTTCTGCTTCTGGGGAGGCCTCAGGAAATTTACAATCATGGTGAAAGGCAAAGGGGAAGCAAGCACATCTTTACCTGGCTGGCAGGAGGGTGGAGGGAGGTTCTACACATTTTCAAACAACCAGATCTCATGAGAACTCTATCACAAGACAGCACTAGGGGGATAGTACCAAACCATTAGAAACCAACTCTGTGATCCAATTACTTCCCTCCAGGCCCTTCCTCCAACATTTGGGATTACAATTTACATGAGATTTGAGTGGGGACACAGAGCTAAACCATATCAAGTACACATGGACACAAACAGGGCAACAACACACCAGGGCCTACTGGAAGGTGGAGGGTGGGAGGAGGGCAAAGATCCAAAAACTGCCCATCAGGTACTATGCTGATTATCTGGGTGACAAAATTGTCTGTATACCAAACGCCTGTGACATGCAATGTGCCTGTATAACAAACCTCCACATGTACCCCTGAACCTAAAATAAAACCTATAAAAAAGTGGTGAGTGAGCAAATGTGAACAAAAATATATTCTCACCTGGGGCAACATGTAAGATGCCAACCATCTGTTCATTTCATTTTCCAGGAAATGGAAAGAATGGGAATAAACTTCTTATTTTAATTGAAGAAAAAAGAAATGATGAGGTCATTTAGTAGGTCCAGAAACTGTCATTTATTATGTTTTCAGATTTTCAATGGGCTTATCATACTTTTGCTTAGCCCTAATAAACCCACTGCCTGGAAAATATTTTTTCCTTCAAACCGAGATTCATTTCTGCTGGAAAATCACCCCTGCCAGGCACTTAAACTAAAGCTGCTGCTGATGCTTCTGATGCCTGCTCACCCAGGGCCATGGTTCTCAAAGTGTGGTCCCTGAACAAGAACTATCAGCCTCACTGAGGACTTTTTAGGAATGCTGATTTTCAGACCTCATCCAGCCCTAGAGAATTGGAAACTTTGGAGCTGAGGCCCAGCAACCTGGGTTTTTGTGTTTGTTTGTTTTTTAATTTTTTTGAGA
Organism: Piliocolobus tephrosceles; assembly: GCF_002776525.5. Taxonomy (NCBI): domain Eukaryota; kingdom Metazoa; phylum Chordata; class Mammalia; order Primates; family Cercopithecidae; genus Piliocolobus; species Piliocolobus tephrosceles. The sequence goes on along the minus strand of NC_045440.1, from coordinate 73,264,417 downwards.
GGGAGTCTGGCTCTGTTGCCCAGGCTGAAGTGCGGTGGCGCAATCTCGGCTCACTGCAAGCTCCGCCTCCCAGGTTCAAGCCATTCTCCTGCCTCAGCCTCCCGCCTAGCTGGGACTACAGGCGCCCGCCGCCACAACAGGCTAATTTTTAGTATTTTTAGTAGAGACGGGGTTTCACCATGTTAGGCAACCTGGGTTTTAACAAACTCTCTAGGCGATTTAATTGCACCCTAAATGTTTGAGAAACACTGGCCTAAAGGGATGAGAGAGGAAAATATCTCAAACATGAGGAACTCAATATTGTTTTTTGTCTCAAATTCTATGTATTAGGGCCGGGCGCGGTGGCTCAAGCCTGTAATCCCAGCACTTTGGGAGGCCGAGACGGGCGGATCATGGGGTCAGGAGATCGAGACCATCCTGGCTAACACGGCGAAACCCCGTCTCTACTAAAAATACAAAAAAACTAGCTGGGCGAGGTGGCGGGTGCTTGTGGTCCCAGCTACTCTGGAGGCTGAGGCAGGAGAATGGCGTAAACCCGGGACGCGGAGCTTGCAGTGAGCTGAGATCCGGCCACTGCACTCCAGCCCCGGCGACAGAGCAAGACTCCGTCTCAAAAAAAAAAAAAAAAAAAAAAAAAATTCTATGTATTTATCACGTGCTCTCCCTCCAGGCATACCTACAGACACCTGTAGTAACTGTGTTCCCACCTAGAAATGATTTGGCATTTTGAAACTGGATTCTATGAACACACCAAGTGATTTCTAAAATAATCTCTCCAATTTCCTCCTTGGTCCGGCTAGTAAATGGAATTTTGGGCAGCAAATCTAGTCTTTCCTGTCTAGCTGTTAATCACTTAAAGGAAGCATTATGTAGCACGTGTAGAATTGAACTGCCTTACCACCCCCAGCTAAGAAGACAGTGAAACCAATAAAAATTGTTCTCTCTCCAACATGTTATGTCCTAAGTGAAGAATGCCTGTTTTTCCTCTGTGGTTGTGTCTTCCCCACTGCAATGACTGCATGGCGAACTGAGGGGTGAGCCTGTACCTGGTTCTCCCTGTGCCTGCTGGAGGCTTGTGCTCAAGCTGAGAACCTTGCAGTTGGGGCCATTGGAGAACCAAGTTCTTTTTGAGTCCTTGCTGAGGCCCAAGTGAGTTCTGAGCATCATTTCCTTGAGTCCTCAAAGTACACTCCCCTGTCTACACAAACAGCCATGGCTTGCACATAAAGTTGTCATAAGTTGAGGTAACCCAGCATGATAAAAACTTTTACCGTAGCTTCCAGCTCCATTCAAGCCTCTGTAAAGGACACAATTTCATTCCTTTTTATGGCTATATAGTATTCCATGCTGTATATGTATCACATTTTCTTTATCCAGTCTATCATTGATAGGCATTTGGGTTGATTCCATGTATTTGCTATTGTGAATTATCTTCAGCAAATTAATGTAGGAACAGAGAACCAAACACTGCATGTTCTCACATATAAGTGAGAACTGAACAATGATAACACATGGATACAGGGAGGGGAACACCACACTGGAGTCTGTCATGGGTGGGGACAGGGGGAGGGAGAGCATCAGGATAAATAGCTAATACATGTGGGGCTTAATGCCTAGGCAATGGGTTGATGGGTGCAGCAAACTACTATGGCACACGTTTACCTGGGTAACAAGCCTGCACATCCTGAACATGTATCTCAGAACTTTAAATTAAATTAAATTGTAAGAAATCACCATAGGCCACTATACAATTTTAAAAGCTCATCTGACCTTTTATGATCCTGTAGAAAGCGTGAAGGTCAATTACTGTCTATACAGTGAAGTTCAATGTCTAAAGCCAGAAAACCTTGCTCCCACTAACAGCCTATCTTCCACAAATTCCCCTCTTCTGTTTATATTTGTCAGTATTCCTTGTTCATGCACTAAGTAATGAGGTATGTGACAGGTCCTAAAACAAAAACACACACTTTTATCTCAGCTGGATATCTGAATAAGCTGAGAAATGAAACGTGGAGTAAGACACAAAATGTATGATGACAAAGGCTTAGTTGGAGACTAAAGTTTAGTTCAGAGGGCAAATGCACAGCTTGTGAAAGCCAGGCTTACAGGCAGTGCCAGAGCTTGGGAGTGCAGAGGGAAATGGGAGCTTGCTACGTACCCCTACTCCAAGAGGAAGAAGGCAGAGCTGAGCCAAGCAAGCTCCATTCATCCTTCCTAAAAAGTATCCTCCTCAAAGTTGACACTTAGTAGTCAGAGGAGTCTTCCACCTCCTGGGGATAAACTGAGCAAAGGAGCAGAGGGAGGCTCAGTCTTGGAATTACACCAACTGAGCCCCTTCACGTGGAAGGGAACAGCAGCATTGGTTTTTCCTTTGCAAAGAAGAACGAAATATTTTAAATAGTCTCTGTCCATGACACATGTGAGCTGTTTGTCTAAGGTGCAGAGGGCCTGTGCATTCATGCTATCTAAGATATATTTAAATATGCTTTGTAAAGTTGTGTCCAGCATTTAAAAGCAAAGTATTTTAAGAAACATGAGCTTTTTGGCCAGGCACAATGGTTCCCACCTATAATCCCAGTGCTTTGGAAAGCTAAGGCAATAGGATTGCTTGAGGCCAGGAGTTTGAGACCAGCCTAGGCAACATAGTGAGACCATTTATCTACCAAAAAATTAAAAAAATATAAATTAGCCAGGCATGGTGGCACATACCTGTAGTCCCAGCTACTTGGGAGGCTAAAGCAGGAGGATCATTTGAAGCCAGAAGTTTGTGGCTGCATTTAGCTATGATTGTGCCACTTCACTGCAGCCTGGGTGACAGAGTAAGATCTTGTATCTTAACAAAATTTTAAAAAAGAAAGAAATATGAGCTTCTTGAGTCAAAATTTGTATCACAGGTTGGTTTATAAAACTGCATAGAAAACTGAAGATTAAAAAAATACATTTTACAAAGGGTGTAATTTCAATGAGTGGGTCAAGCAGGTCAAGTGGAAAGAATTTCTAGTTTCCTGCAAGGAACAATAATTGATTCCGCTTTGTGCCTTTCTCCCTTTTACAACTACAGATGGGTGGAGCAGAAAGCTACATGGAGTCAAAGCTAGTTTTTCTCTCTCAAAAGAGTGCAACTTCACTGAATATTTCTGCTAAATAACTTGTTCTTCTCAGTTACTGAGTTTTTAAATGAGAGATTAGTGTTCCACATTCATCATCTGTAATCAATTTGCCTTTAAATATTTATGACATGGGAAAGAAATGACTTCATGAGAATTCTGCTTCATAGTATTACAATTTTGTAGAACTCTGATAAAAGCTTCTTAATGTGAGTATTAAGGAACCAAACAGACTTTTATGTAGCCTACCTTAAAAAAAATAAAAAAATAAAAATAAAAATAAATCAGAGACAATTGCTATGGTTTAAATGTTTGTGCCCCACTCAAAATTCATGTTGAAACTTGATTCCCAAGGCAACAGAAAAAAGAGGTGCAGACTTCAGGAGGGAGTTAGACCATGTGGGCTAATGGATTAATGCCTTATAAAAGAGTTTTTGCCATGTGAAGATATAGTATTCATCCCTTCTGAAGGATGCAGCAACAAAGCTGAATCTTGGAAGCAGAGAGGGCAACCCTTATCAACCATCAACCTGCCAGTGCCTTGATCTCGGATTTCCCAGCCCCCAGAACTGTGAGAAATAAGTTTCTGTTGTTTATACGTTATTCAGTCTCAGGTATTTTGTTATAGCCCCACAATCGGACTCAGACAAGAATACTGTAAAAATTGGTCAGATTATAAAAATGTTTGACAAATTATTTACTGATTCAAAATAATTTATAACTATTTCTTGTACATATGTGCATGTCTCTAATTTTGGGATGATTTTCTAAAATATCAGTGATCTTTACCCAAGATTCCTTAATAGTGATGGTGTAATACTAGTCACATAGTGACATCATTCAGTAAAGTACTAGCTCACAGTTGTAGTGTGACTCTACAATCTGGAAGGTCTAAGAGTTTGTAAATTGGAAAGCACCACACCTGAGGGAAAATTCAATTCAATGAAATTGATAGAAAATCACATTTCCTTTTTAACCACCATGCTTCTAACTGGAGGAGGAGATCATCTAAATGTAATGCCTTAGGGTGAGCAAAATTTTAATTGTTTTGACTTTTAATCTAGAAGAGAAATTGGTTCTTCCATATATCACTCACCAAATCAACTCATTCTTATAAGTGGTTGATTTTTGCATAGTGAAAGTGGTCCAGAGAGATGGAGATCTGTGATCTGTGTGTGGAGACTGGATTTCAGGCTTGGATGGGATGTTTAGCACCCAGAACACAGTATGAGGCAGGCCAAGAGGCTGTAGACACTGAGATAGCTCAATGATCCATGCGCTGGATTTAGTCCTAATCACAAGGATCCATCTACTAAAGAATTGACAAGCCCGACAAAGCACAGGGGAGGCCAAGATTAAGTCCTCAGAATCAGGCTTTGAACAACATTGATAAAAGGAAACTGAAAATTCATCTTTTATAGTGTTTTTCATGCTTTCTCATTGGCATTATTCGGTAGCATTGACTTCGAATGTTCATTTTCAAAGCAGGTATTTGAGTTGAGCTACAGGCCACTTAGGATGATTTTGTGAAAAAACGTATCCATTATGATTGGCAAGTTACTGTAGAGAGCTTGGGACAATTTGGATATAGAAAGTCGTATTCAGAGGTAGTCACAATTTCCTTCTATGTACACTCACTATACTTTTTAAATACACCTACTACAATGGAGAAACAGTTCTTACAATTCAATGTGAATTTCATGCAAAAGTTTGGTAAAAATTTTGAGCATCAACTGCCTGCAATCATTGAATAAGAGAAAATTCTTGCATTCAAAGCAGCTGAGAGAGAAAATCAACAGTTATAATTACAAAGACAAAGCTATGCAAAAAGGCTGTGTAAGGTAATTTTATCTAGTCTGGAAATTGAATGGAAGTTTCCTAGAGGAAATGCTGCTTGAATTGCACCTGAATAAATAGTTCTTAGCCAGCAAAGAAGGGAGGGTGAGCAGAGACTATTTCTAGTGGATGGAGGAGAATGGATAAAACCTTAGAGGTATGAAAAGACAGATGGGAAACACAGTAGTGTGTCCAGGGAGTCACAAGCCATTGAAAGCATGACAGGGCAGAGTGAGAGACTGGAGTAGTGGGGGTTGAGGCTGGGTCATTACATGGAGCAGGTCATGGTGAACAGTGTAAGAGCTCTGGTCTTAATCCTTAGGCAGTACAAGAGCCATGGAGAGTGTTCAGTGGCAAAGATGTCTTTAGAAATATGTGGCTGTGGGGAAAAAGGATTTGAGGCAGACAAAACAAAATAAGGAAACCATCAAGTGAACCACTGCAGCAGGAGAGAGATGATGAAGACTGAACAGGGCAATAGCCATAAGGATGGAGAGATGGGAGATGGAATTAGAAATTATCAGGAGCTAAAATTAATAGAATGTGGGGAAAGTGAAGGAGAAAAACTTGAGACGGTTGACTCAGTATCTGACTTAGGTAACTGATGGATTGTAATGGAAATATAGCTTACAGGAAAAGTAGACTTAGAGGAATGTAAGCTTAGTTATGGATATTTTATGTGGTAGCTTTCCGGGTGAAGATGTCCACGAAGACTTTGGATCTGGCGTTAAGAAGTATTGCCAAGGTCAAGGCTGCTGCTACAGATTTGGAAGTCAGCAGCTCAGGGATAGAAATTAAAACCATGAAGTGAGTGGGATAACCCAGGAGAATGTGTGGAATATAGAGGCCCATAGTCCAAAGGTGGAACATGAATGGGAGGTCTTATAGGACACAAAAAAGTGTCCATCAGCTCACAGAAGAGTCAGGAAGACATGGGTTGAGGTGTGGCATGGGGGAAGTGAGCCTTAGAAAGAACTAGTAGGATTGGAGAGAATTTGATCAAGAGTTGGGTCAAGAATGATACTGGGAACTCCCAATAAAAGTTTAATTTTAATAGCCTCTGATTAGATATGCTTGTATTGAGCAAGCTTTTATCCACAAAGTAGCAATTAATCAGCCTGAGAAACAGGCTGACTTGTTGGGTAAGTCATTTGTGTCAACTAGCACTGTGTTCTCCAGTAACAATAGTTGCTATCATACATGACTATATTTATTTGAATTAATTCAGATGAAATTAAAACTGAATTCCTCAGTAGCACCAGTGGCACTACATACTAGTAGTACTAGTAGCACCAACACATTTCAAGTGCTCAATAGCCAAGTTTGGTTATGATCCTAGTAGCTACCATATTGAACAGCACAGATATATGATAGAAAGTCCTACTGGACATTGCTAATGTAGAAAATAATTGATGGGTCTGTTACTGCCCAAGAAAGGAGCCACGGAATCAAAATGCAGCTCACCTGTAGGCAAGTTAAAGATGTGGTCTCAGTATTTACTCAGTTCTATGTTTACAATATAAAATATTACAGTATTGTTACTAAAATACTTTGAAAACTGAAATTATTTGGAGATAATTACAGGAAATTAGTATTTAGCAGTGCTGACTAAGTAGAGGCGAGTCCCCGTTCCTTGTGTTCACTGTTGATAAAATGTGGATATGCTGCCATCATCTGGTTAACTAGGAAAATTGAATTAATCGTTTTAATTTTGCATTTACTTTCTCAAAATCTGCCCAATGATATAAACCTTATATGTACCAAGACATACTTTGCTTTTAGAAAGAAAATATTTTTTACCATCTCTAATCCAAACCAATGATCTAAAGTGGTTACATAGTTCAATGGCATAAAGTGAGAGGTCAGTGGGCCCCAAAATACTCTTTTACTGAGAAAAAAAAAAGTAGGCTAAGAAGTAAAAGTATCTCCTTAAATTTGTGGTTTTTAAGAAATCATTCTTTATATTGGAAAGCAGTAATGCTAGCTTCTACTGATAAACATTAATAATAATCACAAAACATTAAAATGAAATTAATATCTATCATGGAAATGATTTAAAAGATGAAAGTAGGAATTCACCAAATATATTTAATCCTGGTATGGTATTTGCTATGGTATTTAATACTGCCTTTGATCATGAAACAATGGCTACCATGGTGATATGGTTTGGATCTGTGTCCCCATCCAAATCTGGACCAGGCATGGTGGGTCACACCTGTAATTTCAGCCCTTTGGGAAGCACAGGCAGGCAGATCACTAGAGCTCAGTAGTTCCAGGCAAGCCTGGGCAAGCAATATAGGGAAATGAAACCCCATCTCTACAAAAAAATAAAAAAAAAAATTAATGAGGCATGGTGTGCACTTGTTCTCCCAATTACCAGGGAAGCTGAGTTGGGAGGATCGCTTGAAGCCTAGAAAGTCAGGAGATCTTTCTCAAAGGGAAAGGGAAGGGGAAGGGGAAAGAGAAAAGAGAAAAGAAAAGAAAGACCCAATGCTGGAGGTGGGTCTTTGTGGGAGGTGATTGGATCATGGAGGCAGCTTCTAATGCTTCAGCACCATTCCTATAGTGCTGTTCTCATGATAGGGTTCTCACGAGATCTGGTGTAGCACCTCTCCCCTCTCTCTCTTCCTTTCTACTCCCATTATGTAAAATGTGTTTGCTTCCCCTTTGCCTTCCACCATGATTGTAAGTTTCCTGAGGCCTCCCTAGAAGCAGAAGCCACTATGCTTCCTGTACAACCCACAGAACTGTGAGTCAATTAAACCTCTTTACTTTAGAAACTACCCAGTCTCAGGTATTTCTTTATACCAATGCAAGAATAGACATATAATACACATGGGGATGCTGGCCAGGTGGAGGATGCTGCTGACCTGGCTGATTCAAGCATGGTGGGGCCAGCTGGTGCATTGCCTATGGATACCAAGTGACTGCTTAACTGGCAGCAAAGTGCAAATGGCTAATTGTCTTTTTGTGAGAGAGTGTGCGTATGTGTGTGTGTGCGCACGTGTGTGTGATCCCAAATAACTGATATAGTTGGCCAGCTCTATAATGAAAATAAATTCTCAGCTTTGCCATATAAATCTATAAGAGCAATTAAATAGTATAATCAAAGTCTAGAAGAGTAGTGGTGAGAATATGAGGGGAAGGAAAATGAGAAAGAAATGCAAAGTATAAAGTAATGATGTCCAAGAAAAACAGAAGCTTTTCAGCAGGAGCTGAAAAAGCTGTTATTCTACAGGTGGCCAGGAGGTGGTAGCAGAGCTGCAGGTAAGACAGTATGGTCTTCCTAATACGTGGAACTGAAGCAAATATGCGCACAACCTTAACTGTTTCTCTTTATGAGACAAAGCCAGTAGCACAATCTAAATAGCCATATCCTCAAGAGAAATCTGCTTTCACCTTGAGAATGACTGATTTTAAGCATAATTTACAGAATTTACACATAGTCTCTGCTTCAAAAGGGTGAGGGTGGTATGGGGCGAGGACAGGGAGGGACAAGCCCACCATGAGAGAAGAAGATGGACTATTGTCTACCCTAGGAGAGGCCGTCCTGGAGAAGAACAACCCCCTATTGTATGTGGTTACATGAAACCCTCCTAGGTGGCTCAATGCATGGGAAGCAGTGATTCGAAAGCTGTCTCTCAGACATCTGGGATGGAGGGACTGAGCCTCTCACTGCTGGCATGTGTCACCGATGTGCACACAAGCAGCTTGTATTAGGCCTCCTTCTGGCCAGAATGAGCAGCTCCTGATAAGGTTATGAGGATTAAAGAGGTGAAAAGCAGGTGGGAAGCAGGTGGGATGCAGGTGCCGAGGCAGACATCAGAACCGAGGTCCTCAGTCAGTGTGAGGAAGACACCAGAACCGAGGTCCTCAGTCAATGTAAGGAAGACATCGTTTCCACCTTGGGCTGCATCATACGAACTGTGGGGTGTTTTAAAAGGGAAAATTGGCTAGCCATAAGTAGAAAGCTGAAACTGGATCCTTTCCTTACTCCTTATACGAAAATTAATTCAAGATGGATTAGAGACTTAAATGTTAGACCTAATACCATAAAAACCCTAGAAGAAAACCTAGGTAATACCATTCAGGACATAGGCATGGGCAAGGACTTTATGTCTAAAACACCAAAAGCAACGGCAACAAAAGCCAAAATTGACAAATGGGATCTAATTAAACTAAAGAGCTTCTGCACAGCAAAAGAAACTACCGTCAGAGTGAACAGGCAACCTACAGAATGGGAGAAAATTTTTGCAATCTACTCATCAGACAAAGGGCTAATATCCAGAACCTACAAAGAACTCAAACAAATTTACAAGAAAAAAACAAACAACCCCATCAAAAAGTGGGCAAAGGATATGAACAGACATTTCTCAAAAGAAGACATTCATACAGCCAACAGACACATGAAAAAATGCTCATCATCACTGGCCATCAGAGAAATGCAAATCAAAACCACAATGAGATACCATCTCACACCAGTTAGAATGGCAATTATTAAAAGGTCAGGAAACAACAGGTGCTGGAGAGGATGTGGAGAAATAGGAACACTTTTACGCTGTTGGTTGGGGGGATTGTAAACTAGTTCAACCATTATGGAAAACAGTATGGCGATTCCTCAAGGATCTAGAACTAGATGTACCATATGACCCAGCCATCCCATTACTGGGTATATACCCAAAGGATTATAAATCATGCTGCTATAAAGACACGTGCACACGTATGATTATTGAGGCACTATTCACAATAGCAAAGACTTGGAATCAACCCAAATGTCCATCAGTGACAGATTGGATTAAGAAAATGTGGCACATATACACCATGGAATACTATGCAGCCATAAAAAAGGATGAGTTTGTGTCCTTTGTAGGGACATGGATGCAGCTGGAAACCATCATTCTCAGCAAACTATCACAAGAACAGAAAACCAAACACCGCATGTTCTCACTCATAGGTGGGAACTGAACAATGAGATCACTTGGACTTGGGAAGAGGAACATCACACACCGGGGCCTATCATGGGGATGGGGGAGGGGGGAGGGATTGCACTGGGAGTTATACCTGATGTAAATGACGAGTTGATGGGTGCTGACGAGTTGATGGGTGCAGCACACCAACATGGCACAAGTATACATATGTAACAAACCTGCACGCTATGCACATGTACCCTAGAACTTAAAGTATAATTAAAAAAAAAAAAGAGAGAGTCACACCTATGACCAACCAAATTGAAATATCCAGGAGCAGGACCACGACATCTATATTTTTAAATCACCAGAGGATACCAAAGTGCAGGCAAAATTAAGAACTGGTGGCTTGGAGTTGATGTCTAAGACAAGGAAAGAGAGAGGCAGCTGAGGCCAGGCAGGATACAGGAAGGCAGGAGAGGTTAGGTTGGTCAGCAGTGATCCAAGGAGATACACATTTTTAAACAAATCTGATCATTAATTTATTTATTTGTTCACTGCTTGATACAATTACATGATTCCCAGCATTGGATTAAGCATTTTTAGAATAAGGCCTGTAAGCTTTAAATACAAAGCTTAGATAATTGATAAAACCTCACAACTCTAGAATATTGCAACATTTCAGCACCATTGTATGTTTAATATATATGTTGTGATTTATTTTATATATGCTGTTTTAAAGGATTTGTATTATTTTTGCATGGGGTGCTCCAGACTTCCATTGCCTGGGTATTCCTCCCCTAGAACCTGGCCCTGCCCTTGGTTGCCCAGCAGTGCAGGTAGAAGGCAGGACCACAGCCTGGTGGCTCTGTAAGAAGATTACAAAGCCAGCTCAACAGGATGGTCTAAAGCAACAGGACATGCAGCCAGCTCATGCTGCTGCCCCTACTGGGACCCTCTACTGAAATTTTGTCCTTTGATCAGGCGGATAAAAATGACTGTACCCTGAGAACCTGTAATTTGGCGGGAATTCTGCTTCCCCATATCAATCACTACCTCTTTCTTCTCTATTGGGGTGAAACTGGTCTATAATCCTAAAGTGCATCTCTGTACAAAGGACTAGAAAAAATTAATGTGCTTTATTATAAAATTAGTTTTTCATCAAATCAGTATGGATAAACCAACTCCTTACTTTGGGTGTCAGAATTCTTTCACGAGGGCTTTATACTTGGTAGTTTCTTTGGCTTCTTCTATTCTAAAGCCTCCGCATTGGCATATTTAAATTCAGGATGGCATACAACTTAACACTGGTCACAGCTCAAGGTTTAACTGTTATTTCTTTTTTTCTCTCTTTACCCATTCTATGTCTAGAAACATTTGCCATGGAAGTAAACAATATTAAGAGTGTGGATTGGATTTTCTTAATTTGTCAGAGCACAGTCTGTGATGTATGTTCTTGAATGTTTAAATTTTCCAGGAAATTTCAGTTGGCACCGTGTTATTGTCATCCACAGGTTATTATATTATTTCTGTTTAAAGTTACCCATGTGTATTATTCCTTGTCTACTTATGTAAAGAAAATTGGCTGCAAGGAGAAACAGAGGATTTAGAAGTCAGTTGGGTGGCAAACATCCACAAGATCTAAGGGAGGAGACCACCCCTCATGTTGTCTTATGCCCAATTTCTGCTCCAAAGAAAGAAGAAGTAAAAACTAAAAGGCAGAAGTGAAATCCACAGGCAGACAGCCCAGCGCCACATCCCGGGCCTGGTGGTTAAAGATCGAGCCCTGACCTAATCAGTTATGTTATCTATAGATTACAGATGTTGTATGGAAAAGCACTGTGAAAATGCCTGTCCTGTTCTGTTCTATTCTAATTACCAGTGCATGCAGCCCCCAGTCACGTACCCTCTGCTTGCTCAATTGATCATGACCCTCTCACGCAGTCTCCCTTAGAGTTGTAAACCCTTAAGAGGGACAGGAATTGCTCACTCAGAGAGCTCAGTTTTTGAGACATGAGTCTTGCTGATGCTCCTGGCCAAATAAAGCCCTTCCTTTCTTTAACGTGGTGTCTGAGGAGTTTTGTCTGCGGCTGATCCTGCTACAGATCCAGAAATTGGTGGAAACATTTTTTTCCCAATATGGAAAATAAGAATCACTTTAATTTCTGTAGGATGGCTACAATTTTGGCAAAGGTGAATAGTGCTATAAATGTGGCAATATTTTAGATAATTATATTCTTATTTTTATCAAAGTTATACATGTGCATGTTTTAAACAACCAGATAATTTTACAAGACTTATGAAATAGTCTGTTGATTAAAAAATCTCTGTATAATATTTAAAGAGGTTTATTCTGAGGCAATATGAGTGACTATAAGAGGTCCTGAGATAGTGTGCCTGAGGTAACTGGGTTACAATTTGATTTTATACAACTTAGGGAGACATGAATTGTAGATAAAAGCATGAATAAATACATGGAAGGAATGTATTGGTTCAAGTTTGGAGGTGAGATATCTTCAAGGGGGATAGCTACAGGTCATAGGTGGATTCAAAGATTTTCTGATTGGTAATTGTTTGAAAGAGTTAAGTTTTGTCTAAAGAGACTTGAAGTCAGTAGAAAGGAATGCTTGATTTAAGATAGGGGGTTTGTGGAGGCCAAGTTTCTTGTTATGCAGAAGAAGCCTCATTGGTAGCAGCCTTCAGAGAGTATAGGTGGTAAATGTCTCTTTTCAGATGTTAAAAGCGTCAGCCTCTCATTTAATCTCATTTAATCTCTCCTAGATCTGGAAAAGTCCTAGAATGGTATGGCCTGGCTGCATTAATGGCAATGTTCTAAAGACAGTTTTGCAAGGTCATTTCAAAATATATCAAAGAAACATATGTCAGGGTAAAATATTCTTATATTTGGGGTCTGCTATTGAAGCAGCCTCATTGTCTAGTGTAACACCTGAGATTTGTTGTCTTACAGCCATGGAGAATAAACACTGACACAGAAAGAGTGAGGTTGACAGTAGAATTTTAATAGCAAGAGAAAGAAAATAGCCCTCTGCTGCAGAGAGTTGTGCTGGAAAAATGGGTTGCTGGTTCTGTGGTGAAATGCCTGGCATTCTATCAATGAGCTAGTGAAGAGGTGGTGTGTGATTTATATATGCCATGAAGAAAGTGGTTAGATCATGTGTTTTATTTTCACAAGGCACAATCTCTGGTACCTCCCACCCTAAACATTTATTATGCAGGTAGGTCTGTGCTTCAGCTGCACCATGTTGGCTATTTTTTTTTTTTCTTACTGAACACATGGTAATAAAAAAAGGGAAGATGGAGCCTCCATGTTAGACGTGGCTGGCCCCTAGCTAGCCTTTTTCTATTGGTGCAGCTGCTGTCATTCCCCAGTGTAACTTCCAGCTTGCTTATGTAAGTTTGTAGCTTGATATTTTAGGCTGCTTTTTGTTAGAAAAAAACAATGTTGTGAGTCACTTTTCATCAGAAAAGAAATTCTGTGGAGGACTCTTTTCCCCTCACTATCTGTGTAAATAATTTCTTTCTACTTCTGTATCATATTTCCCCCTCAGGAGTGTAAATCCTAACTGCTGTTAGGGGAGGATGGATGATGACACTTTCTGACTACTTCCTGCTAGAGAGGAGCGCTGTGTAGGGAACAGCAGCTAAGGCTCATCCTGGGGTTGATCAAAGGGTCCTTGAAAGAAAGTCATGTCCATGTGTGGTTCCATTTGCAGCACTATTTGGAGTTTAATAGCTTCTAGGTGAAAAGAAGAAGGTTTTGAATATAGGGTTCAGATATGAATATTAGGATTACCACAATTAGTGGGAGTACTATAGGACACAACCATGACAGAAGAGTTTGATACCTGTTAGCCATTCTGAAGGGTTGTAATACTGGTTTGCCTCCACCAGATGTCACTGTACTTTTACCAGAAGCATTGATATAAAAGCAATTTTTTTTTTTTTTTTTTTTTTTTTTTTGGATAAGTGGCATTGGACGGGTGAATAGAGTAACTTTAGTGTTAACTTTGGCTAAATCATTTCTATAATTATTAGTTCTACCATAAAGGTGGAAATTAGGCAGAATATTACAGCAATTAGAATTTTCCTTCTGGAATTTGACATTGCATGTGGCAAAGTGCATAGTCCTTCTGCAAATAGTAGAGTGAGTATAGTAACTTCTTCAAGTATGGTTCAGTAAATAATTTTCATCTAAAATTTTACCGTGAAGATATAGAATTTCCCTTTGGGTGTCTATAAAGTCACAAATGTAATCCCATGGATAATCAAAATGTCCCTAAAAGTATGCATGAAAAAGAAGTTCTAATATCTAATGGTGAACCTTGATAGGAAAGGTAGAAATGACTGAAAGTATCTGGCAAGGTAGGGGTTAGACTGAGTAGGACAAGTAGCTCTCACTCATTCACTTATCTTTTATGGTTTTCAGCTAATGATCCCCTATCTCTTCACATTGATATCCACGATATTCCTCTGGGCCATCCAGGGCTGCTCCCTCAGCTTTCCAAGATTTGACTCGATTGTAACATATACAGAAGTTAATTTCTGTAAATTTTACTGCTGATGGGGTTGAAAGGAAACTGTAAGGCCCTTCCCAGTTTGGGTTTATGGAAGAAGATAGAGAGAGGAGAGCCTTTATCAATACCAAATCTCCTGGTTTAATAAAAGGTTGTTCTATTTCTTGTGGCTGGACTTCTGCTACTTGTATTAATTCCTGTTAGAAGTGAGCTAGGGAGGTTGCATGCTTAACCAATCCAGAGGTCTCTTGGTCTACTGGAAAATCATTTGGAAGGAAAGGCCATCCATACAGCATTTCAAAAGGGCCCACACCTACTTTGAAGGGGTATTTCTTACCTGCAGTAAAATTATGGGAAGAAGATTGACCCAAGGATGATGAGCTTCTTCGGACAGTTTTCTGAAGTGTCTCTGATGGTATCATTTGTCTTCTCTACCTTTCCTGACGACGGGATCTCCTAGCATAACAGAAATGGTACTGTTTGGCTAGTGCCTTTGAGACCCCATGTGTGATGGCTGCCTTAAACAATGGGCTGTTGTCACTTTGGAGGTACTTAGGTAGACCTAAGTACTACTTAGGAGTAGTAGACCTAAATAACTTAGGGAGTTATTTCATTAAGTAATACTTTCATTACCTTAGAGGCCTTTTCTGTATAGCATGGAAATGCTTCTACCCAGTTGGCGAACATATCTACCCATACAAGGATGTACTGGATGCCCTTCATCTTTGGCATGTGGGCAAAGCCTATGTGCCAGTCCTCTGCTGGATAGAATCCTATCCTTTGTATTTGACAAGGAAGGAGCTGCCTGTTGAGGGGATTGTTTTTAAGACAGACTTCACAAGCATTAGCAGCCTGTTGGACTCTTTTTAATAAGTTCTCTCCTGAAAACAGTTTCTGGACATCGTAAGTTTTATCCTTACCCAAGTGAAAAGTTTGGTGAAGGATCTTAAGGACTTTCTACTTCCTGGAGGCTGGCAAGTGGAGTTTGCCATTCTCTGAATGTAGCCATCCTAAGGAGTAAAAAATGTACCCCTGAGAAGTGGCCCATTCTATCCCTGTAGGGGTGTACTGAGGCTTTACTTCTCTTAGAGATTCTATCCAGATTAGAGGGGCTTTAAGAGTGTTGAGGCCCTTAGGCTTTCTTGACAATGACTTGGCTGTCTCATCAGCTAACTTATTTTCCTTTGCTATTTCATCTGTTTCCTTCTGATGTTTCTGAGAACACATCACTGCTAATTCTCCTGGAAGGAAAATTGAGGATAATAACCTGTTAATTTCCTGATGATATTTTATAGGGGATCCATTTGTAGTAAGAAAGTGTCTTTTCTTTCAAATGGCAGCATGAGCATGAAGAACTAAGAAAGCATACAAGGAGTCAGTGTAAATGTTACCTACCTTTCCCTTGCTTCTTTGAAGTGCTCTTGTAAGAGCTATCAGTTCTGCAAATTGAGCACTTGTTCCTGGAGACAGGAGAGCACTTTCAGTAACATCATTTAGAGTGGCTATTGCATATCCTGCCTTATGGAGACCTTGCTCTACAAAGGAACTTCCATCTGTGAAGAGGGTCCCGTCTGGATTTTCTAAGGGAGTTTTCCTGAAATTCTACCTGGCTGCAGAGGTCTGTACAACAATTTGTTCAAAGTCATGTTCAGGCACCCCAATTTCCTCAGAGAGGAAAGTGACTGGGTTGAGGTGTGAACACAATTTTAATTGAACTCTAGACCCCACTAAAAGTACAGCCTGGTATTTAAGGAGTCAGCTGTCTGCTAGCTAAAGGCTACCTGTAGGGGACAGCATTCTGCTACAATATGTGGGGTGTAAACAGTTAAGCCATTTCCCAAAGTTAACTTGCTGGCCTCTGGTACCAGCAGGACCACCGCAGCAATTGCCTAGAGTCATGCTGGCTATCCTTTAGCCACCAAATCAAATTCCTTACTCAGGTAGCCTACTGGCTGTTGAACTTGTCCTTGAGCTTGAGTTACATCTCCCAGGGCCATTCCCATTTTTGCTGATAAAAAAAAAAGATTGATGGCCTTCCCTACTGGAAGTGTGAGAGTTGGTACCTTAAGTGAGGCTTGTTTTACCTGGTTAAAGGCCTTTTGTGCTTCAGTTTCCCAGGTGAGGAAAGGAGTTTTAGCCACTTGAGTTTATTTCATGAGGTGATATAAGTGACGAGCTATCTTACGGTACTCAGGTATACATAGTCTGCAAAATCCTGTAATGCCCCCAAATTCTCTTAGTTACACGAAGATTTTAGGGAGGAGGAAGGAGGAAATGGGTTTAAACCAAGGTACGTGACATGCTTCTGGGATCTTGCATCCCCTCTTCCCTGATTCTTCCCTTTGAGTGGGCTGCCTTGCATGTACAGTGGCCTGTATACAGTGGCCTTGCATGTACAGTGCCTTGCATGTACAGTGACCTGGGAGGAGACACATGCACAATGTGTTTACTGGACTTGTATGCATTCTCACTTGAGGTGTTCTTCCCTTACTTGAATGTTCACAGAGAAGGGTCATATTTCATTGAAACTCCAACATTTTGCCTCTTAGTGTGCATGCATGATCCTATTTGCCCAACTCTTGAGATCTTATTGGTAAGCTTCTGATCACCAACTTTAGGTGTTTTTTACCTATTAAGAGACTGCCTTTCCCTGATGCTGGCTGCAACGAGCCATTTTACAGAGAGAGCTTAATGACCACATGACCATTACCTGATGATTGCCCTACATTCCTGAGTGGGTCGGGGAGCCCTCCCCTGCCCTGATTATGCCGATTAGCTACCTGCTGTAACACCAATAGGTAGTTTTTAACCCTTTCCCGTCTCCCTCACCCATCAAGCTGTTCCGAAGCGGAACCTTAAATAATAGTCAGAAGTCTCAAAGCATGTTGACAATCAAGATAAATGACCTATTTTCTTAGTACTATGATCCAGTTTTCTAGTTTTAAAAAAATTTGATAAA
This sequence comes from Piliocolobus tephrosceles, assembly GCF_002776525.5. NCBI lineage: Eukaryota > Metazoa > Chordata > Mammalia > Primates > Cercopithecidae > Piliocolobus > Piliocolobus tephrosceles. The sequence continues at coordinate 73,247,073 of NC_045440.1, read as the reverse complement.
ACACATGTACAATTTTATCATTAAATACTGTATATCATTAAATATACAGTAGCATTAAGTAAATTAACATTTTATGCTACCAATCTGCAGAACTCTTTTCATCTTACAAACTGAAATTTCATTTCCATTAAACAGAAATTATCCAACCTCCTCTTCCTTTGGTCCCTGAAAACTGCCATTTTACTTCCTGTCTTTATCAATTTGACTACTCTTCATACATCATATAACTGCATTCATACAACTTTTTTGTAAGTGGTTTATTTCACTTAGTATAGTGTCTTCAAATTTTATCCATGTTGTAGCATGTGTCAGAATCTTTTTGTTTTCTGAAGTTGAATATTCCATTGGAATATATATATATATATGCAATGGAATATTGTATATATAATATTACATATCATATATAATGGAATATTATCTATATTACATATCACATATAATAGAATATTTTATATAATATTACATATCACATATAATGGAATATTATATATAATATTACATATCACATATAATGGAATATATATAATATTACATATCATATATAATGGAATAGTATATATATAATATTATATATCATATATAATGGAATATTATATATTACATATCATATATAATGGAATATTATATATATAATATTACATATCATATATATAATGGAATATACACACACACACACACACACACACACACAAGGGCTTTTTGAACCCGGCCTAGGTTGATAATATTGGTGAGCATTGTATGTGTGTCTTCATCAAACAGGAGGTTTACACTTAAAAAGGGTCTCCCATAAGTCATTTCAAATGGACTAAATTTTAGAGTTCTCTTTGGAGCCGTTTTCACATGTAAAAGGTTTGCTGGTGGGAGAGAAATCCAGGCCTGTGAAGTCTTTTGACAGAGTTTCTCTGATGTCCTTTCAGAAGCATGGTTAACTTTTTTTTTAGCTTAACAAGGATTGAGGTATTCAGGAGTGAAGATAATGTGTAATGTCCAAGCCTGAGGAAATCTACTAGATCACTTTAGCTGTGAAGGAGGGTATGTTATTACTGGGTGGACATTTTGGTAATCCAAACCTTGAAATTATCCCTTTGCATAAGAATGTGGACACTTCTAATTCCTTTTCTGTCCTTGTTGGGAAAGCCTCTATCCATACACTCTGGATATCTACAGTCATAGGATGGCAAGCTCTACTTGCCCACCTTCAACCAGTGGAAATTCCTTAAGATCCTAAACCAAGTTTTTCACTTGGGAAAGGATAAAACTTATCAATGTGCCCGGAGATTGTTTTCAGGAGATAATTTATTAAAAATAGTAAAACAGGTTGTTAATGGTGGTGAAGTCTGTCTTAAAAATAATCCCCTCAACAGGTGGCTCCTTCTTCTTCAAACACAAAAGATGGGAAGCTATTGAGCGGAGGACTGGCAGATAGACTTCACCCATATGCCAAAGAGGAAGGGCATCCAGTATCTCCTGGTATGGGTAGATACTTTCACTAACTGGGTAGAAGCATTTCCATGCTGTACAGAAAAGGCCTCTAAGGTAATAAAAGTGTTATTTAATGAAATAATTCCCTGCTTTTGTCTACCTAAGTACCTACAAAGTGACAATGACTCCTCATTAAAGGCAGCTATCACATGAAGGGTCTCAAAGTCACTAGGCATACATTCCGGCTGGGTGTGGTGGCTTATGCCTATATCCCAGCACTTTGGGAGGCAAAGGCAGGTGGATCATGAGGTCAGGAGTTCAAGACCAGCCTGACCAATATGGTGAAACCCCGCCTCTACTAAAAACACAAAAATTAGCCAGGCATGGTGGTACACGCCTGTAGTCCCAGCTACTTGGGAGGCTGAGGCAGGAGAATCGCTTGAACCCAGGAGGCGGAGGTTGCAGTGAGCCAAGATCACACCACTGCACTCCAGCCTGGAATGAGACTCCATCTCAAAACAAAACAAAACAAAAACAAACAAACAAAAAACCATTCCATTTAAAATAGCTTAAAACTAATAAAATACTTAGCAATACATTTAACAAAAATATGCATGAACTGTACATGGAAAACTACAAAACACTACCAAGAGAATCAAGATAGATCTACATAAATCGAAAATATGCCATGTATGTATCAGAAGACCTCACATTTTAAAAATGATCCTTCTCACCCAATGGACCTATAGACTCAATGCAACAGACATACCCAGAAATAATGCTTCATCAGCCATCAAGGCATCCTTCAATCCAGTCAAGTTGACACCTAATATTAACTATCATACTACCCATCTGACAAGGGATTAATCATCTGAATATATAAATCAAGATCATATGGTATTGGCTTAAATATAGGGATATTGATCAATAGAAGAAGATAGGGGTCTAGAAACAAACCTCTCTCTCTCTCTCTCTCTCTCTATATATATATATATAAACATTCAGTTCTATAATACTAACCATCTATATTTTTCAGTGTTAAAGCTGGAGAAGACAAATTTAAAAGAATACATGCTTTGGGGATGTAAATAGGGTACAGAAGCAAGAATGCAGAAAGCATCGTTCTGTGCTAGCAGCTGACCCCAGGGGATGTTATAAAGGAGGGGTGCTGTTGACCTGGAGCCACTTTTCTCCCAGCATTCTCCTCCACCCTCCATTGCTGGAGTTCCCTGCACCACTTCCCTCCCTGGTCTCTAAGGGCCAACAGAGCCATCTGATGACACGCCTTCTGCCCCAGCTTCCAAAATTACCACTTTGAACATCCTCTTTATTCCCTTTTTGCCTTAGTGACTCTTTCCAGCTAAGTGTTGTGAGAAAAGCAATTGATCAAAGTAATCAATGATAAAGAATAAAAAGTCGTCATACTTCTATGAGGTATTTCCATTTTAAAGCGTGAACCTGGTGTATGGAAAATGTCAGGTAGACAGCAGTGGCTCAATGAGAATTATTCTCTTTACCCATCCCTCTGATTCTTTCCTTTACTGGTTTCTCCAAATGTATTACCTCCTTCAAATAAATCATAGCAAGCTATGCAACTGATTCCTATTCTGTACACCCTGAACAAAGATGCTGGTGGGAAAAGTGTGAGAGGGTGAAGTTGAACACCTGTATCCTCCAGCAAGCCATACTCATAGACTCATGATGTGGTTAAGTTCAATATAATCCTTCCAAGGAATTCCACTTCAGGGGTGGAATTGATGGCAACCTGCCATATCCATTGGAAGATTTGGGGGGAACCTTTCATGGTTCCTTAACATCGTCATGCCCACTCTGCCTACCCCTAAGCTCAGCCCACCATAGCCCCTAGGTCAGACAGTCCACAAACCGTTACTGAGTGCACCTCTATGCCAGGTCCTGGATCCACGGGGGTCTTGTGCTAAGTGCTGGATATGAGCAGGAGAATACGACAATCCAGGGCCTTCAGGAAGCACAGTCTGTCAAAGCAAAAGACTGTCAAAGCTACGTTCTGTCCTGTGCAAGGTATAATCAGCCTTAGAAAGAAGGTTTCTTGCTTTCTAGCCTTGTTAACTTGAACTTACCGGCAAAAGTTTCAGAGGCTCCCTTGTCTGTACATAAAAGTAGAACCAGCCTCTTCGATTGAGAGGGAACGCCTTTTATTTTACACAATTGACACGTATGCAGAGCAGACCTATGAAGGTAAGTCTCTCAAACAAAGCTGGGGGCAAACAAACATACCAGTCAGCAGTGGCTTACCATTAACCTAACTTTTTTATTAACCACCTTTAAACACCAAAGCATGACGGGATCAATATTATTATCCACAGGAAATGGGACCTGAGATTCATGAGGACTTAATCTGGTCCCTCAAACCAGTGCTAGGGTTTAGCTGTTCTCCCAAATGTTTGAAATGAGAAGTTTTGCTAAAAACCTTATTTCCTTATCAAAGAGGCCCCCAGAAGGAGGTGCACATGGAGGGAAACACAGGTCCATAGAATTTTAGTTGGAAAAAAATCCTGAAAACTAAAAAAACTTTCCAATGTAACCTTGTCATTCTCTCGTCCTCTCTTTACACAAACACACACACACACACACACACACACACACAGGGGGGGGGGGGGGGGCGGCAGGGTGAGGCAAGCGGGCTCTTAGTGTGTTTATTATAACAAATTCGCTGCATCCACACCGAACTGACACGCTTGACTCTGGGAGTGTGCTGCTGCAGCTGCAGGACAGCGGGACGGGCGACTCACTTTGCTCCGGAAAGGGCGAGTCCCGGGCAGACGCTGCATCGCCGCCCTCTTCGCGAAGGAGGTCTGTGTTTCTACCTCCTCTGCAGGCCCCGCCTGCTTCCTGTACTGTAAGTAGCGCGGGCCTGAGAACTTCCAGAAGTTCTCCAGGGCTCCCGCGGAGCGAGTTTTTTGCTGCCTATGAGCTGCAGCGCCGCAGCGCTCCGGCTCGCGCGGACGCCAGCGCCTGGCCAGGTGACCTCGCTGTCTCGCCCTAGGTGCCGGCGCTGCACCAGGTGGCGTCCATGAAGCGCAGCCCGAGGAAGATGCGGCGCCCTGGAGAAAAGGAGCTCCCGGGCAATTGTCTATGAGGTTGTGCCGTACAATGCGGAGGACTGCAAGGAATCGCTTAAGGTACCCTGGGGGCTCCAGGGTGGGGACAGTTTTTGAAGTCTGGTCGGGGTCGGCTCTAGGTTTTCTTGCGAGCAGCCCTTGGTTTGGAGAAAGCGTGGAGTGGCCAGGGGGCTGCAGGCTTTGGGTGGGGGGGGGGGGTGTTCACAGCCCTAGAGGAGACCCCGCTAATGACGCGCCCACACAGCGCCTGCTTTATTTTGTTTGCTTGTCTGCCCAATCTGTTCTTGTTCCTGGACGGCTGTAGTCCAGGGAAACCTACTCAAAAAGTATCTGTATCATTTGGCACAAGATCGGGCAGCTGCCTAAAATCAGGACAATTTGGAATGTGTGCCGTTTCACTTGAACTTTTTTGTAGATTTTGTTTAGAACCAAAGAGCTGAATGGCTGTGTCTGCTGGTTGTCGGATAGCTATTTAAGAGTTTTGGGGGTTGAGAAGGCTTCTGGTCTAACAGAGTGAAACAGAGAAACCAGAGAAAATATCCCCTGTAAAATGGAGGCCGGACTGGTGAATTCCTTCTTCAGGGGGTGCGGGTGTCAGGAAATGCTGTGGAGGAGGTGACCTTTTGAAGATGGATGAGTGGCCTGAGGCTCTACCATAGGTTGTTTCTTATGCAGTTCTTGGGCCCTAAAGGCAGCACTAGCTACTACCTGATGGTGTAGTCTGAGGGATAAAGGCTGTTGGGTGCTCAGAGTCCACCACTGGATTTCATCAGATTGTCAGCAGGAAAAAGGAGCTCTTTTAAAATGTTGAGACAACATTAAAAAGACTCTCCAAACCCTCCTCACAAATCTCTTTCAACAGTGGAATCATGTTAACATAACAGTTTCTTAGGAATTTTCCAGGTTAAAAAAAAATGCTTACACGAAAACGCACGTTAATAGTTCTTTTTTTATTGCAAAAGTATGAACTCAGATTTCCACTTTGATTTACTCACAAAATATATTTTGGAATACACCAAAATATAAATCAGCACTTGGAAATTTACCAGTTTTCAGCAGCTTCATAATATCCCACTGTGTCCGGAATTGGTGGGTTCCTGGTCTCACTGACTTCAAGAATAAAGCCATGGACCCTCGCAGTGAGTGTAACAGTTCTTAAAGCTGGTGTGTCTGGAATTTGTTCCTTCAGATGTTCAGATGTGTCTAGATCTTCTTCCTTCTGGTGGGTTCATGGTCTCGCTGTCAGGAGTGAAGCTGCAGACCCTCATGGTAAGTGTTACAGCTCTTAAAGGCAGTGCGTCTGGAGTTGTTCCTTCTTCCCCATGGGTTTGTGGTAGCTGGGCTTCAGGAGTGAAGCTGCAGACCTTTGCCGTGAGTGTTACAGCTCTTAAAGGCAGGGTGGACCCAAAGAGTGAGTAGCAGCAAGATTTATTGTAAAGAGCTAAACAATAAAGCTTCCACAGTGTTGATAAGACCCAATCAGGTTGCCGCTTGCTGGCACCGGCAGCCTGAACTGATCCCACCCACATCCTGTTGATTGGTCCATTTTACAGAGAGCTGATTGGTCCACTTTACAGACTGCCGATTGGTCCATTTTGACAGAGTGCTGATTGGTGTATTTACAAACCTTTAGCTAGACACAGGGTGCTGATTGGTGTCTTTATAATCCCTTAGCTAGACATAAAGATTTTCCAAGTCCCCACTAGACTCAGGAGCCCAACTGGCTTCACCTAGTGGATCCCGCACTGGGGCTGCTGGTGGAGCTGCCTGCCAGGCCCCAGCCTCACCTGCACTCCTCAGCCCTTGGGTGGTCGATGGGACCGGGTGCCAGGGAGCAGGGGGCGGTGCCCATGGGGGAGGCTCAGGCTGCACAGGAGCCCACAGCAACTGGGGTAGCGGGAGGCTTGGGCTGCAGGGGAGCCCACAGCCACTGGGGTAGGGGGAGGCTCGGGCATGGCTGGCTGCAGGTCCGGAGCCCTGCCCCTTGGGGAGGCAGCTGAGGCCCAGTGAAAATTCAAGCCCAGCACTGGTGGGCCAGCACTGCCGGGGGACCCAGTGCACCCTCTGCAGCTGCTGGCCCAGGTGCTAAGCCCCTCACTGCCAGGCCGTGGTGCAGGCCAGCTGCTCTGAGTGAGGGGCCCTGGAGCCCCCGCCCACCCGGAACTCCACTGGCCTGTGAGCACTGAGTGCAGCCCAGGTTCCCACCCGGGCCTCTCTCTCCACACCTCCCCAGCAAGCAGAGGGAGCCGGCTCTGGCCTGGGACAACCCAAAGAGGGGCTCCCACAGTGCAGTGGGGGGCTGAAGGGCTGTTCAAGCCCTGCTGCTAGAGTGGATGCTGAGGCTGAGGAGGTGCCAAGAGTGAGGGCTGCTAGCACATTGTCACCTCTTACCACAGTATTAATAGATCATGATTTATTTAACCAGTCTTGCACTGATGGACACTCAAGCTGCTTTGTGTTTGCTTTGTTTTGCTATTACGCAACTGACTGAGTGTTATCTGTCAGTGTAGACGTGGCTTCTCTGTCTGTCTTTCCATTGATACTTTTGCAGAACTGTCTGTACGTTAAAGTCCTAGCAGGGTCAAGAGGTACATACAGCCTTAACTTTGGTAGAAATTGCCAAATTCCTCTCTAAATAGGTCGCACAAGTTGGCACTGTTGCCAGCTGTGTGTGAATCAGGCATGCATGTATAGTAAATCACACACACCAAGTAGCCAGGCCTCCCAAAGTGAATCTGTTGGCACGTCCACCTTGACCACAGACATTTTTTGTCCTTCTTAATATTAGCAAGGTAACTGTGGCCTTGTGGCTTACTCCAGAAAACTGAGTCATGAATGGATTTCACCCTCTAGGATAGTATCTTTACAATCAATATGGGACAGTAAGAAATTTTAAATTTCTAGTATCACCCATGTGGTTTCCTTCCTTCCTCCCTCCCTTCCTCCCTCTCTCTTTCTCTTCTTTTTTTTGTTTTCTCACACTGTCTCCCAGGCTGGAGTGCGGTGGCATGATCTCAGCTCACTGCAACCTCTGCCTCCTGGGATCAAGCAATTCTCCTGCCTCTCAGCCTCCTGAGTAGCTGGGACTACAGGTGCACACTCCCACGCCTGGCTAATTTTTGTATTTTTAGTAGAGAAGGGGTTTCAACATGTTGGCCAGGTTGGTCTCGATCTCTTGACCTCATGATCCACCTGCCTCAGCCTCTCAAAGTGCTGAGATTACAGGTGTGAGCCACCATGCCTGGCCTGTGGTTTCATTTTCTAGAGATATTTGCTGAGGGATTTCTCAGCACCAAGTCTCAAAATTATTTTTCTTCATGTTTCTAATTGTCCTTATTTAGATTTACTCCCTAAGTAGAACCACTTATGCTATTTAAGGCTTTTTTTTTTTTTTTTTTTCATGAGACAGAGTCTTGCTCTGTCACCCAGGCTGCAGTGCAGTGGCACGATCTCAGCTCACTGCAAGTTCCGCCTCCCAGGTTCACACCATCCTCCTGCCTCAGCCTCTCGAGTAGCTGGGACTACAGGCGCCGGACACCATGCCCTGCTAATTTTTTGTATTTTTAGTAGAGACGGGTTTCACCATGTTTGCCAGGATGGTCTCAATCCCCTGACCTTGTGATCCGCCTGCCTTGGCCTCCCAAAGTGGCTTAGAGGCATGAGTCACTGAGCCTGGCCTATTTAAGGCTTTTTATTTATTTATTTTTATTCTAGTTTGTAGATTGAGGGATTTATATATTTTATTTCATTAACTGTGGTACTTTCATATCATCTTGTAAAAATCTCAGTGGTTGTACTCATTACCAAGAAACATATATAATACTGTGAAGGGCTTTTTGAACTCTAGAGGGTTTTTGGTGGTTTCCTAATTTAAAAGAAAAGCTGTATAACATATTTTCTCCAGCACATACACAGTATCTCAGGAACACTAACAAAACTGAAGGATCACAGAAAACTTACAAGATGAGAAATGTGGAAAAAGAACCATTGGACTGATGCTTTTAGCCTTTTCCAGTTATTTTCTTTCAAGACAGTGAATACTTTACCATTTGACCTTCCAATTGTTATCTCTCACCTTAGTTTCCAACCTTTTGGCCACATTGCTGTTTATGTGTATTTCATTAAAGCAACCTAAAACAGATATATATGGTATTTCTGTTTTACAGGGTTTAGAATTAGCTTACCTAAAAGTGATCTAGTCTATTATGTTCTGAATCTAATCACATAGTTCAGAATCATAAGGAATCTGAAGTGACTCTGTGACAACATGAAACTACATTAAATGAATATATAACTTGTCTAAGTGACATCCTTGGCTTACTTTCAGAACTCTAAGAAATCTTTCAAAGCCTGACAATATGTCAGGTAGTGATTGAGAAGATCTAGTACATCTGATATGCTCAGGTGAAGTATTTAGATGCTGTTTTGTCATTGTTAATTCAGTAGTGCCTTGTGAGCATCTGAACCCAGTACTCCCTCTCAAGAGTGTGGAATTGGGTTTATGCTGACAGCACATTGCTGAACAGACATCCTAAACTGCTCTTTCTGGCACTAGGGAGTGGGCAGTACAATCTGTTTATTACCCAAATCGCGTATCAAATTCAAGTGCCAGAACACTTCCAGATAGATTTAGATCAATATTTTCTTTGATAGCATGAGATATAGAGAATACCCTATTTCTACAATAATCCCGTTTTACATTTATTACTGAATATGTGTAAATTTGGAAGTGGTTGGATGCTCATTGTCATATCCTGTAGTCACTAAAGCCATATGTAGCTTATATAGAATTCTTTTTTATAAGTTAAAAAGTAACATATCTCAGTTTAAGAGACTACCGTAGAAGAGTGATTTGTTAAGTACTGTTCTGCGATTCTAGAAGCAAAATTCAAAGTTCAAAAATTTAAGAAATTGTTTTATTTATTCCAATTTGACATTTACTGACTAAATCCTCATATCCTAAATCATTTCTTAGCTATATTAAGATACGTTAAATACTTTAATACATCATTTTAATTGATAGCTTTTCTCTTCAGTAGTGAGAAATGCTCCAGTTATCCTTAAAATAACAAACTAGAGTTTGAACGCATATATTATCATGTGGCATATGTGACTAGTTATGGTCAATGGCAGCATTAAAGCAAGTGTCTGATTCATTTGTTTGGGGAAGATTTCTACGTTTCCTTGGCAACAAAGAAGAAGGCCTTTATTTCTAAGCATATATGAGTTTACGGTCAAAACATAAAAGCATTTATTTCATATACTGAACAATTTAGGGGCATTTTTTCATACCTTCTTTGTATCTGTAAATATTTTGTGTATATTTCAAGAAACACTTTTACTTTATTATAAGCACAATAAAGAGTGTTGGACAATAAATTATTTAAGGCTATAAAATGATTAACTTTTAGTCATAAGTTTTGCATATGTTTGGTTGTTGTAATGGTGTTTAAATACCTCTAGGTGGATTTTGAAGGAAGTACATATGGATTACAAAACTTTAAGAAACAAAAGATATTAAACAATTGTGATGACATGAACGCCTTCCCTTCGCAATATGCTATAGGAAAAGGTCCTACAGCATATTGAGTGGATGGAGATGTTCCCTGAAGATTTCCTTCCTGGAGGTAACAAAACATTACAATGCATCTTCTAGAAATCCTTCAACCCATTCAATTCACTGGAAAGAGTGGAACAAAGTGATTCTTAAGGGAAATTAGTTTCTATTATAAAGAGCTTGTATATTTCACTTAGAAATGTGGGTTTTCCTACACATCAGCACTCCTCAACTTCTACTGAAATATAGCAAAGCATAGTGCACAGATCTAGGACACCCCACAGCAAGCACAGACTTTATTTGAATTTTTAGATAGATTGTAAAAATGCATATATATTTATGTACTCTTCTATTCATTCCATTGAGGTTATTAACCTCTTTCCATTGAGGTTATTCTACACCTAAATTATTATCATTGAAGCAAATCGACACTTCAAGAAGGTGTAATATCCCCCCACAGTAATGTTTTCCAGAGCCAGCCTTGTACATTCTGCCTTGTTTAAGCAGTTCAACTGAAGGCAATGAGGGAGGTGGATGCCACAGAGATGGAGGCAGTGAGGTGGCGTGATAAGACCTGCACTATATAAGATAATTCCGTCAATATTGTAGAAGATGGATTAGAAGTGGAAGCCAAGCTAAAAAGTTATTTTGATAGTAAACAGAAGATAAGAGTTCACCAGGGTTGTGAGGCTACAATAAGGAGACAGGGAGAGGTTCAAGAGATAATGGAGTGTAAAGTCAATAGTACCTAACAGCAGAGTAAATGGGAAGAGCAAGAGGCAGGGAGTTGGAACTGACTTTGAAATTCTTAAATTTAGGAGATTAGGCTAATAATATAAACATCCCCCAAAAGGGATGTGAGAAAACAGAAAGGAAGTGAATGCCAAGGTGTGAGATTTGGTCACAGTGAGTTTGAAAGGCCCAGGGGACATCCACTTAGAAATATCCAGCAGGCATTATCTACAATCTTCTACAATATCTGGAAATATCCAGAAATGTAGAATGAAAGGGGCTGCCCTACAGGAGCATGATTGCATAGGAAGTCGACGAGACAGTGGAAATGCATGAAAATACTTTAGCGGATCACAAAATTGCTAGTTAAGGTAGCTAAGAGTAGAGTACAAACATCAAGAGAGATGGCAGAGGAAAAGCCAGAAAAAGATGAAGATAGCGATGGATAAAAGATTGATGATACTCAAGTCGTGGGCGAAATTACTGGGACAGAAGAGTTAGAAGAAGCTCTTGCCACAAAGAGATCTAGTAGGAAGGAGATCACGATAAAGCCCCTACATTAGAAGGCCCCAGTGACCTCTGTAAAAATGATTTCTGAAAAGTGATGAGGATAAAAGCAAAATTCAAGTTACTTAATTAGTGAATGGGAGTTTGTAAATATAGATCCCTGTTTAAGTTTGGTGCCAAATGGAATGATGAATGGAGTGATTCTTCTTGATCAGACAGAACAGTCAAGAGATGTGTGTATGTGTGGGTGTGCCCATGCATGTGTGTGTGTGTGCCCCTGCATGTGTGTGTGTTGTTTAGAATGAAGCACTTAGATGAATGAAAGGAAATAGTGGAGAGATACATTTTAAAAAGGAGAGAGGCCGGGCGCGGTGGCTCAAGCCTGTAATCCCAGCACTTTGGGAGGCCGAGACGGGCGGATCACGAGGTCAGGAGATCGAGACTATCCTGGCTAACACGGTGAAACCCCGTCTCTACTAAAAAATACAAAAAACTAGCCGGGCGAGGTGGCGGGCGCCTGTAGTCCCAGCTACTCGGGAGGCTGAGGCAGGAGAATGGCGTGAACCTGGGAGGCGGAGCTTGCAGTGAGCTGAGATCCGGCCACTGCGCTCCAGCCTGGGCGACAGAGCGAGACTCTGTCTCAAAAAAAAAAAAATAAAATAAAATAAAATAAAATAAAATAAAATAAAATAAAATAAAATAAAATAAAATAAAATAAAATAAAAAGGAGAGAAACAGGAAACATGGCTGTATGGTTCCAAGTACCATAGATGGTCCCCAAATCATATTTATGAGAGAATACTTTTTCTCCCTTCCTGGACATAAAGATACACTGCCACTAATTTACAAGGTTGATACAGCAGACAGTCATGTCCATTTTAGAATAGTTATAGGACTTTGCAGGATGAAAGGACATATTACTTATATGCTGAGCTCACAGGGTACATAGTGCCTTATATCATATTGTAACAATTTGTGGAAACCAGGTGTGGCATCGGGGGCTCAAGCTCGAATTCTAGTTTTGTGGTTTATTAGTGGTGTGCTTTTTTTCTTATTAACATTTTCAGAGCCATTCCTACAGGCCAGGCACTCTGCTGTGATCTTTAAAGACACGATTTAATACTATTGTCCCAGTAACACTACAACATTACAAGGTCTTTCTCTCTCTCTCTCTCTCTCTCTGTGTGTGTGTGTGTGTGTGTGTGTAGACATACAAATATTTTATATGAATTTTGAATATGAGAAAGCTGAGGTTCAAAGAGGCATGGTAACTTTCGTACCTCCATACTGGCTCTGTGATGTTGGCAAGACTTTTAACCTCTCTGGACCTCAGCATCTTCCTCCTTCTGAACATTTGTCATGGTGATGCCCGGCAGGCTGTTGGGGCTTGAATGAAATAATGGTCACGTGAACTTCGTAGAGTCCCCAGTATATAGTTCTTTCTTTTACATAATCTCAATATTTTATCACAATACCCAAACTCATATAGATAAAAACATGTAGCAATAGGAGGATCTTTTTCTTATAAATGCTACCGATAGAAATTTAACTCACTTGATAAAGTCAGTACCATGTTTCTATATATTCCCATTAGGTGCCCATTAAATGTTTCATGAGAATTGAAGCTATGTTTTTAATTACCATAGGAAAGATGCAGCTGATGTCAGTTGCACTTGGCACTGAGTTTGGAGTGGATAGGCACTCAGGAGGTGTTGAATACAGTCCAAACAAAATCTAATCCATATTTTGGTTTCTTTTTCTAGTACTGAATGCAATTATTATGGATGATTATGGAAATAGCCTTCTGCACTGTGCTGTAGAAGAAAACCAAATTGAAAGCGTTAAGTTTCTTCTCAGCAGAGGAGCAAACCCAAACCTCGGAAACTTGAACATGATGGCGCCCCTCCACTTAGCTGTGCAGGGCACACACAACGAGGTGATGAAGGTAAGGCTACTGGCCGGCTCCAGTGGGCCTGACTGGTGGCGCAGGTGCTGGGACCCAGATCCAGCTCTTTCTGCCTGCACCAGGATGAGCACCTTCTAAGCTTCCAGGTCAAACAATATATAATAATTACATTTGCTCTACTTCTCACCAACTAATGATGATAATGATGATTAGTTCTAACTTTAATGAATAGTTCTTATTTACCAAGCACTTTTTAAGAACTTTGTGTGTGTTCATTTATTAAATTCTCATCTAAATAAGCCCTCTATGAAGAAAGATCTAATAAAATACTAGGAGTCTCATTTCATAGCTGAGTATGCTGAGGTGCCAAAAGAATTTGAATAGCTTGCCTAATGGTACATCACAAGTAAAACTGCAAGACTAAGGAATTTTGTTTTCATCTTTATGTTTTCAAATTTAGGCTTTATCACTTTTACCTGACCGATTTAATGACAAAAGAAGAAGGTAATGAGAGCCTCAATGAAAGCAGAAAACTTAATTATGATTTGCTGTTTTAGTTAGAGTGTATGGCCTATTGAAAAGATTAGTTCGCTGAAGACATGACAGTACCATTGGGAAACATCTTATTGGTTTTCAAGGTATAAGAGTAAGCTTGGTCAAGTAGAGGAAATCCTGGAAAATTGCTAAAGGATAAGAATTAGGCCATGGCTTTTAAACTACGTCTCAAAGTCTGTCAGATACACTAGAATACAAACATTCTTAACTGATGAAGAATGGAATTTACAAATGGATCATGTTCCAGAAGTTCATTTCTAAGGTAGACTATTTGGAACTTATAATAAATTTTCCTATAGAAATATTATTGTGAATAATGATTTGGCTATTGTGGTACGTTCCAAGAAAACCAGCTTCTCTATAAATCACCAATGAGATGCATTAGTTTCCAGCTCCCTTTAGCCCAAAGACCTTTCTCTCAGCCTTCTGAGACCTTGACTCCTTTACATTTGACCTGAAGGGTATGAGAGGAGCCACTTTCTGCTTTTCTATTGTACCTTGTATATGGCTCTATCAAAATTCTTAACACATTATATTGGAATCAAATATTCATGTGCTTTTTTTGCCCACTGGGTAATTATCCTTGAAGGAGGGCTGTGTCTTGTTAATCCAAATATCTCATATTCCTCAGCACTGTGGTGGCAAGTGATGAATGAATGAGTAAATGGGAGTTCTGGCTGACTGAGAAGCGGCGAGCTGAACTCTCAGTAGCTATGAGATAGGTCAGGATGGCTCCCTGAAGAGGTTACTAGAAAGTCCTCTGGAAACAAGCTGCTTTGTTGTTGTTGTTGTTGTTGTTGTTGTTTTATTAAATATCTGCATTATTCATGAGCTAAGTGCTGTTTCCATATCATCCGGGTTGGGCCACTAGTGACTGCAGGGACTCCCACAGAGATGTCACATATTTCCTCATGGATCTCTTGCTCCCTCTGAAGGCTCTTTTCAAGAACACATGCCTATTAACTCAATTAATATTGGCTCTGAAAATGTAGTTTGGGAACTGAAGGCAGATAACTGTTGAATGACTATTGTTAATCAGAAAGCAGAAATCTCTAGACCAACAAATACAGAAAGGTAGGTATCACATAGAAATAGAAAATAAAGCTCCTAACTGATTCATAAATTCAGTGATGGACATAAAACAAATTTTTCTGATGACACCAGAACAAGCTGAAAAATAGGGTTCTAAGTAAAACTGACCCTCCCCTACTTGGTCTTACCAACCACGACTGTGTGTAAAAATATTTTCAGACTCCTCTGGCTCACCAGAGATGACAGGAATAGAAGGAGGAGAAGGTATTTTGGAATGTCTCCCCTCATGCTTGCAAACAGCAATCCTCTCTACCTGCCTCTCCCAGTTATGCCCATGTTCCAGCCTGTACCCACCCAGCCCCTGCCAGTTTAGAAGCTGCTCTATGGACTGCTCCACTGACCTTCCCTCAAACCTTCCTCTGTTGCCTATAATGGTTGTAAAGTAAAAAACTGTCATTCACGCATCACTTCAAGTTCTTGCACAATGATTTATGGTATGCATAATATTCCCTGGGACACATTGGCCTGGGAATTAGGGGGTGGTTTGGTCTCTCAGTGGCCTGCAGGCCTTAGTCCTTGGGGCTTTACTTCAAAGTATCCAGTTGTTTGACCCTTCCATGAGGCTTTCCAGATTCTCATCAAAAGGACCCGTGGAGGGCTCACCTCCGAACCTTCCGGACTTG
This sequence comes from Piliocolobus tephrosceles, assembly GCF_002776525.5. Taxonomy (NCBI): domain Eukaryota; kingdom Metazoa; phylum Chordata; class Mammalia; order Primates; family Cercopithecidae; genus Piliocolobus; species Piliocolobus tephrosceles. The sequence goes on along the minus strand of NC_045440.1, from coordinate 73,231,578 downwards.
CCTGGACATGACTGAATTTGAAGTAGTTGCACAGTTTAGTTGCTCTCTCTGGGATCCCTGCCACATACAATTTAACACAGCTTTTTGAAAGATTGTGCTTTTGGTGGCACAGTAATAACAGCCTAATAAATGCTACACATTTATAGTCTATGATTCTGAGGGCAAAGAGAGAAAAGCCTCTTCTTTGGTAGTTTATTTTCCATATGAATCTACAGCTTCTTAAGAACAGAATGCAAAGGTGCCTGAAGTCCATGGAAGGAATCTTGTGTTCTCATTTCCCTTTAATTCCTCCATCATTTTCCCACATGTTTTTATGTACTAAAATCTCAGTTTAATTTTCATTTATGAGCAGAGCTAATTAGTAAACCTAATTCATTTACTGACACTCACATGGGGCATGTTCTGTTAACAAGAGGCTCTGGTAAAAAGTTGTATACTTTTTTAAAGAAGTCAATATTTTTGAGAAAAAGCTTATTTAAGAAATTCTTTTAACATTATTTAATTATAAGGACATGCCATTGTTTATCATAGTCTTTCTGCAAGAGAAAAAGCCTCTAGTAGGCCACTTTAAAGATTTGATAAGATATTTAGATGAGATAATTTTGTTACATTGAATATTAAAGAAAAACCGTTCAAAGATCTATAGACACTTGGGCAAAAATCAGCTGGCTGTTAACCAGGTGAGGCAGTAACAGGTCTTCAATGAAATTTCATCAGAAAAATTACTTGACCATTTTATCAGGATGCTAATTTCTTCTCTCTCTTTCTCTCTCCTCCCCTCCCCTCCCCTCTCCCCCTTCCCTTCCCATCCTTTGCCCTCTCTCCCTCTCCCCCTAACCCTTCTTTTCTTTTTTTTTTTTTTCTCTCGCACTATCTCCCAGGCTGGAGTGCGGTGGCATGATCTCAGCTCATTGCAACCTCTGCCTCCTGGGTTCAAACAATTCTCCTGCCTCAGCCTCCCAAGTAGCTGGGATTACAGGTGCACACCACCATGCCCAACTAATTTTTGTCTTTTTAGTAGAGATGGGGTTTCATCATGTAGGCCAGGCTGGTCTCTAACTCCTGACCCCAAGTGATCCATTTGCCTCAACCTCCAAAAGTGCTGAGATTACAGGCATGAGCCACCATGCTCGGCCAGGATGCTAATTTCTTACATTGCAGAAAAAGTTTCCATTCCAGACCAAGTTTGAATTAATTGAGTTAAGCCATACCAAAGTGTTACGCAAACCTCTGTTTTGTTTACTGAAGAGAATAGAGTTTCCACTGACATTTCCTAGGACGCTTGCAATCCAGGTAAAAGGAAAATGACTAGAAGGGGAAAATAAACCATTTCCTTCCTGCCTCCCTCCCTCCTCTCTTACTTTCTTCCTTCTTCCCTTCCTGACTTCCTCCTTCACTGCGAACATATTCTTAATGGCTCCATAAATTTATTTTTCTGAAAATATTAGTTAACATAGCTTCACTAATACAAGTCCGAAGTATTAAGTGAAGCTATGATAACTAGTATCTACAGTTCTTACTTTATTTACAATGCCACAACTCATTATCACCTTAATTGTTGTGACATTGAAATCATGGTTATTTCATCTATTTGAGAAATTTACTTAGTACCCACAGCGTGCAGAATGTTGTGCTAGATTGTGTGAGAGAAGGATGAAAAAAGATAAATAGACATGGTCCCTGGCATCTGACAATTTAAAATCTAGTGGAAGACAAGTACTTTATTTGGAAATCTGTAAAATTTTGACAATTATTCTCCACTTTTGTGTAGGTCTTGCTCGAGCATAGAAGTACTGATGTGAATTTGGAAGGAGAAAATGGAAACACAGCTGTGATGATTGCATGTACCAAAAATAATAGTGAAGCACTGCAGATTTTGGTTTGTATATTTTTCATATCTTTCTGCTTGCTTTATCTTTTCATGAATACAACATGGATTATTATTATTTACAAAAGCTGTTAAGTTTTTCTCCTTAGAAAAACATAAAATACAGAAACTATGTCAGAAAAAAAAATTGTTCTATGTGTTTTCGTATATGCACTCCCTGCCTTAAGTGGATCTAAGATTGCTTATAGAAGACTAATAGGAAAGCAGTAATGAAAACCATGAGAAATTCAAAGTGAAAAGAAAAGATAGGCAGGAAAAATTAAGATGAAGCTGGTGGTCGGGATAGAATGCAAAATACAAAGTGTAATGGCCTGTATGTTATAAAGATGAGTCGTACATTTGATTCTGAGCTTCTGAATTGTCAAAGGAAAGATGAATATAGTCAGTTCCAGACTTATCGGGCCTGTAAAATAAAAGCCAAAGGAAACACAGCCACTCCTGAAGACCTGAAGAAATTATGGCCACGTGTTCCCAAAAACACTGCCCTGAGTGATAAAGTGACAAAGGTTCTTAGCCACATGCCTGAGAGTAGAGCCAGCCTTGTCTCCGGTGAGGCTTCCTGTTGTGGTCCAGTGATGCGATGGAGATGCTTGTCTACATGACTTCCTCCTGCTTCTGGCAGTGCTCTATCTGAGTGTGCTGTTAGAATCCCAGCAAACAGCCTTGTTTCAAATATTCCTTAATCACTTGCATGTTATCCAGACCAGGATCTTTATTTTTACCACTTGATTTTGCCTCTTTACCATCCCAGAGAGTAAGAAAATGAAATAAAATAATTTAAAAATATTTGCCTAATGTTTAAATGTACCATACATATATGTTTTAGCACTTTTACTAGATGTACTTAGAGACAGGTAAATACTCTAAGCTTTCATGATTGGACCAAAAAGAGAATAAATGATAAAGAGAGTAAAAATAAATTAACTAACACTCAAACCTCTAATTTAGGAAAAGAACCTTAAATTAACCAAAGGAAAATTGGTATAAAGAAATAGTAAAGTTGAAAGTCCTACAGAAAACAACGTATTTTTAAAGTCTGATTTCCTTGCAAATTTAATTTTTATGTGTATACTGTATGATAATACTGCTCAAAAAGCTTTTACTTAACAATATTCTTTTTATTATCATTATTATTATTTTGAGATGGAGTTTCACTCTGTCACCTAGGCTGGAGTGCAGTGACACATCTTGGCTCACTGCAGCCTCCACCTCCTGGGTTCAAGCGATTCTCCTGCCTTACCCTCCTGAGTAGCTGGGACTACAGGAGCATGCCACCACAAATTTTTGTATTTTTAGTAGAGATGGGGTTTCGCCATGTTGGCCAGGCTGGTCTCGAACTCCTGACCTCGGGTGATCCACCCGCCTCGGCCCCCCAAAGTCCTGGTATTACAGGCAGGAGCCAACGTGCCTGGCCAACAATATTCTTTAATAATATAATTTTGTAAAGTACATCTTCCATTTCTGGACTATATTATACATATGTATTTCTGAGTTATTATATATTATAGAAACTAAACTATCTCTAAAAGCAGAGATTGCAGGTGGTATTTGATTCTACACACATTTCTGTTTACTCAAAATATTTCCTTTTGAAATAATTAAAAGTACTTAAGATAAAACTAAAGGTTAATGATCTATAGAAAATGGTAGTTTAAAATGATTGGCTCAGATTATCGACGTAATATAACACTTAGTTCTAATGCCTTTTTAGTGAAGAACTATTATTAGTGAAAATACTTGATTTTCATGGCTTAACAAGACTGCTGACATATTCATTTATTAATTTTACATAAATGGAAAAGCATTTGGGAAACTGTCATTTTATTTGCATAAGAAATTGAAAATGGGTATAGAAGTCATGATAATGTCTTTAAAATTTTTATTAATTACATTGAAAAATATGTTGACTTTAGTTTGCTGGGGCATCAAGATTTATATTTTTGCATCTATACTGTTACTTCTTTGGAAGATATAAAATGTCCCTATTTCAGAATCTTTGCTTAGTTCAAAATTACTTTCATGCTTAGATTTTATAATATATAAAGCTCTCTATGTACTTTTACATAGACATACAATGTAGTTTGTGATTTGGGGTTTAACTGGTGTCATTTTTAGTTTTGTCTTTTCTTCAGCTTAACAAAGGAGCTAAGCCATGTAAATCAAATACATTTGTATGTTTTTCCTATTCATCAGGCTGTACTTTCGGGTTCCAGAGAATGTATGGAAATAATATTAAAGTTTGGTGAGTAGAGGCTTTTCCATATAAACACTATAAATAAGTCTACTCTGGTGGGTGCTATTAATTTGAAAAATATTTAACCAAATTTACCATAGGCTTGTATGTGTCTCAGTGTCCTTCCTTTTTAAAAGATAAAAATAAAAAACCCTCCCTATTATTTATTTTATATATTTGCTATGTTGAATGCTATTTTCTTATAAAGGTGAAGAGCATGGGTACAGCAGACGGTCTCACATCAACTTTGTGAATAATGGGAAAGCCAGTCCTTAACACCTGGCTGTGCAAAATGGTGACTTGGAAATGATCAAAATGTGCCTGGACAATGGTGCACAAATAGACCTCGTGGAGGTAACTCTTCATATTCTATATGACACATTTATCTTAGAGTTGTCATAAGCATATAAATGCTTTATAGCTTTTTTACAGTTAATTTACATTGAAATACACACAAGAAATAAATATTATTTCCTTCTGCTTCTGCAGAAGCAGAACAAGAGAATACCCCAAGTTTCAATCTATGTAAAGAATTTTGAGACCTCCTCTAAACAATTTCAGACACAAATGCAGATAGAATAAAGACTATGTCTAGTTCAATTGCCATTACATAAGTTAAGGCCTACCCTCAGAAGATGATAATGTTCAGCCAGGAACATTAAAGCCCAATCATGAATGTCTTTGGTTTTATTTCTATTCAGAAGAGTTACCATTTTTAAAACTAAGGAACACTTAACTAATTTCTAAAAATATGTCTATGAAAATGCTGACTGTGTTTGGGATCCAACCTTATGTCGGGCATCTCTGACCAAAAGTGTGGAGTTTGGGCCCTTTTTCCTTCAATGTCTGGATTTTGGGTGGCAACAAGCTCCCCTCCAAGATACTGCAAAGGCCTGTGCTTTCTGGAGGAAGAGAAGATTGGTTATTAATTTCATGTAGCTTCTGGACACTAATCCTAAGTCCCTTCAATATAGAAATAAGAGCTGCCACTCTTGGTGTGAATTCTGAAGTCACTTCATACACTGAATGCTTACAGCAGCCCATACTTGTGTAAATATTGACAGCAAAGTAAAATTGTGTGCATGCAAACAAAACAGATTTGAGGACTGGATTTGCAAATTTTCATCTAGACTCGTATTATATAATATGGGAGCCACTAGTCACATGTGGCTACCTGAATTAAAACTAGTTAAAATTCAATGAAGTTTATAATTTTTTCAGTCACACTAGACACATTTCAAGTGCTCAGTAGTCCATTTGACTTGCAGCTCTTATATTGAACACCACAGGTAGAAGACATTTTTGTCACTGCAGAAAGTTCTATTGGGCAACACTGCTCTAGGCCAGTGAGGAATTTTCATTCAACTTCAATGAGTTCATTTCCCTACACTGAAGTCTTTGGTACAGACCATGGCAGCAGCCATCATCCAAAGTTAAATCTGCAAGGCTTACTTGGCACTTGGAGTGTGAAGGATGCAGACTCATGGGGATTTTAGGCCCTCAACACTGGTGATGGCAACTGACTCACCTTTGCTGTGAGAACTTTAGCTCTCCTGGAGTATGTTACATTTTGCTATTTGTATAGTTCATAATCAATAGTCCAGTGATCTAATAGTAACTACACTACAGTTATAACAATTGTTGCATATGTATGTGTTTCTTAATTTTAATTTTTAAAATAGGCAATACTTCTATCAGAAAGAAAATGTATCTTTTTTTTTTTTTTTTTTTTTTTTTTGGTCTCCACCATCAGAATAAGGATAGGAGGAAATAAGATCTATGTGACATCTAAAAAGAAATAGACAATATATAACAATGGGCAAGTATAATTTAAATTAAATAGGCTCACTTGGATAAATACAATGCACTCAGTGTCAAACCAGCATGAGATTTTATGACGTCTTAATAACTTAGCAAACCTTACCTTAAATATAAGTGAGCTGAGTGGGGCTCTTCAGGAAGGCAAATGGCCTGATGGGAAATTATTTTGCACAGAAAGTTTGAAAGTCAGATGGACCAAATAGGAGAACATGAGAAATCAGATACTGAGATTAAGACGAACAGGAGCCAGTGAGAGGATATTTTCATTAATGGTTCATGCAAGAGTAGAGTTTCCTTAGAAACTCTATTAGCACAGCTACAAACACGTTGGATACTTTGCCTTATTTACTCTTCATTTGGGTGCTATTTAAACTTACATTGTACTTATATACCTTAAGGGGTAGGTTTGCCATATTTGTTATTAGTTTAAAAGCAGAGTTACAAGATTTTGAAACATAATAAGAGGATTTTTTTTAGTGAAAGCACATGGAAAACAACTATGTGTATGTGTCTCTAGTATGGTTTTTGAATATTAGTAACATTTTAATTAAATGAATTCCTCTTACAAATATGTTTCCAAATTTTTCATTTTAGCTTGAGAAAAACACTAATTTTAAATGGAAAAAAAGTCACATCTACATGGAAATTTAGTTGAGATCTCAAAATACAATAGTTAGATCCTGCCAGGTTTTTTTTCCCCCCAAGAATAGCTAGATATGTAGCTTTATGGGTTCCACTGGGCATCCAACTGACAGTGAATATTTGCAACAGGGGGTTCTTTAATTCCCCAAGAATACTGTATACAAATATATCTCAATTACTTTTCAAATGGTTGGGGTAGGAATAAGCTGAAAATAAAAACAGTGAACCTAGAAATATTCAGTTGCTGACACAGTACTAGTTTTTAAACTGTAATCTCTGGCTGCTTGAATCATAATTATTGTGGTTCGTTTATTAAAATAAAGGTTCCTAAGGCCCATCTTAGACCTACTAACCCAGAATATTTGGGATTAGAGCTAGGAATTTAATTTTTAAATAAGCCTCTCAGAGGATTTTTATGAACACCAAAATAGAAAAAGTCTAATACAGTGCTGATGAGAATTACAGCAGAAGGTTTTCCAAAATGTAGGTGGGCATTCAGAGCAAAAATGTAGAAGTTGTTTGGTGAAATAATTTTGAAAACTACAAACAAATCAAAGTTAATACAACGAGGCTAAAACAAGAAACCCTAACTTCTACCAAAAAGTTGTTCAAGAAAGATGATTTTTTTTTTTATTTTTAAAGAGAGAGAAAGATGGAGAGAAAAATTGAGCAGAATAATGTCTGAGAATTTTCCAGAAATAAAAGATATAACTTATCAAATTAAAAAAATTCTTCTCCAGGGGCTAAGCAGACCATCCTGGCTGCATCATTTTTACTTGCAAAATGTTAAACAGTAGTGGTATTAATCAACAGTCTAAATAAAGGACAGTCTAAATAAACTGCTCTATCCATACAATAGAATATGAAGCAGTATTTAAAAACAATGTTACTGATAATCTTTAAATAACTTTGATATATTTCCAGGCTATGATGTTGAATAAATAAGCAAGTGGAAGACATAAGTTGAGTAAAAACGTAAATACAAAATAATCATATTTTCTATAACTACATGTAAGTTTTTGTACATGGATGTTTGTGTTCGGAAATATAGAAAAGGATTTGGGAGGATGAATAACAAGTTAGTAATGATGATACTACTGGGGAAATGACATCATGCCCAGAATTGGGGCATAGGTGCAGTGAGAAGTAGGGCCTTACCCAATGTTTCAGTATTTTAAAAAAGAATTTGTTTATGTATTTCTTTTCTTTTTTGATTGTGGCAAAAAACATAAAGCTAAATTTACGGTCTTAATTGTCTTTAAATGTACAGTTCAGTAGTGTTAATTATTTTCACACTGTTACTCAATAAATGTCTGGAATTCTTTCATGTTGCAAAACTGAAACCCTATACTTATTAAATGCTAATTTCCCCCTCATCCTTACCCCAGCCCTTGGAAACTACTTTCTATTTTTGTTTCTATGATTTTCACTAATTTAAGTACTTCATATAAGTGGAATCTTAAAGTATTTGTACTTCTGTGACTTGCTTATTTCATTTACCATAATCTTCTCAAGGTTCATCCCTGTTAGAGCATATGACATAACTTTCTTCTTTTTTAAGGCTGAATAATATTCCATTGTATGTACATACCACATATTCCTTATCTTTTTAAAGAAATACTACATACTACTTATTTGCATGGAATATGTCAAAGGATGGAATATTTTTCCATCCTTTCACTTTCAGTGTGTTGTTCTTATATCTAAACTGAGTCTTTTGTAGACAGCATATAGTTGAATCCTGTGTTTTATCCATTCAGTCAATCTTTGTATTTTAAAAGGAGACTTTAACCAATTTACTTTTAAAGTAATTACTGACAGGAAATACTTACTATTGCCACTTCATTAATTGTTTTCAGTATGTGGTAGCACTTTCGTCTCTTTTATCTTGCTGCCTTCTTTGGTGTTTCATTGATATTTTTCTTGTAGTGATATGTTTTGATTCCCTTACTGTTTCCTTTCATGCATATTATATACATATTTTCTTATCAGTTAACATTGCAATTATATCAAATATCTTAAATGTATAAGAATATATTTTAAACTGATAACAATTTAACTTCAACTGCATAGAAAAACTCTACTCCTTTGTATTACTCCATCCACGACCACTTTTATGTTCTTGATGATGCGTAATACTGCCTCTTAATTGCATATTTATTAACATAGATTTAGAGTTACTTTCTATGCTATTGTTTACTTTTATGCCAGATTTAAAAATAATTTTTTCACTTATAATATGAGAGCATTCTATAATTATCTCTATATTGACCTTTACCAGAGAGTTTTATACTTTTGTATGATTTTGTGTTGCTGTTTAGCATTTTTTTCATTTCAACTTGAAGAACTCTCTTCAGTATTTTTTAATAGGGCCATTCTAGTGGTGATGCACTTTCTCACCCTTTGTTTACCTGGGAAAATCTTATTTCTCCTTTATTTTTAAAGGACCAAAAAGTTTTTACCAGTTATAATATTCTTGGTTATCATTTTATTTTCTGTCAGTAGTTTGGATATATCATTCCACTGTCTTCTAGCCTGCAATGTTTCTGCTTAGAAATTTGCTGATAATCATATTGGAGTTAACTTGTATGTGATAGCTTGCTTTTCTCTTGCTGATTTCAAAATTGTCTGTCTGAATTTTAACAGTTTGATTATAATGTGTCTCAGAATAGCTCACTTTAAATTTATGCTAGTTGAAGTTCTTTGAGCTTCTTGAATGTGTGTGTTCATTTCTTTTCTCAGATTTGGGAGATTTTCAGTCACTATTTATTCAAATAGGCTTTCTAATCCTCCATCTTCTTTTTCTCCTTTGGAACTTCTCATAATGTGTATGCTGTTCTGTTGTTTTCTTTAAATCCCTTAGATTCTCTTCACTTTTCTTCATTCTTTTTTCTTTTTGCTGTTCTGACTTGATAATTTTGAATATCCTTCTTTAAATTCACTCATCGTTTCTTCTGCCTGGCTACAAATGCAGGACACCTCTCAAGCCTTTTCTAGGGATTCATCTTCTCTGGGCTTGTGCTTGTAATCTAGTTGAAGAGGCTTACCTCTCTTTACTCAGGACCTCCCCCCAGTATATGTCTGTGGTATTACAGCCTCTCTGGTGCTGTAGCAAGTCATGATACTGGGACACTGCCTAGTATCTGTCTGTGACACTGTATCTTCTCTGGCACTAGACTAAGTCCCAGTGACCTACTTTGTTATCAGTGATCCCCTCTGGGCACTTATTCCTTTCAGAGCTTAGATTCAGGCAAGATAAAAATCATTTTCTTGGGTAGCCTCTCAGAAGTCAGAACATTGAATGTATCTTCCACTCTTTTCTTTCTCTTATTCCAGGGAGAAGCCAGAAGTTGGAAGCTTTTTTCCCAGTGACACTGTGGTGTGCCAGAGGGAAGAGCTGTTGTGAGTAAAGGCCATGAATTTTTCTACTGTCTTTGATAATGGTTCTTTGGCTACATGCTCACCTAGAGTTTAGGAATCTATTAACTAGGTTCTGCATTGCTCACAAAGGTAATGGTCTGTGTATTGTTTTTAATTACATATCTCTATGGAGGAAGGAGGGTCTGGGACTTCCTGTTTTGCTACCTTATTGACATTTGTCCCTCTATGTATTTCTTGAATAATTAAAAACTAATTTTTAAATAAATACTAGTAGTTACAAATAATTCTAATGAAAATTTATAATCTAGATTTAACTTAACAGATATTAATGTGTATTCTATTATATAAAAACTTTAGAAAGATAAGCCTGAATTCCTTCAAGGACAGAATGAGGATATAACTCTTGATAATTTACCTTTAATCTCATTTCCTGTTGTAACCCTATAGAAGATTAATAAACTTATGTTATCTTAAGCAGTCAGACATCTAAAGTGACAAACTGTGTCAAATAATTGTACTTGTGCAAAATAATTGTTTTTTTTAATCTTGACATAATTTTTAATTTTTCCAGTTTTCTAAAATAAATGTCACTTTTACAATATCAAAATAAAGTTATAAAACCAGACAATAAAAATATTAGTTTATACTCAGTAGTTTATTATTATTGTATTTTTATTACTCTTTCTTTATTTCTCAAGCAGTGCTACAATATAACTGCACAAAGCTTCTCCATCATCCTGTGTGTAAAGAGTATTTACTCATGAAATGGTGGGTATTAAGTAGTATTTATTGTGTAATGCTGTGCATCTTGAATCTATTTAAAAGTCTTCAAAACAATTATGTTTTAATGGTATTTTAATGTTTTCGATTTTGTTATTTTAATGTTTTACACTTTAAAAAGAATAAGCGTCAAGGGCAACTATTGTTTTTGAAATACTGGCATTGTTTATCTTTGTCATTCAATGAAATATTTAGGAGGTGGGGGAAAATTATTATATAAGACATGAAGAAACTTCCTAGAGCCTACAATTTGTTTATCTTTAACATTAAATGGACTATTTGGGGAATGGGAAGGAACTATTATGTCAAACATGGAGAGGCACTTTGGAGCCTATAGTGTAGTGGACATAGAAGTGAGAGGTGTGTTCTGGGAAGAGCGTTCATCTTGGTGTCAGATTATGTGGGCTAAAGACCCTACTCTTTCATTAATTTGTTAAGTCATAATTTCCTCAGAACTTGAGATTCCTTCTCTGAAAATGAAAAAGGTGAATTAGAGGATTTACTTGATTTCAAACTTCACTTAATTTCCAAACTAGGTTTCTGTAAGGGATTACTACCACTTTTCTCACAGGTATCTTAAGTAAATATTTTTGTTTAAAATGACTCAATTCTGGTTTGCTTATTTTTTTGTAAGTTGGCTTATGGATTTATAGCCCATATGATAAATCTAAGATTTTACTGTCTTGGTCTCATACCTATGACCTTTCTTGTTAGAATAAAACCAGGAATGGCTTTCAATGCTGCTGGAATCATCAATAAAACTAGTGATTATTCAGAAATACTAGATAACACAGTAGTTTCAAATTTTAACTTTTTAAAATACAGGATTATAAAATGTGTGTTTTTTCTTAGGAATACTAAACCATAATAAATCTGAAATATCAAGACTTTGATTACTATAGATAGCCTGTAAAAATTTGTATATGGTATGAATTTCTTCTAAAATCCTTTGTGGAATGAGAGGGAATATAAACAAACAGATCAGTTAATTATTTTGTAAACTAATTTAAAGAGAATTGACATCTATTAGATGCTAGCTTAAATGCTGAAGTGTATAACTTTAAAATAGGTCTACAAGAAAGCACATTTGTAGTTGCCAGGGACTGTGGGGCATGGGAATGGGGAGAGATGCTTTCTAGGTATGTGATTTCCATTTGAAAAGATGAAAAAGTTATGGAACTAGATAATGGTGATGGTGGTATAATATTGTGAATACACTTATTGCCACTGAATTTTATATTTTAAAATGTAAATGTACATGTAAAATGTAACACTTTTAAAATGGCAAATTTTATATGTTATATGTATTTTACCACAATGAAAATTTTATGTAGGTCTACAGATTCATACTCTTTTATAATTCCATTGGCAACTTTTGAACTTCTCTTAATAAGGACATTATGAAATGTGGGTGTGTTCGTCTCTAGTAAATGAGTATTTGCATCATTTAAATTTTCTGTTTAATTCAAATGTAGACAGTATAAATTAAGCAAAATAAGTAAAAAAATTAGTAGTGAAAATTATGGAAATGTTAAAGTGTTTTATATCCCTCATAACTATGTGTCTTATCCTTTTTTGTTTTAGAATTCAAGTCTAATAACAATTCATATGATTTTAGTTTTTTGCTCATGTATATTAGGATATGTCAAAGAAGTGGTTCATATTTTCAACAGGTATGAAATACATTTTGCATTTCTAAACTTGCAAATATTTTAATATGCAGAACATAAATTAATTGATAAGCTATTACTTGAGATAATATTATGTCATAATAAATTCACATAGTTTGACTAACATATAGATTAGAAATACCAAGCATAAATGTTTCAAAATGTAGAAATCACATGATTTTGGGTAAGGTCACTGCCTGTTTGATATATTTATATATATCTATAAAAGAGATGTTCCACTTTTACTGGTCCATAAAGATCTGCCTGGCTACAAATGGTTATTATGAGTGACGTTTCAGTCTTTTCTCTTCCATAGTTTTTAAAGATTTTGCTAACATAATGGTTAGATTTTGAACTTGATAATTTTTAATGTAAAAGTTTATAAAGAAGTCATCTGGCCCAAGACTCCATTTCAAATGGGTCTTTCTTTGAATTCTAGCAGAAATTCTTTTCTTTTAAATAAAATTCTAAGTTTCAATACAATTTTGGAACTTTTTATAGCATAATTTTTACTTTATCTTCTACTTTTTTAATGAGTGAGCCAAGTTCAGATCAGAACCAAGTATATAAATTATCTGCAGGTCCTCCCTTTGGTTGATAAATGATATGGATCCTTCATTTCTCAGTATGGAGGTTGAAAGTCTTTTATAATTATTTTTGTATATTTTCATGAGTATTACTTTTATAAATCATATGTCTTTTATACAACAACTCACTTTGTGTGAAAATTTTCTTTGTTGCATCATATAAGCACATAGATATTTGCATTTATAAATTTGATGACAATAATTCTTTGCATTTTTATCACTGCAGAGTGGTCTCCACAGGGAAAGCCCAGCATTTTGTAGGATTTCCTTAGGCAACAGACTCCAACACCACCAGGTTAACAGAGGACTCTGGGCCATCTCCAACACCAATCTATACCCCAGGGGCTCTGAGGTCAATCCAGGATGTCGTGAGGTTACTCCTTGGTCCTAAATTTCTCCCCAGATGGCTGTAAAGCTAGAAAAATTTTATTACTGGGTACATATATATAATCATCCATAGATGCAAGGTCTCTATATGTGGTAATTTTTTATTCTTTTCTATCCCAGAAAAGGAATTACTTTATGGATATTAACAATAGTATTGAATGGATTATCAACACAATGGGCCTCATTTTTGTGCTACCCTTGTTCACTGAAATACCAGCCCATCTGCAGTGGCAATGTGGGGCAATTGCTGTTTATTTCTATTGGATTAATTTCTTATTGTATCTTTGAAGGTAAACAAGCTTTAATGATCTCCCCATCTTTAAGCATTTTCGGTATCAAAAGAAAAACTATTGTAAGTGGTGTAAATTTGAAACTGGCTTATTCCTTTTCCAGTTTTTTCAAAATGTGAAGTTTTTTTATACCCTATTAAGGAAAGGCTGGAGCATGATTCCAGAGTTTAGAATGTAGACTAGGGTTTCTCAAACTCGGCACTATTGAATTTTGTGGCCAGATAATTCTTTCTTCTCCTTCTCCTTCTCCTTCTCCTCCTCCTTCTCCTCCTTCCCCTCCTCCTTCCCCTTCCCTTTCCCCTTCCCCTTCTCCTTCCCCTTCTTCCCCTTCTTTTCTTCTTCTTCTTCCTCTTCCTTCTCCTTCTCCTTCTTTTTTTTTTTTTTTGTTTGTGGAGGGAAACTGTGTTGTATATTGTAAAATGCTTAGCAGCATTCCTGGCTCCTGGCTTCTACCCACTAGATACCACTAGTATCCACCCCACTCCAGTTGTGTCAATCAAAAATGTATGCAGACAATGCCAGATGTCCCCTGGGTCATCTGGGGAGCCCAGGTCAAGAACACTGATATAGACAAATATAGATTAAATGGGGAGAATAAATGCAAAAAGTGTTGGCTATTCTTGTTTTACCTCATATTATATGTAAGCATTTACTTTGCATTAAAACACTCAAAGTGAACTGATAGATAGTATGTGGGATCAAAGTGGTATAAAAGAAAAAATGAGCCCAAATAATTTAATTCTAGAGAGGGAAAAAAGGTTGAGTCCCCCAGCCTCTGACAGTTTCATGTTATTTCATGTAATCTTTCCCATAACGAGGCCAATGTTGTTACTCGAGGCCAATGTTGTTACTCGCATTGTCTAAAAGAAGCTGAAGTACTGAGTTCAGTAACTTGCTGAAGATCTCAGCTAGTTGGTCATGACATAGGTATTTAATTAAAGTCTTTCTGACTCCGGGGGGCATGCTTTTTCTATGATATCGTCTGCATTACTGTGTCAGGAGCACAGTGACACAAAGTTGAGTGTGCCCTCTTGGAGAGGATGCGGTATGGTAAGAAAGGCAGTGGCTAAGGAATAAGAGGATTATTAGTGACTTTGGTGAGTTACTAGGCATCTCTGTGAACTTAGCTGAAGTCCCTTTCAGCTTTATAAGATTGTGATTTCCTCTTTTAACAAGTTGTCTTTGCCAAATGCAAAGTACAAGTTAATGGCCAGATGACAAACCAAACCCATTATCTATCCAGACATTTCCCAATATAGGATGCAGTGGGTAGAAAAGAAAACTGAAGGAGATAAAAGAATCAAATACAAATCATATGTTGTATACCCTGCATTAGGTGTCTTCCAGTTCATGAACTCAGTTATCTCTCTGCTTGATGTAGCATACCATTAATCTCTCTAATTTCTTGATTACCAATTTGGTAGCATTTTCTTTGATATTGGGGAGCTGTTAATTGTCTTTCCTACTTCAGTTGAAGTAATGTCCAGTTGCCAAGTGGTAAAATGATTTAAGATAACCTTAGGGACAGGCAGAGTGGCTCACCCCTGTAATCCCAGCACTTTGAAAGGCCGAGGCTGGCTGATTGCTTGAGCCCAAGAGTTTGAGACCAGCATGGGCAACGTGGCAAAATCCTTTCTCTACAAAATATACAATAATTAGCCAGGTTTGGTGGCACATGCTTGTGGTCCCAGCTCTTGGGAAGCTAAGGCAGGAGGATCACCTGAACCTCAGAGGCCAGAGTTGCATGAGCCATGATCATCACATGATCCATCATGTGAGCCATGATCACACCACAGTGCTCCAACATTGGTGACAAAGCATGACCCTGGATCTAAAACTAGATAACAATAGTAAGAAAAAATAAGTTTGATTAACACATTGAAAATGAGCCCAGCACTTTGGGAGGCTGAGACGGGCGGATCACGAGGTCAGGAGATCGAGACCATCCTGGCTAACACGGTGAAACCCCGTCTCTACTAAAAATACAAAAAAAAAACTAGCCGTGCGAGGTGGCGGGCGCCTATAGTCCCAGCTACTCCGGAGGCTGAGGCAGGAGAATGGCGGGAACCCGGGAGGCGGAGCTTGCAGTGAGCTGAGATCCGGCCACCGCACTCCAGCCTGGGCCACAGAGGTAGGCTCCGTCTCAAAAAAAAAAAAAAAAAAAGAAAATGAGATAGGATTATTATTCAATTAATGTTTTCTTTTTCAAAATAATTGGCCTCAATGATCTCATCTATGAAATCTAATACCTGATTTAATACACGATAAATATTTTCACTGTATGAATACACTTTGACAAAAAAGTGAGTATAAATTTTATTTTTTCATTTTCCTAGATTTGAGAATTGTGGAATTTTCATTGTTATGTTGGAGGTAATCTGTAAAACTTTGTTGAAGTCTGCAGTTGTATTTTGCTTCCTTCTTTGGGCTTTTGGACTTAGCTTTTACATCCTCCTGAATTTACAGGCAAGGCAGTTGTATCAGTAGTTGATTTTGTCACTGTGAATTATGGAAATATATATTTATATGTAAATCTAAATAGTCTAGAAAATTTATAATTACATAACAACAGTATTTTAATACTTTAGTATTTTTCATCTGCTATATCTTTTAAATGATTTTAGAACAATCATTTTCCTTTTTTGAACCCTATGAAAAAGTAGGGTCTTGTTAAGTAACGTTTTCCATTGTCAAAAAGTTTAGGCCGGGCACGGTGGCTCATGCCTATAATTCCAGCTACTTGGGAGGCTGAGGCAGAAGTTGCGGTGAGCTGAGATCACACCATTGCGCTCCAACCTGGGCAAAAAGAGCAAAACTCCATCTCAAAAAAAAAAAAAGTTTATGTAAAGTGCATGATGATTTATTCTTTATGCAGAAAATATACTTTTGATGACTTTGCCACTGTTTATTAATATTTTATCACTGCATTTCAGGAGCTATATACCTATGAATTTTAAAAAGTATTCTGAATATAATTTTATCATTCTACTCCCCAGGAAACATTTTTTCATTGTATACACCTTGCATTTCACTTTTACCTCACTGTCTGTTTTCAGGATGCCTTTAGTTCTCCATTGCTGTCTATAATACAGAACTTCATCATGATACAAGGAAATATCAATTGTTGAGAGTCTTCCCTAGAACCATTTCTGAAGAATAAATTGGTGTATCCAGTTCTGTCCTTTGCACAGCTGATTTCCTTCACAGTATTTGCCCCACTTGTCCTCATGAATTTAGTTGTAAGTAGTTTTTTCTTGTATTTTCTGTTTGTTGATCATTTGAAACATTTTATAATGATAATTATTTTTAACTTCTTTAACCTTCCTCCACTGGGGAGATGAGAAAGGATCTACTACAAAATCTATTCATTCAACACTCATTTGGTGCCTGGGAAGCACCAGGCACATCAAGAGGCTCAGGGTGTGCAAAAATGCATGCACTTGGCAAATACTGAGAATCTACTAAATACCACGGACTGTTGCAAGTTCTGGGAAACAGTGGTGAAGAAAGCAAACCAATATTCAGTCCTAGTGTGATTGCAAAATAGGAAGTTAAACAAACAACTGTGTAGCATAATGTCATGGGGGTGATGAATGCTATGAAGAATTAAGAAGCAGGGAAAAGCAATAAAGATGAAGCTATGTGATGCTTTGGAGTTGGAGAAGGGGTCAGAGGTGAGGCAGAGATTTTATGGAACATATAGCCTCTATGCTTGAATTTATCATTGACCAGAGATTCAAGTGGGGAAGTCTCTCATGCAGAGGGCGTCTGCGATGTTCAGATGCCACCTTGAACCCAGTCAAAGCCTAGACAGTATCAGCAGACAAGAGAGTGCCCTTCCACATGGAATTCTCTAGAGAATCTGCTCAAGCCATGAACATGTTGGCTGATGTGGGCAAAGGTGCATCCCACTCTAAGTCTCTGGAGAACCCTTATTGGCATTTTCATGCCTGTTTTTCCTTTATCCATTTAGGCACACATGCACATATTCCACACGCTTTCTCTGAGTCTGACTATTTACCAGGGAATGTGCTAGTTAGTGCTTCTGGGAAGAAAAAAATTATTCAGGCTCATAAGTATTTTGATTCACTTATTTGATCAACTCCAGAGTTTTATTTTGGTGACCTAGAAAAACAAAGGATGGCAATAGGAATAATGGAGAATGACATAAAGCCCACACTCTTCTCTGATAATTGTTTATGTTTTGGAAGATAATTATCCAGAAGAAAATTGGGCTTAGCAGTAGTACAGGTTGGCCCATTCTGAAGATCCACACATCCAGCACCCATTGTGCATTTCTACCTGGATATCCGGGAGGAAAATCAAACCAACAGAGCCAAGACTAATGTTATCTTTCTTCCAGAATCTCCACTGCCTCTCAGTAGAATCTCCTAGTCATCCTACTCAGATCATTGGCAGATAGTCTCTATTTCACTCTCCCACATTTTTCGTCAGTTCTTTCAATAATTCTTGGGCTTTCACATCTGCTTCCATTTGGCTTGGACTGTCATGGTTCCTCATCCAAATTGCTGCAGCAGCCTCAAGAGCATCTCCACCTTACCTCACTGCTTCGTCTCATTCTTCCTACAAATGGTTACCAGAGTGATGTTCTGATAATGAAAAATTGAACCCATCAGTGGCTCTTTTAAATATTTTTTCCATACCTCTTCAAAAGCTTTAATTCAGTCCAAACCCATCAGCATAGCAGGCAAAGGTCTCTGTGAGCTGGATCTTACCAAGATCTTTCCCAACTACCCAGAAATGCACACTCCCTGAGTGTGCCACACTTTCCTTCATGCTGCCTAGACTCTGTATAGGCTCTTCCTTTTGCCTGGAAATCCTCCCACCATGGGTTAATGCTATGCTTTCAAAACAGCACAAGTATCATTTCTTTGGGGTAGACTTCCAATTACCTTACTCTGTTGGGTGCTCTTTCCTTGTGTTACCATAGCTTTGAGGATACAAACAGATAATAATAATGAAACCTACTTTCTAGATTATTGCAAAGATTAAATCAGCTAATACAAGGGACTTAAAACAGTACTTGGCACATGATAAGCATTTGATAAATGTTAGTGACCATTAAAAGTTCATAACTGATCTCTTCTATGGCTTACAAGCTCAAGTGTCTTCAGACCCCAGGTAAGTTTCTAAAATATGTGAAGCAGCAGGTATGAGATGGTTAGCTTTGGGGTTATTTTTTTGAGATAGGGTTTCAGTCTGTGACCCAGGCTGGAGTGCAGTGGAGTGATCATGGCTCACTGAAGCTTCTATCTCCCAGTCTCAGATGATCCTCCCACCTCAGCCTACCTGGTAGCTGCAACTACAGGTGCTCACCGCCATGCCGAGCTAATTTTTGTATTTTTGTAGAGATGGGATTTCACCGTGTTGCTCAGGCTGGTCTGGAATTCCTGGGCTCAAGTGATCCTCCCACCTCAGCCTTCCAAAGTGCTGAGATTACAGATGTGAGCTGCCACACCTGGCAAAAATCAAAGATGTTTGGTTTTCATGGGGACTGTTGTAAATCGGTGAGAATACCCCGCTGAAGACTTGCAAGTGAAAAACCACAAAAATGTTATCCTGCCCAGTAAAACCTATTTCCTGACTATATCCAGTTCTCAGTGCTAGTTTGCAAGCCCTAGAATATATTCTCCCTCTCTTCATTCATTCTGTGACTGTTTTGTTTACCTATTATGTGCCCTGCTCTATACTAAGCACTGGGCATACAGTGGTGAGCTTGACAGATCCCTCGTCTCATAGAGTTTACTGGACTTTGAGCCCCTCAAGAGCAGTCACTGACGTTTCTTTGTGGTGCAGCATGCAAGATGCTGGCTCAGCAAAGGCAGGAACTAAGTACCAGAAAAATAAATGAGTGAGTGAAATGAGCGAATTCATCAGATTGAGTAGAACTGAACTAACAGCTTCCCCCCACCTATTTTTATCTAGCCATACATTTCTGGTTTCTCACCAGAGCCTCTCCTGCCCCTAGAGTATATGTTTTCCTTCTGAACATATGTAAGATATAATATTATCATTCTCTCAGTTTAGTAGTTTTTTCCATGTTGTTAAATCCCTCTTGTCTACCTTAGTTACTAAACTCTTGGAGTTTCCCACCATGTTGTGTGGCTACACCCAATTGCATGTGATATCACATCATCCCTGTCCTTTCAAAAAATAACAGATTATCTTAAATGAATTTCAGATTAATTTGTATGTCTTAAGTTTTCATAACACTTAAGAGTACTGAACCTCCAAATGTGACCATCACTGTTGCAGAGGTATATAGGCCTTGTAGTTTTCTGTAAGGTGTATTACCAAAGTATTCTGCAGCTGCTACTAGTAGATCATTTGCCCACTCTCCCACTTTAGCCACAGAGACCTTGCTATGGTTCGAATTTTTATGTCCCATCATATATATATACACACACACACACACACACTATATATATATACTATATATATATATACACTATATATATATATAGAAACCTAATCACCAAGAAGATGGCATTAGAAGGTGGGGCCTTTGGGAGGTGATTAGGCCAGGAGGGGAGAGCCCTCATGAATGGAATTGGTTCTCTTAAAAAAGAACTATGAGGGAGCTCATTAGCTCCTTTGCCCTTCTACCATATGGGAACACATAGAAGGTGCCACCTATGAGGAATGGGCTGTCACCAGAAACCAGTTCTGCCCAAGTCTTGATTTTGAACTTCCCAGCCTGCAGAACTGTAAGCAATTACTTTATGCTATTTATAAATTACCCAAGCTAAAATATTTTGTCATAGCAGTCTGAATGGACTAAGACAGACCTTACATGCATTTTTAGGTGGGCCTTCAACTGTAGTGATTTAATTTTGTGTCATAATTCAGATTGGTTTGGCAGTTGGTGACATTGCTGAGGTCCAGAAACATGCATCATTGAAGAGGATAGCTATGCAGGTAAGTGCAGTGCTTCCCCACTTATGATAGTGTTATGTTCTGGTAAAGCCACCGTAAGTTAAAAATATTATAAGTCAAAAATGGGAATTTTGTAAGAATAAGCCAGTTATAAGTTTACACCACTTACACTGTAGAGTTGGACTGTTTACCCTGCTGATCATGTGGCTGACTGGGTTCTATGGTTCTCTGCCACTGGCCGGCATCCCAGGAGAGTACCACATACCACTAGCCCAGAACAGATCAAAGTTTAAAATTTGAAGTATAGATTCTAATGAATGTGTATCACTTTCACACCATCATAAAGTTAAAAAAGCATGAGTTGAACCATCCTAAATTAGGCATTGTCTGCATTACATCTAATTTAAACTTACTGATATTAACACAATTATAATTACTTCCTTTTCTGAGAGGACAGTTATTTAGCATGGATGTTTTCTTAATCCTGAGGAGTCATATCCTGTGTCTGTTTGCATGTTATCTGGTATACCTGCTGTAATCAAAGATGATGAAAAAAATGTCCTAGAATAATTTTAGTAGAGAAATTAAGAAATTGCCTGAGCATCTTTTGTTATGTTAACCTGTGGCCACCCAGGTAGCTAGCTGCTAGATCAAGAGCATCACTGGCATCTTATCCACACTGTTTAAAGGAGCTGCTTCTGTTTTGTGCAGGGAATCACAAGGTCCCTACAGCATGATTTATGCTAAAGTTTTAACAGAATCTATGTGGTTTTGTTCTCTTGTGACATCTCTCTCATTTTTATGGACAATTTGATGTAAAATTTGGTGTCAAAGTTTCTTGGCTAGGTCCTCAGCTATTGAATGTTGTGAGGTACTTTTCTATAATACAACACCAAGTTATTTTCCTGTTCTTGACTGGAATGTCTTTAAATTTCAAACTCAAATGGGCATTTTTGATGCTTCAAGGATATTTGATGACCAGTTGACTATGCGCATTAAGAAATTTTGGCCAGTTTGAGAGAGACAAAAATCATGTTACGATGTAACTTTCTATTCATTCTTGTCTCTTCTTCACTTTTATTTGTCACAGTTTTCTTCTCTGTTATTCATTCAGCCATACATTAGCATTTATTTATTGAAACACAATGTTTCAATACATATAGTATACAAAGGGCAGTACAAGGGCAGTACAACTTAGCGTGAGAGCCCAGAGGAAACACAGGGATGTGATCCTTGACTATTAAGTCAACTGTGTCTACTTAGCACACCAGCTAGGCATTGATAAAGTGAAATACCGAAAATCAACCGAGAACCATTCTTAAATTCTACACTGCATGACATGGCTGTATATTATGCAGAGATACAGAGCTATCTGAACATTTAGAGAACAAAAGCAGTTAAATGATTATCAGGTACAGAAAAAATGCAAAAAAGTAAGGGAATGCTACATGGAGGGGGTGAGATGAGTCAGTGTTGAAAGATGGTTGGGATCTAACAGGACATCAATACCATCCTGAAAGGAGGGGCCAGCAAGAGCAAAGGGCCACATCGGAACGGGGAAAATGGCCAAGGCACTGGCCCAAGGCCCCCTTGCCTGTAAGGATCATTCATGTTAGTAGGTGATTAGATCGTTCCAGATGACAGGGGGGTTTATTCAAAACTAGCAGAGAAAAACCTTAGCAAAGGGCAGTAAACGATGAAGTGCTTCAAGTTACTTTGTAAGTTAGTGGAGGGTTATTATCAGCTCTTCCACAATGAAAATGGTGTTTATGGTGATCTGCTGTTCGTTTAGTGGGGAAAGATCGAAGGTAGGAAGAGCTAATGGCAGGTTATTAGTGTCACAAAGATGATGTTTAGGACTCTAGGTATGTCAATATGGAGAGGGGATGTATAAACTTCTTGGTAGGTATGTCAGCAATACCTCATAAATG
Source organism: Piliocolobus tephrosceles (assembly GCF_002776525.5). Classification (NCBI taxonomy): domain Eukaryota; kingdom Metazoa; phylum Chordata; class Mammalia; order Primates; family Cercopithecidae; genus Piliocolobus; species Piliocolobus tephrosceles. Next base: position 73,209,071 of record NC_045440.1, on the reverse strand, counting down.
CCCTAATACCTCTTTAAAATACATTGGGGAATAAATAAAAAGAATAATATAAGCAATAGTACCAAATAAAATATCTTGGGGAAGCTCACTCAACTGCAGTGCCAGTGGGATTGAGCTGAAAAGTGCAATGCTATATTTTGTTTACTTTGCTCCCTGAAAGTAAACAGCACAAATCCTAGTACCCCACTGTTATCTGTGCCTTGTTTTGTATCAAAAGCAGCATCAACTGGAAAACCAGGAAGCCATTCTCCTACTTCCCCTGAGTTGTTTCTTAGGCAACTCTCTGCATCCATTCTGAAACCTATGTCTGAGCCCACAGCAGAAGGGGACATGTAGCATGCATTTACTACAGGGTCATTTAATGCTCTCATAGAATCCTCTGAAATGAAAGTGAGAGGGGTCAGCCCAGCTGCTGTCCAGAAGTCAGGAAGTAGGAATCGGTTTTCATTTTGCTGTACTAATGATTGCCTCTGTGCCATATAAGAATTTCAGATACTAATTAATTATTCTGTTAATAAATCCAAAATGCATTTTAGGTGGAACTTCATACCAGCTTAGAAACAACGCTGTCATGCTGTTGCATATGCAAAGTGGATTGGAAATCCACCACCATATATCCCAACAAACCCAGATGTGGTGGGACATTATTTGTAAGTACACATAACAAATAACATCAATAACCTGACACTGCTTGACATCCATTCCTTGTGTTATCCTTAAGGGGGTTATTTTATAGACTTTGAGCCATCTCTGCCAATGAGAAAGAAATAACTATGCTTTAAAAAAATGAGTATGATTAACTTAAGATGTGAAAGGACTAAGTGACAGGAGGGTGAAATTTACCCTCATCTTTTGGGAGGCTCATCCATAGCATCTGTGTTAAATACACACTGTCCCTGTGAGAGTAGATGGGTGGGGGACCAACCTTACCCTTTCAGTATCTTTTACAGCAAAGATATACTTTATTTGCTTTTCCTAGTCACATGTCATTTACATTTCTGTGTAGATATATATGTGTGTATGTACAGCTAAGTGTTTATAATATACAATAAAGAACACACATTTACACACACACACTGTATTAATCCATTTTCACACTGATATAAAGAACTGCCTGAGATTGGGTAGTTTATAAAGGAAAGAGGTTTAATTGACTCACAGTTCCACATGGCTTGGGAGACCTCAGGAAACTTACAATTATGGTGGAAGGCAAAGGGGAAGCAAGGCACCTTCTCACAGGCAGCAGGAAGGAGAATGAATGCAGGAGGAACTACCAAACACTTATAAAACCATTAGATCTTGTGAGAATTCACTCACTATCATGAGAACAGCATGAGGGAAACTGCACCTATCATCCAATTACCTTCACTTGGTCTCTGCCTTGACATGTGGGCGTTATGGGGATTATAATTCAAGATGAGATTTAGGTGGAAAAACAAACCCTAACCATGTCTTTCCAGCCCTGGCCCCTGTCAAATCTCATGTCCCATTCACATTTTAAAACAAATCATGTCTTCCCAACAGTCCTCCAAAGTCATAATTTATTCCTGCATCAACACAAAAGTCCAAGTCCAAAGTCTCATCTGAGACAAGGCAAGTCCTTCTGCTTAGGGGCCTGTAAAATCAAAAGCAAATTAGTTACTTCCAAGATACAATGAGGGTACAGGCATTGGGTAAGAATTCCTGTTTCAAATGGTAGAAATTAACCAAAACGGAGGGGCTACAGGTCCCATGCAAGTCTGAAATCTGGTTGGGCAGTCATTAAACCTTAAAGTTACATGTGACTCAACTCGGTGTCTCACATCTAGGTCACACTGATGCAAGAGGTAGGCTCCCATAGCCTTGGGCAGCTCCATCCATAAGGCTTTACAGGTTACAGCACCCCTCCCAGTTGCTTTCACAGGCTAGCATTGAGTGTCTGCAGCTTTTCCAGGTACATGGTGCAAGCTGTCAGTGGATCTACCATTCTCTGGTCTGGGGGATGGTGGCCCTCTTCTCGCAGCTCCACTATGCAGTACCCCAGTGGGGACTCGGTGTTGGGGCTCCTACCCTACATTGCCCTTCAGCACTGCCCTAGCAGGAGTTTTTCGTGAGAGCTTTGCCTCTGCAGCAAACTTCTGGGTGGATATCCAGGCATTTCCATACATCATCTGAAATCTAAACGGAGGTTCCCAAACCTCAATTCTTGACTTCTTTGTACTCGCAGGCCCAACACAACATGTAAACCTGCCAAGGCCTAGAGCTTGCACCCTCTGAAGCAAAGGTTTGAGCTGTACCTTGGCCCCTTTTAGCCATGAGTGGGTCGTGAGGTACACAGTTCCAAGACTGTACAAAGCAGCAAGGCCCTGGACCTGGCTCACAAAACTGTGTTTTCCTTCTAGGCCTCTGGGCCTGATTGGCGGTGCTACCGTAAAGACCTCTGACATGCCCTGGAAACATTTTCCCCATTGTCTTGGGGATTAACACTTGGCTCCTCATTGCTTAACGCAAATTTCTACAGCTGGCTGGAATTCGTCCCCAGAAAATAGGTTTTTCTTTTCTATCACATTATCAGGCTGCAAATTTTCCAAATTTTTATGCCCACTTCCCTTTTAAATATGGGTTCCAATTCCAAGCCATCTCTTCATGGATGCCTAAAACTGAATGCTTTTAAGAGCATGCGGGGCACCTCTTGAATGCTTTACTGCTTCGAAATTTCTTCTGCCAGATACTCTAAATCATCTCTCAAAGTTTCACAGATCTCTAGGGCAGGGGCAACATGCTGACAGTCCCTATGCTAAAGCATAGTAAGAAGCACCTTCATTCCAATTCCTAAGTTCCTCATCTCCATCTGAGACCTTCTCAGCCTGGACTTCATTGTCCATATCACTATCAGCATTTTGGTCAAAGTCATTCAACAAGTCCACACTTTTCCACACCTTCTTGTTTTCAGCCCTCCAGACTGTTCCAATCACTACCTGTTACCCAATTCCAAAGTCACTTCCACATTTTCAGGTATCTTTATGGCAGTACCCCACTCTCCCCGGTACCAATTTACTGTATTAGTCCATTTTCACACTGCTATAAAGAACTGCCTGAGACTAGGTAGTTTATAAAGGGAAGGGGTTTAACTGACACAGTTCCACATGGCTGGGAGGCCTCAGGAAACTTATAATCATGACAGAGGCAAAGGGGAAGCAAGGCGCCTTCTTCACAAGGTGGAGGATGGAGAATGAATGCAGGAGAAACTACCAGACACTTATAAAACCATCAGATCTCATGAGATCTCACTCACTATCATGAGACCAGTGTGCAGGAAACTGCCCCCAGGATCCAATTACCTCCACCTGGTCTCTCCCTTGACATTTGGGGATAATTAGAATTATAGGGATTATAATTCAGGATGAGATTTGGTTGGGGACAAAAAGCCTAACTGTCTCTCTGTCTCACACACACACACACACACACACACACACACACACACACAGTTGGAATGTTCACTGTAGAAAGTATATGAAGTGATCAAAGACTAAGCAAGACCATTGCTTGTTCAAACCAGCCACCCCTGACCTGTCACCTCCACCTCCTTCTCCGCTCAGTCTGGCCCATTTGACTTTCTGGATGGACTGTGTAAGTCACCATTTTCTCTTGCTTGGACTCCTAGAATTACCTCATTCTTGATCATTTCACATCTGCCCTTGACCCTCTGAAGTCAACCTATGGTTTAGAAGATATTAAAGTAAGACAAAATGTATTAAAATAACATTTCAGAAATTTCTCCAGGTGAAACTTCATTGATTGGTTGAGTTGTATGGGATAATGTGCAGTGCAGTTTTAGATAATTAACGATGAATCTCGTATGGAATACCACCTTCAGTGATGGGCATTTCTCATGAAAATGCATAGAACAATTCAGCTAAGCCCCTTTCTAAACAATTTCCTACCTTAATTTACTCCTTTTCTATTTGTACATTTTTTCCTCTGATAAAACGTATTACTTCGTTTCATAGCTCGTTTTTCACATGCCTATTTCTTTTAGCAGATTCCACAATCTGCTCCTTGAGGGTGTAGCTGTGCTTTATGCATATTTGTGCCAGTGGTGGTTGAATTTTGGCACATGCTTAAGAAAAAATTCCTGAATTGAATTCAATTTTAGTAACTATTATTTTTTAATCCCACAGAGTCTATTCTATTTTTTATTTTCCACTCAAGAAATAAGACAAGAAATACCAAATGCTAATACCTCTCTAGAAATTGAAATATTAAAGCAGAAATACCAGTACACATTTTTCCTTCTCTCTGAACTTGAGAAATTTAAAACTCATAAATAATAATGTACAGTATAAGGTTATATTTTATATTGGTTTTTATTGATTTTATATATATTAAGACATGCTTTATTGATGGCTGTAGGTAGTGTATTGAGAGTCATGAGGCATTTTTGAGAACCAACAACTTATTTGCCACTATCACCAGGTTGCCTTCCAATAATAAGTGAATAAAAATTAAAATTCTGATTTCCTTTCTTTTGGAGGCAGTATCATAAACTGTGTTCTTCATCTGAATTCATAAAGCAAACATCTGAAAGCTTTTGAAGATCTTTGGAGTAACTATGTGGTGGGTGGTAATTAAACCTGAGGGTTTTACTATTAGTTTACCTGAGTTCAAACCCCTATTCAACTATTTACTTAGTAACTGTGACACTGGGCAAGCTGCTTAACCTTTTCCTATAATAGTTTCTTACCTGTAAACTGGGAACAAAAATAAACTAGCCATGAACTAACAGTGTAACTTTGGGAAAAACTATTTAGACTTCAAAAATATGTGTTTCCTGGAAGGATTGTGACTACCACGAGGTTAAAACCTACGCCTTCCCACATTCAGAAGGGCTAAAAGAAGAACTGAAAATAAATTCATGAAATGTGTATGACCTTTTAGGCTGAAGGAACTCACTTTTCTCCTGAAAAAGCAGCATGAGCTCATTAAACTGATCATTCAGAAGATGGAGATCATCTCTGAGACAGAGAATGAAGATAACTGTTGTTCTTTTCAAGACAGGTTTAAGAAACTGCAGATGGAACAAATGGAATTATTTGTTTGTTGACAGCAGTCAAGGCAAAAATATACCATCTTGAGCCTTATCTCTCCAGACCTTCAGTGAGGCTTTCAATGCAATGGGGTGGGGGTGTGGGTGCACAATTTGCCGGTTCTAATTTTCAATTTAAAAAGAATGAGAAATAAGCAGAAATCTGATTCATTTCACTACATGTGAAATCATGGTTCCTGCATGCTATACAAAAGTAAACTATCTTTTATCATCTATTCATATTTTCTGCCAATCATTATATATTGGGGATATTTTTGCAGGTATGTTCAAGTTGGACTTCACTTTGATGAGAGATAATCTCATTATTTGAATGGGTAGAAAATGAATTTGCTAGAACACACATGTTTATTGCTAAGGAGTAATAAATGTAACTATTGAGCTAGAATGCTAATGTAAGTACTGTATTCCTGCTTGCTAATTGCCTAATATCTGATGCCCTAGAAAATAGTCACAAGTATTAGTAATGCCTTAGATGACAGTCTTAAGTATTAGTTGAGTTCTACCAGTTGGAAGCTTCTTTGTGTTGGAAGAACCTGTGGGTGGCACCCTGTGTACTCTTCTATTGCTGCTACGATGAGTAGCCTCACCCTTCTTGCTGTCCCCAACACACCTAATGTCACTTTAAGCCATATAGTTGAAGTACAAAGTAATAGCCCTTATGATATGCATGAATTTTACTATAGATAATTTATATTGTTTCTGTGTTTTTGTTTGCCAATGAGCATAATAAATATTAAACCTACATGGTATTACTGTCATTGTTTGAGCCTTTTATTGCATTGTGTTTTGAGATTTGAAAAAACAAAAAACACTTCCACCACATATTCCCTTCATTCTTTTGATGTTTAGTATAAAACATGAATTAATCACATACCTCATCATTGATCTTTTCAAGATCCTTCTCTTGTTTTGTCTGATTTTCCCCTTCAGCCTGATTCCAATGTTTATTCTCTCACTACCCCCAGGAGACATCCACTTTAATGAATATGTCTTTGGCTATGTATGTGTCTTTGTGTTATGCTGAATAGTGTTATTTTAAGTTTGTTTTTATTTACACTGATATTATACTAAGGTGCTTATTTTTTATTTTTTATTTTTTTACTTTTTACTTCTGTTATACTTCTCACTTATATTTTTTACTCATTTGTGTTTCTTACTGCTTTTCACTGGACATGATGTTTACAAGATACAACTGCGTTACCATATTCCACCTAGTACAGGGCATTTGATGTGGCTTACTATTTCATTGTGTGCACCCACCACACTGGACTTTTCTAGATATGGACAGCTTGGTTACCTCCACCTTCCTGCACACATTCTCAAACATACCGACATTCATACAAACAAGCAGGGTGCTGAGGAACAATATGTGCTATTACAAAACAAAGCATTTTTACATTCATGGTCCAACAGAACACATGGCTTAGACGCAATGTTGTATATGCCTTAATCTTTTATACAAATAATATCTTTGTTCTTTATATTTCTTAAAACAGAAAGGCTGGAAAATCACAATACAGGAGTAATAACCAAAGATCTCCTGATCATAAAGACAAATGGTCTTTTCAGTCTTTACTCTCCTCAAACCTTGTGTGGCATTGCACAATATAGATCTCAGTCAACATTCACTGAGTGCCAAGAATGTGAGAAACACTGTACCATGCCTGTCATGGGAAATATTTAAGTAAACAGATTGTCTTACAACAACCTCAGCAACCTGTACTCTCAAGAAGCTTACAATTTAATGGGTCTTCATTTATTTCTGCAGTTCTTTCTCCTGTACCCCCAAACACAGAACTGCTTTTCCACTGCTTCCACTGATTGCTGCTTCTCTCTTTCCCGACTGGCTTCTCTTTCCTGCCAACTAATTTCATGTGTACATCCCTGAGGTCGTACCTGGCTCTGTTTCCTCTGTTTCCTCTCCTCTGTCCCTTCTCCTAAAGTCCGGTCCAACATTCCTACAGTTCTTCAAATTAAATACATATAAATCTGAATTTGGTAGTGAGAGAAGCAAACCAGCTCCTCTAGATTTCCTATTTCCATCAGTGGCACCAGGATTCTCTCAAGCTCCTGGACTCGAAAGGAGTCAACATACTAAGTTGATTTAATCTTCCTAAAGTGGAGCTCTAAACCTTCACACCCATGCTAAAAACTTAAAGGTTTTCTCTTTCTTCATAAGCAAACTAATCTTCTTAACCTGACTTCTGAATCTAAATTAGCTTTATCTTCCAGTATTCTTCATTTCATCCAAATTGGAAGACCACTGTTTCATGAAGACACTATGCTTTCCCATCTCCCTACCTCCAACTCTATTCTCTTCCAGCCAGAATGTCCCTTATCTAACTCCTAAAGCTCAGTTTAAATGGCATCTCCACCTTTAAGTCTTTTCCTAATGCTCCCCACTCATTATGCTTCCTACCTCCTATGAACTGGCACAGACTGCACTTCTCCTCTGCTACTGTAGCCTGTTAACGGTGACTGTGACTTGCCACGTCCTCCCCCAACTAGAGGGTAGACTCCCCGAGCTTTATGGGTCACTATCACCAGTAGTCTCAAGAGATCCATGGAGTTACATCCTATTTCATTTTTTTTCATCTTGTGGAGCTTCTAGCACTGTGCCTTGCACATGACAGTTGCTCAGCAAATACACATAGGCAAATAAAAGAAATCAGTGAAAATAATAAATATCATAGGCCTGAGAGAGACTGCAAGAAAACTGGCTCAATCTGCCTCAGAAAAGTAGTTTAGTGTCCTTTTTCTGTTGATACTGTGTCCTGGAGAAGTTGAATAACTTGCCTCTAAGTGGTGGAAGAGGCATCAAACACCACTTTTCTCCCTTTTTGTTCCCACCGCTTCAATCTGGGCTGTTGTTTTAATGATTGTTAACTATGATTAGCATGGGCACTTGAAAGGTTTGTACTTTGCAAGAAGCAATTTGTGCCTTCATATTAAATAATATCAAAAAGAAAAGGCTTATGAAGTTTACTGTGGTATCAGGCGCTGTTCCAAGTAGTATGTACTAACTCACTTGAGTCTCAAAACCTATAAGTGGTAGGTGCTATGATAATTATCATCCTTGTTTTGTAAAACAAATCATGACACTTGTAGGCTGAGTAGCTTGGTCAAGGTCACATTGTTGAGATGTAAACTCAGGCAGTCTGCTTCTAGAGTTTGTGTTCTTAATACAAAGTTATACTATCTCTTAAATAAGAATAAGATCAAAGAGCATCCTTTCTTCATTGACTTTATACTTTAGAGGTTACTGAGTGGATATTTCCAATGTAACATTCATAGGTAAGTGCATTTGAAGGGTAAGAGACATGGAATACTACAGACATAATGAAAACAAGTGCACAGACACTGAAGTCAGGAAGCCTGAGTCATAGAAAGTCTAACTACTATCTCGCTGTGTGACTTCTTTAAACAAGATACTTAAACTCTATAGTAAGTGGGGATAATAAGAGTACATACCTCATGGAATTGCACTAAGGATTAAATGAATTGGTGCAGGTAAAATGTTTGGCACATAGTCAGCACTCAATAAATACTAGCCAATATGGAAGACTAAATCATTTGCAAATATATGAAAGAACAATTTTTTAAAGCATTTTATTCTTTTTATCTAGACTAAGTAGTAACTATACGAAAACTATTAAAAATTTAGCCATCATATTTCAAAGTTTTTTCCAAGTTTGGTTCCAAAATCTCTCAAACACAATTTAATTCATGTACTTGATATTTTACCATACCACGAGTGACTTTTTATAAATTGTAAAAACTCAAACATGAAAATTTATTCTTTTAATATGGATAAAATAGTCATTGCATATCTGGATACTCCTTTTACCAGTCAGATATCTAATTTCAAGTAATAGGGATTTATAAGAAGATGGTGAAAATAAAGCATAATTTGAGAACTAGGTATAAACATTATTACTTATAAGAACTCCTCAAGTTCTCTATTATATGCATTGGGGCAACATATGTATTTTAAATGCTGATTTTTAAAAGTGTTGAGATTTAAAAGGCAGTTTGGAAATTAGTTGCATCTTTCCAAAACAAAGAACCATTGGTCATGGTAGAATGTGATTTTTTAAAACTTACTAAAGTACATCTAAGAAACATTTAATGTTAAAAATCGTTTAGCCAGAACATGCAGCTGATGCTGGCTCAAGGTCTGGGAGCTGGGGCCAGTGACTCCAGGACACAGGAGACTCAGGTGCCCAGCCTGATACTGAACCTGGGTTCAAGATCCACTGTGCCAGTAAGGGCAAATTGCAAGAATTGGGAGCTGAAAAACTTCCTGATGACATTGTGAAAATTTCCCCACTGAAACTACTCTTGCCTGAGGTTACATTATTATCAAAGATGTTAGACTTCAGACTTAGGGTACAGTTGTTGAAGTTACAGTTCAGTGAAATTGTTTAACCTATTATGAACCCACAGAGTGAACTGAACTGGGCTGCTTCCTAGAACCTGAAGCAATTTGTCTTGTCATTTGGCTCTGATTTTGCTTGTTAGTTTTAGTGAGGTGATGGCAGAAGACAGAAGACAGGAAGATGTGAGCTACCCCTTGTCATTTCCAGCTCCAGACCCTGGAACAAAAGGAGTCCAGCATTTTCACAGGTTCCTGAGGTAAAAGGAGACATGATCCTGAGCTGCAAACCGTCAAGGAAACCGCTGAGGGAAGCAGCGCCCTCTAGGGGTGTGATTGATATTGAACTGGAAACAGAAGACCTCATTGACTGAGACCTCCATTGTGTGCAGGAGGATCTCTCATCTCGGGAAAACCTACAGTGATGTTACCTGTGGTGTTGCTCCTCTTTCTTTTGAGACTTATTGGGCATCTGCAAGTTCAAAGACAGGTGGTGGTACTTATTTAAAGGTTTCAATGTTAATTGCCACGGAATAAGATAGGCTGCCAATAAATAGATAACACAAATCAGGTGTATAAAGCAGTACGGTAGTCCTCCCTTACCCCCGTTTCTCTTTATGAAGTTTCAGTTATCCGTGGTCAACCACAATCAGAAAATAGGTGAGTACAGCACAGTAAGATATTTTAAGAGAGAGCAAGATACTACAGTCACATAAACTTTATTACAACATATAGTTATATAATTGCTCTATTTTATTATTAGTTATCTTCTTTTTTGTTAAATTTGTAAATTGAACTTTATTATAAATACATATGTTTAGGACAAAAACATAGTATATGTAGGGTTCAATACTATGTATGATTTCAGACATCCACTAGGGATCTTGGAATGTATCCCTCACAGAGAAGGGGTGGTCTACTATACTTTTATGTGAATCAAAAGTAGTTAGCAGCTTACAGGAGACACAATCCCCTTTCCAGAACCAAGACTGAAAAAAATAAGTATTGAGGGATAAAACTCTCAGAAGATAAAGTTATCAGGGGTAATTTAGGTTGTTTTAAAAATTGATGGAGAAGAGGATGAAGAGAATGGAGGTTATGGCTCATGGGCAGAAATGTCTGGGCGTGTGTCAATTACCGGCAAAACTTGAAAGGAAAACTTCACCTGCATCTTCTAAATTAGACTGCAGCAATCTAATTTTGAAGCAATGCCAAACTCAGGTATCTGTTGGAATAGCAACCAGCTCTTCTAGAGTCCCACAGGAACAGTTGCTCCCAAACTCAAATTTCTCAACAAAAACTACTGCAGGCATATTCCAGAAGCAAAGCAGGGATCTTCAGTTAAAGACCTTCACAAAAGAAAAAAATATGGGGAAAAATTAAATGGCTCAGCAAAGGCAGTTTGTTTTTCTGTCTACAAGTCAACTCAGTAATGGCAAACCCCCTGTAAATCAGTGGAGATCCATACGCTTTGCAGACGCAGATCATTGATTCTGAAGAAATGAAAACCATGTAAGGCAAGGCACAGTGGCTCACCCCTATAATTTCAACAATTTGGGAGGCCAAGGTGGGAAGATTGCTTGAGTTCAGGAGTTCAACACCAGCCTGGGCAAAAGAATGAGACCCCATCTCTACAAACAATAAAACATTAGTTTGTCATGGTGGCATGCACCTGTAGTCCCAGCTATTTAGGAGGCTGAAGTAGGAGGATCACTTGAGCTTGGTGGTGTCAAGGCTGCAGTGAGCTGTGACTGCACCACTGCACTCCAGCATGAACAAAAGAATAAGACCTTGTCTTAAAAATAAATAAAGATAAAGAAAAATAATAAACTGTCTAAAGAATGTATAATGAAAATAAGCCAAGTCAGTCTACAAAATCCGGTGCACTTTGCTACGGGCTGGACGTCCCACATGTCCCACACAGGTGCCCCTCTCTCTCTGCAGGAGAGAGAGCTATTCTCCTTTCCCTTTCTTTTGCCTATTAAACCTCCACTCCTAAACTCACTTTTTGTGTGTCTGCGTACTCAATTTCCTTGGCGCAAGACAACGAACCTCAGGTATTTACCCCGGACTCTGACGCTCCAACATCACTTCAGTATCACTGATTTAAACAAACAAACAAAAAACAAAATAAAAAATCACTAAGCATCTATCATAACCTTCAAAGGAAAAGCCTTAAAACAATGTAAACAAAAATATCCTTCCAGGTGAACTTTGAATGTAAATCTTCTGAGAGTCTGTTCTACACCAAGGTTTCAGTTCTGCACCAATAATGCTTGTGACCCACAGAATTCCCAGCTGGATTGAGCTTGTCTTCACTGAACTTTTTTAAAAGGCTAGAAAAAGGCAAACTCCCTGTTCTTCTGGTGCCATGTGAGTATATTTTGGCTATTCATTTTTCATCATAATGAGGCTCACTATTTGACATGAATGACAATTCTACCAGATAAGACAAGAGCAATACAAAACAGGGCAGAAACATGAAGAAAAGAGTATTTCCTAAGGTTCTGTTGAGCACTACATAGTTGTTTTATGATATTTTAAATTTTATTTTTACCTGACCACGCCCAAAGCCAAACTTTGTTACAAGAAACACCTATAAATACTAATCAATGAATGTTCCAACAGACAAGGAACGCAGTAGCATGAATGGGATAGTCTTGCTTTTATATCTTATGTTTACGGGAAGATGACTAACCTATTCATAAATTATCACTGTTTACATTTCAAAGACCAAGCCAGCCACTCTGTAACTATAGGTTATATCTTCAGCATTGATCACTGACTATTTTAAAAAGTCAGGCTGTTCGCCTTTCACAGGTATGGGTGGTGAACAGGGGATGAAATACCTTACATCATTCACTTCTTTTAGCAAGGACTCAATTTTATTCAAATTAAAGTTAAAGATACTGCTCCATAATATACTTTCAACTACAAAATATAGGGTGCATAGCTTCTTTTTAAATTGTTATGTAATCAATAATACAATTTAAGCAGCATAAGTACCTATTAGTACACAGAAAAAAATGAAAAGAAACAAAACAGGCAATACAAGAAAAGGTTAAGAAATTACATAAAAGAAAATATCAAAACCTACAAAAATTCAAAAACATAAACAAGATTACACAAGTAAAATTAAACCTATTAATTCTGACAACCAATCCAAACTTCAGTAAAAAAAACAATAGTCCCCTTTTGGGTTAAGAAATGTAATCACTAGAGAATAATCTAAACTAGTATTGTAGAAAGATGAGCAAATAAATACAAAAATATAAAATGAGCAAATAAATATAAAAATATAAACAGCAGGAGTGGCAAAATGAGTGTAACCCAAAGAATGCAAGGGAAAAAATATAAAATTAGGCAAAACTATTGTTTTGCAATGATAAAAATTTGATCTACAAGGAAGTCATGAGTTATTAACATGTTTGCTTTCAATAAGTTATCAAAATATGTTGTCAAGTTATAATTAGTAGAAGTGAATCATTGATAGATACATTGTGGGAGAGTCTTATCACACCTCCATTAGCCTAATCCCAGCTCCACGCTTAGGAACTGTGTGACCCACAAAGGTTGTTAGAACACTGTTGCCAAAGAACTAGGAGAGAAGAGTCTGCTAGGACACGGCACCATCAGAGAACAGCCACTGCTGGAGAAACACAGGTACCAAAGTTAAGTTTCCAGGCCAGAGTAGGGACCAGATGAGGTCGAGAAGATGGGTCTGTATGAGATAGGAGCATTTCTGAAGGCTTTAAATAGCCAATCACATTGCGTAGCATTACTTCCTTTCCTGACCCAGGTTAACATCTTTTTTTTTTTTTTTTTTCTTTTTTGAGATACAGTCTCACTTTTGCCTCCTAGGCTAGAATGCAGTGGCACAATCTGGGCACACTGCAACCTACACCTCCTGGGTTCAAGCAATTCTCCTGCCTCGACCTCCTGTGTAGCTGGTATTACAGATGCCTGCTACCACACAGGCTAATTTTTTAATATTTAGTAGAGACAAGGTTTCACCGTGTTGGCCAGGCTGGTCTCGAACTCCTGACCTCAGGTGATCTGCCCATCTCGGCCTCCCAAAATGCTGGGATTACAGGCATGCACCACAGCTCCTGGTCAGTTAACATCTATTTATGTCAGTCTACAGTTTTCCAATCCCATTTCTCACATTCATATTTCATTTTGAATAATTAAAAAGTTTTTTAAAAACTAATAATTCATGGAACTTGAGTTTGTGGGTAGAGAGAGAAAACAATCACTAAGTCTGAACCAATAGTGGGCCTTGCTCTCTTCTCAAACCTAGGTTTTAATGACAAAAATGAAGCTTCTTTAGTCCACACAGCAATCAAGGGTCCCTTTAGACATCTCTGTGTCCCTTCATTAATTAATTCACTACCTAGACTTCAGCTGGAGGGACCTGCCTTACTCCAGCTATTTAGTTAGGTCTTGCTCTATATTCCTCCATAACTTGTTCATCATATGGAGGTTTGTCCCTTATTCCCTCACCCCTCTAAACAACATGCTTCTTTAAACAGTTGGTCCTGAGCATCAGTAGGATGTTTTAGTGTTGTCATTTGCTCTTTCAATAAAAGGCCAAATATTTCTTCTCCACTCTTATATGTTCTAGTGCCTTGCTATTCAAGGTGTGGTCTGTTGGCCAGCAGCCTGGATACCCTCTGAGAGCCTGTTAGAAATACAAGATTTCTGGTTAGGCATGGTGGTTTACACTTGTAATTCCAGCACCTTGGGGGGCCAAGGCAGGTAGATTGATTGTGATCAGGAGCTAAAGACCAACTTGGGCAACATAGCAAGACCCTGTCTCTACAAAACATACAAAAATGAGCTAGGTGTGGTGGCATGCTCCTGTAATCCCAGCTACCTGGGAGGCTGAGGTGGCATGATCATCTGAGCTGAGGAGGTTGAGGCTGCAATGAACTGGGATCATGTCACTGAATCTCAGCCTGAGCAATAGAGTGATACCTTGTTTCAAATAAAAAGAAAAAAAGAAAAAAATGTAGGATCTCAGGGCCCACACTAGGTCTCCTTCCCCTTCATTAGCGTTTCCATTTTAATAAGATCCTTGGCAGTTCCTATGCAAGTTAAAGTCTGAAAAGCACTGCCTAGTGATGTTTCACACTAATACTGCTTGAGGCATCATCTAAAATCAAGCAAGCAAACTATGGTGAAATATGGGAAATGCTGCTTACTTAGCTATCTCCACTACCCCCCAGGTTCACAATGCACATTGGCTTAATAAGGCTCTGAGAAAATCTGTAGTAAGTAAACCAATTCCTTTTTCACTTCACTATTTTCCAAACTTATATATTTACACATCCCCTGGCACATAATAGCTATTAACATCCTTCAGGATTTATGATATGTGGAACACATTTTGGTAATCACTGGCGTAATGGACATAATATGATGAAAGGAAGCAAATCACTAATTAGATACCTCTTTGCATTGCCATTTCCTCATCTATGCAATGGGGATAAAACAGGACCTACCATCTATCTTAAAGGGCAGCTTTGAAAAGAAAAGGAAATAGATGTCAAAGTATTTTGAAAATGCAAGTGTTTGGGATACTTTCATTCATTTATTTATTTACTGAACAAACATTTATGAGTGTCTACTCCGTCCCAGACATGTACCACATGTGGGGGCTACAGCAGTGAGGAAAGCTCCTATTTTCATGGAGCCAAAACTCAATTTGAGTAAATTAAGGATTCAGATTTTAGATCACAAATGTATGCACTGATTCCCATGAGGTAATATATTGCTAAATATACCCCATCAGTGTTCTTTTAATTCAAAGTTATTTATTTAACTATCAGAATGTCTTCTAAAAACCATAAGGGAGCAGTACTACTTAATAATAATAATAATGTAAAAATAATAATGTTCAGATTTATACAGAACTTACTAATGATGTCACTTAATCAGTGGTGTGCTGGCAAGCTAGCCCTGATGCATAGTATTTGCCAAATTCTGTGGTGTAGATATTCTCACCATGGCCAATTAATTTCAAGCTACCAATATGATGTCACTGGATGTGGGGATGAGGAGATTGGCAGCATCAGAAAAAGGTACACTATCAATCACTGTGAGCCAGTACGAACAAACTGCAGTACGTCACTGCATGGACCATTCTAAACATTTCACATGAAATAAATCATAACTACCCAATAAGAGAGTAACTCATATATTCCCTACTTAGTAGATGAGGAAACTGAAACTCAATGCCTAGATTACATTGGTCTGGACACTTCCAAACCAAGCAACTAGTGATACAGGAGCTAGAAAGAAATTATTTAGGCAGATAGTGAGGGTAAAAGAGTTCTTGGCAGAGTTTCCCTTTTAGCCAAAAGCAGTCCCCAAATCATTTCTTTTCTCACAAAAAGCAGTCTGAAAAACTGAGTTGCAATCACAGATAAGCAAGCTGGAAGCTTGCACAAGTGAATGTCAGCAGCTGTGCCAACAGAAAAAGGTTACCTGGGGGCCAGGTATGTTCAACATGGGGGCTCCATCTTCCCTTTTCTTTGTCACCACGTGTACAGTAAAGAAACAGATAACAAGGCAGTGGCCAGGTAGAGAACCCATCTGCATAATAAAGGATTAAGGTGGGGGCAGCAAGCATTTTCAGGCCGTATGCAAATGGCACACCTGTTCTGATCAATCTTTCATGTCCTATGTAATTCAGACACTGCCTCTTCCAGCTTATCTATAAAACTTCCTGCATTTCACCACAGAAGTGGCAACCCGTTTTCTGTGAGGCCCTTCTCTAAGCAAGAGAGCTTTTCTCTTTCTTTCACCTATTATACTTCTGCTCTTAACCTCACTCTGTTGTGTCTGCATCCTAATTTTCCATGGCCATGAGACAATGAATCTCAGGTATTCACCACAGATAATGACACTGCTTCATTTGGGTGGTCCATCCAGAATTCAAGGCAGATTCATTGGAAGGGTGAGTATAGGAATGGACCCCAACCATTTCCTTTCATTCTAGGCCTCTCATCCTCAATTTTAAAATAAAACTAAATAACAGGCATCTGACAGCCACCTAGATGCCATTAGGGCATGTCGCCATTCTCAAGACTTAGGTGACAGGCTTACTGGGGAGAACTTAGCGAATCCCCCATTGCCCTCAGGTTGCTGAGAATGCCGGCTCTGTTTTATACTGGTTTCCTTTCACGGAAAACCTAGCCATCACATGGGACTGGAAGAGGTCCAGAAGCAACTGAGAGTTCCTGGCCAAGGTCACACCCTGGTGTTACCCAAAGGCTTCTGGACTAACATCCAGAAGGCTTCTGGCTGACAGCCTGATGAATGTCAGCAACAGAATCTCCGTCTTTGTCTATCACAAATTACCTCCTTTTCTGTCCACTACAGCTATGTCTCCTATCCACTCTCTGTATGCAATGCTGTGGGAGTTTTTGTATTTCGGGGAAATTAACATGTTAGGCAAGATTAGGAAATGCAACCAAGAATATAGCTCAAAGGAATGTCGTTTTTGTAATTTTCTAGGAACAGAGGGTCTTCTCCGCCCCCTCGCCCGACAACAACCTCCGGTTTGCAGCTCTTTCACTGCCCTTGAGCTGGCGAGCACATGGTATTTCTAGGTCAATAGCACCACCTGGTGGAATAGGGATGCTTTTCATGAGGCATATTGTTTGGCCCTTTGCCGAAATACTCTAGCTTCCCAATTCTCCTCCCCTTTTTCATTGCTCTAGTAGAGACTACTTCTGTGCTACTTCTGTGAATGAGGGGGAAAGAGGAAAACAGCCTCTAAAACTAAATTTTAGTATCCATCTGTCCCATCCGCAGGAAAACTACCATTCGGTCCCTACATTTTTTTAAGGCAACTATTCTGCCCCCAATTAAAATGGTACTTAAATAGTAAGGGGAATTCATGTCCAGAAGTTAACCAGACCCACTGCCTAAGAATAAATACTTTAGTCCAGGCCAAAATAGCAGAGTATAGAGCTCAATCCAGCACAGTGCCTCCATAAAGGGTCCTTGCCCAAATACAACTATTAAGTAGTCTTTCCCAAGATCCATCTGTTGGAGAGCCACACAGATCACACAAGTCTAGGATGTCAAAGGGAAATCACAAATGGAAGACTAGAGTCACACAGGTAAGCATAACTAATCCCAATCTCTAAATTCCTCCAGTTCCCCCATAGCTGAGGGTCATGCCTGCATCCATGTGTGGCACCTTTAATAGATGCTGGGGCTCAGGAAAACAAGAAGGGAAAATGATTGGGAGGGGGACACCCACATATCATCCCCTCCACCCTGGGCCGTTCCAAAGGAAAGGGAGGAGACTAAAGGGACAGCTTTTACTTGCATCTTTTTCCAGATGGGTAGCAGATCATCTTCAGACTGCATTCTTCAGGAGTACACTCTGAAGCACTGGAACCACTTTAACCCTGATACTTTGAAGAAAAAAGTGGATTATCTGATTTTACTGAAGGGCAGCCTTCTTACTAAACCTTTGCAAGCATTGCAGTCAATTCAGCTTCACTCTTACCCTTAGAGGAAATGCCAAAGAGAGGTGATGCCACTAGGCTTCCAATTCCCTTCTCATTGCAGGACCTTAGGCAAATAAAGGGAGACTTGGGCTGATTTTGTGATGAAACCAATAAGCATATAGAAGCTTTTCAAAATTGAACTCAGGCACTTTGCCTCACATGGAGGGATGTTATGCTACTCCTAAACCAAACCCTAACTGCTGTTGAAAAGCCAGCAGCTCTGCATGCAGCAGAGAAATTCAGAGATGAGAAATATGTATCCTATACTAGGCCAAGAAGGAAAAGAGAAAATAGGGAAGGCAAAGAACTAAGGGAACAATCATTCCCAATAGGAAGAGAGGTGCTACCTCTTGAGAACTCTGATTGGAACCCTAGTGACTCCACAGATGAACAGAAAACAAAACACTTTTTAATGTGCATATTGGTGGACCTATGAAGAATGAGGGCCAAACTTCTTAGTTATTCTAAACTGTCCATAATAGAACAAAATCCAGATAAGATTCCCACAGCTTTTATGGAAAATCTATGAGAGGCACTAATGAAACACATCTCCTTATCTCCTAGTTCAGTTGAGGAACAACTAATCCTAAAGGACAAGTTTATTACACAGGCCCCTCCTGACATTAGAAGGAAACTGCAAAAGCAGGCTACAGGAAGAGATAGCATCTTGGAAAACTTTCTGAGGGTAGCCACCTTGGTCTTTTATAAAAGAGATTAGAAGGAGGCCTAGGAAAAAGAGAGGAAGCACAAAAGAAGAACAGAAGCCCTAATAGCTGCCCTGCAGCCTTGCAAATTCCAGGATCCCTGGTGCATCTACTAGTTGCTACTGGTGTGACAAGTGAGGGCATTTTAAGAAAGATTGCCCAGGCAGCCAGAAGAAGCAATGTTGACCCTGTCCAGCCTGTGGCAGGGACCACTGGACATCAGACTGCCCCCAGAGGCAGAGGTCACCAGGTTCAGAACCAGTCTCACAGATGGTCCAGCAGGACTGATGGGTCCTGGGGCTCAAACCACTGGCTCCAGTGACTCAAACTGCCATTACTGCTTAGGAGCCCTGGGTGACTCTGGAAATTGAAGGAAGGAGAGTGGGCCTCCTACTGGGCACTGGAGCCAGCCTTTCTCTTCTCCTCTCTGATCCAGGCCTCCTGTCTTTCCATAGCATGACTGTGATGGGCATCTCAGGAAAGATTCTAACATGATATTTTTCTCAATCCCTTAATTGTAGTTGGGGGTCCCTATTATTTACACCTACCCACTTAATCATGCCTGAAAGTCTCACTCCTTTATTAGGTAGAGACATTTTAGCTCATGTGGGGGCCAATATCCTTATAGTCCAGGGACAAGCTCTTTGTTTATCCTTGGTGGAAGCTAATATTAATCCAGAAGTGCGATCAACTCAAGGAATAATAGGTCAAGCTATCACTGCTAGGCAAGTCTGGATCCACATTAAGGATCCTTCTTCCTTTCCTAACCAGAGACAATATCCCCTAAAGCCAGAGGCTAGGAAAGGGCTAGAAGCCATTATTAATAACTGAAACATGCAGGGCCTCATCAAAGCCTGTAACAGCCCTTGCAACACTCCAATATTAAGGATGCAAAAATCCAATGGGGAATGGAGACTAGTTCAGGACCTTTGCCTGATTAATGAGGGCATAGTCTCAATTCATCCAGTGGTCCTGAATTCCTATAGCTTGCTAAATCAAATACCGGAGGGAACTAAATGGTTCACAGTCCTAGATCTAAAGAATGCCTTTGTCTTTGTATCATTACATCATGACTCTCAATGCCTATTTGCCTTCAAAGATCCCTCCGGCCAAACCACCTAGTTACCATGAATGATGCTGCCTCAGGGATTTCAAGACAGTCTTCACTTGTTTGGACAGGCACTGTCAAAGGACCTGTCTGAGTTTTCCCATCCTCAGGTCAGGGTCTTACAATATGTGGATGGCCTACTTCTCTGTGCCCCAGTTGAGGAAGCTTCTCAGGAAGGCACTGAAGCTCTTCTTAACTTCCTAGCCAGCAGAGGATATAAGGTTTCAAAATGCAAGGCCCAACTTTGCCAAACCTCAGTGAAGTACCTGGGTTTAATGTTATCTGAAAGGACCAGAGCATTAGGGGAAGAAATAATTAAGCCCATTTCCTCTTTTCCCCTCCCTAAAACCCTTAAGCAACTAAGAGGATTTGGGGGCATTAGAGGAATTTGTGAACTATGGATACATGGGTATGGCAAGATAGTTTGTCCTTTATATCACCTCATAAAAGAGACTCAAGCAGCTAAAACTCATTTGCTAGCCTGGGAACCTGAATCAAAAGGCCTTTAACCAGTTAAGACAAGCTTTACTTAAGGCATCAGCCCTCAGCCTTTCCACAGGAAGGGCAATCTTTATGTATCAGAAAAGAAGGGAATAGCCTTGGAAGTTTTAACTCAAGCCCGAGGATCAGGTTGACTGCCAGTAGGCTACCTGAGTAAGGAACTTAATTTGGTGGCTAAAGGATGGTCAGCATGCCTCCAAGCAGTTGCCGTGGTGGACCTACTGGTACCAGAGGCCATGAAATTAACCCGGGGAAATGGCTTAACTATTTATACACGACATAATGTAGAAGGATAGCTGTCTTCTAGGCAGTCTTTGGCTAACAGGGAGCCAGCTCCTTCAATATCAGGCTCTGCTGGTAGAAGGGTCTACAGTCAAATGGAAAACTTGTTCTCACCTAAACCCAGCCACTTTTCTCCTTAAGGAAACTGGGGAAACTGAAAATGACTGTGAGTAAGTTGTGGTACAGACCTAAGCAGCCAGAGAGGATCTAAGAGAAAGTCCCCTAGAACATCCAAACTGGACCCTCTTCATGGAAGAAAGTTCCTTTGTAGAGCAGGGAGTCTGTAAGGCAGGATATGCAGTAATCACTCTGAATGATGTTATTGAAAGTGTGTCTCTCTCTCCAGGCACAAGTGCTCAATTCACAGAAATCATAGCTCTTACAAGAGCACTTCAATGAAGCAAGGGAAAGGTAGGTAACATTTACACTGACTCCAAATATGCTTTCTTAGTTCTTCATGCTCATGCTGCCATTTGGAAGGAAGCACACTTTCTTCCTGCTAATGAATCTCCTATAAAATACCACCAGAAAATTAGCAGGTTATTACACTCAGATTTCCTCCCATGAGAAGCAGCAGTGATGCAGTGTAAGGACGCCAGAAGGGAGTAGATGAAATAGCAGAAGGAAATGAGTTAGCTGATCAGGCAGCCAAGTCAGCAGTAAGGAAGGCTCAGGACATCAATTCACTTGAAGGCCCTCTAATCTGGGAAGGCTCCATAAGAGAAATTAAGCCTCAGTACTCCCCTACAGCGATAGAATGGGCTATTTTTTGAGGTACACTTTCCAGCCTTCAGGATGGCCACAGTCAGAGAATGGCAAATTCCACTTTACAGGCTCTAGGCAGTGGAACATCTTTAATATCCTTCACCAAGCTTTTCACTTGGGAAAGGATAAAACTTATCAGTGTCCTCAGAGATTGTTTTCAGAAGAGAACTTATTAAAAATATCAAACAGGTTGTTAATGCTTGTGAAGTCTGTCTAAAAAATAATCCTCTCAACAGGTGTTTCCTTTCTTTTCAAACTCAAAGGATAGGGAGGGGAGGCTGGCAGATAGACTTCATCCACACACCAAACACAAAAGGCATCCAATAACTCCTGATAGGGTAGATACTTTCGCTAACTAGGTAGAAACATCATTTCAATGCCATATAAAAAGGCCTCTGAGATAATAAAAGTGTTAGTTAATGAAATAACTCTCTGCTTTGTTCTACCTAAGTACCTCCAGAGTGACAACAGCTCCTTGTTTTAAGGCAGCCATCACACAGGGTGTCTCAAAGGCACTAGGCATATAATATCATCTCCATTGTACTTGGAGACCCACGTCCTCAGGAAAGGTAGAGAAGACAAACAATGTTATTGAAAGACACCTCAGAAAACTGTCCCAAGAAGCTCACCTTCCTTGTATCACAGTTCTTCCTATGGCTTTACTATGGGTAAGAAATACCCCTTCAACATTAGGTCTAAGCCCTTTTGAAATGCTGTATGGACATATTTTCCTTAACAAATGATTTTGTATTAGACCAAGAGACCTCTGAGTTGGTTAAGCATGTTAAGGCTCACTTCTAACAGGAATTGACACAAGTAGCAGAAGCCCAACCCCAATAAAGAGGACCACCTTTATTTAAACTAGGAAATTTGGTATTGATCGAAGCTCTCCCTTCTCTCTCCCTTTTCCTAAGTCCAAGCAGGGAAGGGTCTTAGACCATTCTCCTTTCAATCCCCCAGCAGTAAGCAGTAAAACTTACAGGTAGCGACTTCTGGTTACAACACACTCAAGTTAAAGTCTGGAAAGCTGAGAGAGCAACCCCTGATAGCCTAAAAGAATGTCTCAGATATCATGCAAAGAAATAGGACATCTTAAGCTGAAAATTATAAAAGATAAGTAAATGAGTGAGGGCTACTCATTCTACTCTGTCCCATCGCTACCTTACCAGATAGTTTCAATCATTTCTACTCTTCCTGTCAACATTCACCATCAGATATTAGAACTTCTTTTTAATGCATACTTGCAGGGTGATTTTATCTATCCATGGGATTACATTTGTAAATACATAGATGCCAAAGAGAAATTCCACTATCTTAGTGAGTAAAATTTTAGATGGAAATTATATAATTTCCCTTGTGGAAATTGTTATACTCACTCTACTATTTGCAGTAGGACTGTATACCATAGCACCCCCAAAGTTTCATATTGGACATAGAATCTTCATTGCTGTAGTATTTTGCTTAATTATTATCCTTAAAGTAGGAATAAAAGTTACCAACAAGAAGTAAACATGAAAGTTTTACTATCAATGAGTATGCCAGCAGTGGGCTGGCATTGTGGCCACAGTCGATTTCTACATGGCGCTCTGACCTGCTGGGATAGGCTCCAGCCACCTGTGACCCAGAACTGAAATAAGCAGGTAAATAATGATCTACTTATTTTATTAATCTTTCTTAAATTATGTGTAGCTCATGTGTGTTTCAATGTTTAATATGAGAAGTACATTGATCTTTATTTAGACCAATTTTATTTATTTAGTACTTTTTATTGGGTTTGGTAACATGTCACACCCTTTAGCTCCTACAATGTTAACCATATACCCTAACTATATAAAGAAGATTGTAAAGAAAAGAGATTTTATATAAGAAAGGATCTTGTATCATAAATTTTTGTCCTAAATAAAATAACTGATTGTTTAAAAAGAGGGATGTTTAGGAAAGGTCAAAAAGCTTAAGCATGTCGTAAATGATCTATGTAAGTGATAAAAGGATTAATAATTACAGAAAAGATTTAGCCAAAGTTAATACTAAAGTTACTCTAGCCACCCAATCCAATGCCACTTATTCTAAAAAGAATGTTACTTCTGAATTTGTTGCAAATTCAATTTAAATCTCAAAAAAAATTTCATTCAAATTGGTCAGCCAGTGCTTACACTCTTGATATGGAATAATAAAAAAAATACATTTTGAGGAAAAAAAATAGAGTACCAAGATCCAATACCAAACCTTAATATAACACTATAATATTTAAGATCATATGTTATTGATATAAGAAAAGAATCAAGCACCTTGAAACTGAATTATAAAAATTTGATGTTATCAAAGATGACATTATAAATAGAGAAAGGAGAGACTATTTAATAAATGGTACAAAGCCAGTTGGCTTTCCATATAGAGTCAAAGTAAAATTAGAACCATCCTTTAGAGCAAAATAAATTCCAAGTAGATAGAAGATCACAATATAAGAAATAAAATTTTGAAAGTTTTATAAGAAAACAATTGAAAAATTTTGACAGAAGAATCAAGTATTTATTGAACCAGATATAAGATCTCAAGCCCTAAAAAATAAAAGATGTAATAAATTTGACTACAGTAAAACAAAAAGTCTTCTATATGATAAAAACACCAAAAATATATCTCTCTATATAAAATAAAGCACAGATGTGAAGAAGTTATTAGCAAGATTTTGTCCATTTTTAACTAACAACTAACATGTGTTAGTCTACACAGGGATCTCATTAAAAAATGCAAATATAGCAAATGAGATTTCTATCCTCATATTGCCAAGTATCTAACAATACCAGTTACTGGTGTGGATGTAGGGAAATGGAAACTCTCCTACCATGCTGTTGAGAAGGTAAATTGTGTACAATTTTGGAGAGCAATTTGATATTATTTAGTAAGTATGAATGTGGGCATTTTACATGACCTAGAAATTCCATATTTAGGTATTTATTCTATAATTTTTTTCTTTTTTTTTTTTGAGACGGAGTCTCGCTGTGTCGCCCAGGCTGGAGTGCAGTGGTGTGATCTCGGCTCACTGCAAGCTCTGCCTCCTGGGTTCACGCCATTCTCCCACCTCAGCCTCCGAGTAGCTGGGACTACAGGCGCCCGCCACCACGGCTGGCTAATTTTTTGTATTTTTAGTAGAGATGGGGTTTCACTGTGTTAGCCAGGATGGTCTCGATCTCCTGACCTTGTGATCCGCCTGCCTCAGCCTCCCAAAGTGCTGGGATTACAGGCTTGAGCCACCACGCCCGGCCTCTATAATTATTTATATGAACCTGTATAAAGAACAGAGTACAAGTGATGCTTGTAATAACAAATAATTGAAACAAACCTAAATGTATACCAATAAAAGAGGGGATAAACTGCATTGTGAAATATTCACATAAGGGTACTCTACAGAGCAATTAAAAATGAACAAACTTTACCTATACATATCAACCTAGCTATTTTTAAAACATAATGTTGGCCAGGCATGGTGGCTCACGCCTGTAAACCCAGCACTTTGGGATTATTATTATTTTATTTTTTTGAGATGGACTCTCACTCTGTCGACCAGGCTGGAGTGCAGTGGAGTGATCTCAGCTCACTGCAAGCTCCGCCTCCTGGGTTCACACCATTCTCCTGCCTCAGCATCCCAAGCAGCTGGTACCACAGGTGCCCACCACCATGCCCGGCTAATTTTTTGTATTTTTAGTGGAGACAAGATTTCACCATGTTATCCAGGATGGTCTCAATCTCCTGACTTCATGATCCACCCGTCTTGGCTTCCCAAAGTGTTGGGATTACAGGCATGAGCCACTGTGACTGCCCAATGATAATTTTTTAAAAAGCAGCTCACAACATGATATCTGTAGTGTTTGCACAATTTACAATAAATTTAAATGCATGTAAAACAATACTATATATTGCTTTTATAGATTAATGTATATGTAACAAAAATACTAACATTAAAATATTATTTTTATACAAATCTCATAACTAGTTTAGTAGTGTTCTTTCATTTTGGCAATTGATATCTGTTAGACAAATGGAATGTGTGATCATAGATTTTCAAGTATATTTGTCTTTTCAAAAGTAGGATATCAATCACTGACAACATATGTTTATTTAAAAAAACAAACGTTGGATTGATTTTTCAGTTGTCTATAAAAATTCTGTGAGTTTTCTTGGCAATTGCATGCTCTTGACTATTGATAGAAGAGGTAACTTTTAAGGTGGTGTGGGAAAGGAGAGCACAAAGATTAAAATTTTAAAATATTAAGTTACAATAAACAAATGAGAATACATAGGGATATATTTCATAGTCTGCATTTTAAGAAGGATACCACTTTCAGCCAGGTATGGTGGCTCACAACTGTAATTCCAGCACTTTGGGAGGCTTAGACGGGCGGATCACCTGAGGTAGGGAGTCTGAGACCATCCTGACCAAGATGGAGAAATCCCGTCTCTACTAAAAATACAAAATTAGCCAGCTGTGGTGGTGCATGCCTGTAATCCCAGCTACTCAGGAGGCTGAGGCAGGAGAATTGCTTGAACTTGGGAGACAGCGGTTGCAGTGAGCTGAGATCGTGCCATTGCACTCCAAACTGGGCAACAAGAGCAAAACTCTGTCTCAAAAACAAAAAAAGAAGAAGAAAAAGGATACCACTTTTATTTCATATCTTTTCATCTGCATTAGCTGTACAATATTTGCCAGGTTCACATATTTTATACTTAAATCATTGAGATAATCTCACCACCTGGGGACTTCCTGCTTAATTATTTCTTGATCATGTACTTGTTATCTTCAGATATATAGATATATGAAAGTGAATAGGAAACAAAATTCTTTTTTGTGGTTGCTCAGTGCCTAGGACATGGCCTCACAAAATAAATTCAAAATCAATAATCTGTATTTTTTTGGTCATTACCCAAAAGGATAATACCACAAACTTGGTTCTAAAAAATTATGTAGGTCAGTAAATTTCCCTTTAGGAAGTTTATCTTTTAAAATAATGTGAAGGTTGAGTCTTATTAAATGGAATTATTTATTGGAAAAATTCTTATTGCTGGGTATATTTTGTGTTTAAATACAAATAAGAAAGATGATTGGAATTGTTGGACATAAAATATTTGGAAAGAAGATTCAAATAAATTTGTAATTTTAAGAAAATCTGTGTGGGTGACTGGGCATGGTGGCTTACGCCTATAATCCCAGCACTATGGGAGGCCAAGGTAGGGGGTCATTTGATCACAGGAGTTCAAAGACAGCCTTGGCAACATAGTGAGACCCCATGTCTACAAATACATTAAAAAATTAGTGAGGTGTAGTGAAACTTGCCTGTAGCCCAAGGTTCTTGGAGGCTGGGGTGGGAGAATGGCTTGAGCCAGGAGGGTTTAGGATAACAGGGAACTGTGATTTCAACACTGCACTCCCGTCTAGGCAACAGATTGAGACCCTGTCTCAAAATAAATAAATAAATAAACATAGAAATAAAATAAATAAAAATCTTGGTCGCTAACATACAATATATATCATGACTTACAATAGAGTTGAAAGTTGTATTATTCTTGAAGCAAGTAAGAGGATTGCTTACTTCTGCTCTATGCCTGGAAGTGTCAGACTTAACACTGGAAAGGATTTGCACTACTAAAGCCTTTTTGGGGAGTTGAGGTGACAGGGTGGTGAGGCTAGGAACATGATTTACTACTCAGATGAAGAAATAGTAATGTTAATGTCCAGGCAAATCATTTCTTGGAACTTCTTTGGCTGGTCTCCTGCTGGAAACTTTAATTGATTTTTGAAATGAGATTAGACATGTCCAATTTACTTTAGGCCAAAGTCTTCATTAAAATGAAAACTTATTGTTTACATCTCTTGAGTGTTATGAAATATTTTATTCAATAAGAAGTAGCAATGGTTATGACCTCATTTAAAATACATTGTGATCCATCCTAGAAAATATAGACGATATTTTTAGAAGAGTAAAGCAATTTGGAGAAGGACAAAATGTAACAGAATCAAGAAGGGTACTAATGGTGCTGTTCTCACATTTGTGCACAATCTTTCATTCAAGCATTTAACAAATTAGATACAAGAGTCAGCTTGTCCTTGGGAATCAGCACTACTTAGTGAAAATTTTACAAAACTGCAGTTAGTGCCCAGAAACTTTCTGCTTAATTTTTGTTCACCTCTATTATCATTGTCTTCCTCCTCATTGTCACAATGATCATCTTCTTCACTATCATTAATTACCATTATCATCAATGTCATCATCAAATGTCACCTTCATACAGAGATCTTCCCTAAACTAATCTCTTTGTCACCAGTGTTTATCTGCTAATACTTTTTACATTTTACCCTGCCCATTAGTTTCCTCATAATATATTTAAACATCAAAAATTATATTTTTCCTTTAGGTGTTCACTACAGCTACATGAGGAGGGGGATTTTGTGTGTCTGGGTTTCCAATGTGTCTTCAGTGGCAAAAGGAGTTCCTGGAATACCATTGGTACTCAATACATACTAGTAGAATGAATGAAGTATTAATATTAGCTGTTCACACTGCCATGCTTATTTATTCATTTTATACATTTTACATATATTTTTTGAAAGTCAACTACGTGCCAGACACTCTTCTATGAACTGGGGATATAAAAGGAACAAAAGAAGCAAAGCTTACTTACACAGAACTCACATTCTAGTAGAGGAGAAGAAAAATAAGTGAGGTAAAAAAGTAAATTATGTAGTAATTAGATAATGATAAATCCCAAGGAGAAAGACAGTGCAGGAAGGAGAGGCTAAGAAATTTTGGTGGATAAAGTGACATCTCAGGCAAGAGTGGAGGAATGCCAAAGAGAGAACCATGTGTATTTGGTAGGGAAGAACATTCTAAGCAGACAGAATCCAAGATGCAAACGAGAGAGGCAGAGAGAATGCCTTGAAAGGAGGCCAGGGTGGCAGAACAGAGTGAGGTGGGAAGAGTAATGGGAGATAAGGCAGAGATGCAATGGGAGCCTTGCACTCTGAGGGTAGTAAGAAGCCACTGGAGGATTCTGAGCAGAAAAGTGACAGATATGACATTGTTTTTAAAGGCTGCTGTGTTGAGAATATGTGATGGGGCAAGGGCCATAGAAAGGAAAGCTGGTGGTTACCTTAGTGGGAATCCCACTGAAACCCTCTAGTTCTGCTTGCCACCACCAGCTATGCCACAGCTTTGCCTATCTTCTATCCATTGCAGAAAATTTATGTATTCACAAATTTTATTTAGTTCTTGTTATGTGTTTGATACTGTGCTATATTTAAGAATATAATAGAAAAAAGAGAATTTAAAATTTTATAAGTTGAGTTAATCATTAACATTTGCCTTTTGAATTATTTTGTAAAATATATGATTTAAAATTATAGTAAAAAGTATATAGATAAAGTATCACTTAAAATACCAATTTGTTCAATAAAACATTACATAACGTTCGAAGAACCAGGAAAATGTGACCTATACTCAATAAAAAAAAGCAGGCAATAGAAATTGCTTTTGAAAGGGCTCAGATGTTGAACTTACAAAGACTTCAAAGCAACTATTACAAATATGTTTAAAGAACTAAGGCAAACCATGTCTAAAGAATTAAAGGAGTGGCACAGGCATGGTGGCTCATGTCTATAATCCCAATATTTTGGGAGGCAGAGGTGGGTGGATCACTTGAGGTCAGGAGTTTGAGACCGGCCTGGCTGACATGGTGAAATGCCGTCTCTACTAAAATTACAAAAATTAGCCAGGCATGTGGGGCAAGCCTGTAGTTCCAGCTACCAAGAGACTGAGACAGAATTGCTTCAACCCAGGATGTGGAGATTGCAGTGAGCCGAGATTGTGCCATGTCACTCCAGCCTGGGAGACAGAGCAAAACTTCATGAAGAAAAGGAAGGAGAAGAATAAGGAGAAGGAG
>NC_045440.1:73000417-73179780 GCF_002776525.5 Piliocolobus tephrosceles | reverse complement strand
AGAAGAAGAAGAAGAAGAAGAAGAAGAAGAAGAAGAAGAAGAAGAAGGAGAAGAAGAATTAAAGAAGCATATAATTACAAGGTCTCATCAAATAGGAAATATTGGTAAAAATATAGACTTTATTAAAAATAACTAAATGAAAGTTCTGAGGCTTAAAAGTACAATGAATACAGGAAAAGCTTCAGTGAATCTGAAGATAGATCAATAGAGACTATACAGTTTAAAGAACAAAAGAACAAAGAGGAAAATAAGAAAATTTAGCAGTCTCAGAGAAATGTGGAATACCTTTAAGCATACCAATATACACATAATTAGAGTTCTAGAAGGAGACGAGAAAAAGAGGCAGAAAAAATATTAGAAGAAATGATGGCTAAAATGTCTCCAAATTTGTTAAAAAATATTAATCTACAAATCCAGTAAAATCCAAGTGGAACAAATGCAAAGAAAACTACAGTCATATGTATCATGGTAAAAATGTTGAAAGAGGAAATCTTAAAGCAATAAGAGAAAAATAATTAACCACATACAAGGGAACCCCAATAAGATTAACAGATGATTTCTTAACAGAAATAATGGAGCCCAAAAGGCAATGTGATGGCATATTCAAACTGTTCAAAGTAAAAAAAAAAAAAAAAAAAATCAATCAAACAAACAAAAGAAACCTCTCAACCAAGAATCTTACTGTCAGCAAAAATATTATTCAAAAATAAAGGCAAAGTAAAGTGTTTCCCAGATAAACAAAACTTGAGATAATTTGTTGCTAGCTGATATGCCTTTTGAGAAATACTAATGTTTTCCTGGGTGAAAGCAAATGATATGACAACAATTTGAATACACAAGTAAAAACTATGAATACCAGTAAAAGTAATTAGGTAGGTAATTATGAAAAACAGTTTTATTACATTTTTTTCTTATTTCTTCTCTTAACTGATTTTAAATTTAATTCAATAAATACATAAATATACATCTATGTATTTGTGTATGTGTATACATGTATACAGGTAAATTGTATTGTTGGGCTTAGTAAACACAGAAATGTAATACATGTGACAATAATAGTATAATTAAGGCAGATAGACACAAAGGTGCAACAGATGGTATGTTAAATTCACAAGAAGAAATGAAGAGGAAACAGAGATGGTAAACTAAAAGATTAATGTAACAAAATCTCTAAATATATACTTGTTTTCCTTCTATCCACTTCTTTAAAATACACAAATATGTAGAATAAAATTATAACAATGTGTTACTAGTTTCGTTTTGTTTTGTTTTTTGTTTGAGATGGAGTCTCACTCTGTTGCCCAGGCTGGAGTGCAGTGGCACAATCTCCACTCACTGAAAGCTCTGTCCCTCTGGTTCATCCCATTCTCCTGCCTCAGCCTCCCAAGTAGCTGTGACTATAGGTGCCCACCACCACACCCAGCTAATTTTTTTGTATTTTTAGTAGAGACAGGGTTTCACCGTGTTAGCCAGGATGGTCTCAATCTCCTGACCTCGTGATCCGCCCGCCTTGGCCTCCTGAAGTGCTGGGATTGCACGTGTGAGCCACTGTGCCTTGCCTAGTTTTTTTTTTTTTTTTTTTTTTTTTTTAAACATACATAGCCATATAGTAACACAAAAAGATAATAACACAAAACCAGAAGTGAGGGATGAAGCCATGTGGAGGAAAGTTCCTATATTTTACTAGGTTTTAGTTAGTATAAATCTGAAATAGAATGCAGTATAGTCAAGATGTATACTGTGATCCCAAGAGCAACCACTAGGAAAATATTTCAAAAACATAATTAACATTATTAAAGTAGTAAAAAGGTTACATTAGAATATATCCACATACAACAAAAGAAGACAATCAATGAGGAAGAGAGAATTCAAAGAAGCAATGAGACATTAAGAATACAAAAAGCAAAATCGCAGATGTAAATCCACAGATACCAATACTAACACTGAAAGTGAATGTACTAGCCAGGTGAGGTGGCTCATGTCTGTAATCCCAGCACTTTGTGAGGCTGAGGTTGGCGCATCACTTGAGCCCAAGAGTACAGGAGCAGCCTGGGCAACATAGTGAAACCCCATCTCTACTACAAGTAGAAAAATTAGCCGGGCATGGTGGTGCCCACCTGTAGTCCCAGCTGCTTGGGAGGCTTAAGTGGGAAGATTGATTGAGCCCAGGAGGCAGTGGTTGCAGTGATCCAAGATTATGCCACTGCATTACAGCCTGGGTGACAGAGAAAGACCCCCATTTAAAAAAAAAGTGAAGGGATTTACAAGACAGTCAAAAGACAGATTATCAGATTAGATTCTAAAACACATGTTCTAACTATATGTTGTCTACAGGAGACAGAGTTTAGATTCAAAAATACAGACTGAAAGTAAAAGAATAGAAAAAGATATATCAAGAGTAACAACCATAAGGGAGCTAGAATATATTAATATCAGACCAAATTGACTTTAGTTTTAGTATTTTAGCAAACCAGATTTTTTTTTTTAAAGTGTGTTATAATTCAAATAAGGACCAGAAGCCCGTAGTTAGTAGGACTCATGGATTCATTAGATTTTTGTAAAGGCATCTATGCTGATGTAAAAATGTATCCATATTTTGTTTATCTCCACATGGTCAAGATTACACACCTGGAAGTAGTCTACTGATAGGGATAAGAAAATAGAATTTGGCTTTACTATATGATCTTCTGATACCTCTGTCATTTGAAAGACTTACAACAGGGAATTACAATAGCTTATTTTATTCTCTCACTGACCTGTGAACCTTCTGAGGGCAGTGACTATGTCTTGTTTAGTATTTTATCTGTAGAACATAGATCAATTCCTGACACAATGATATGGAGCTCAATTTTGTTTGCTCATTGAATTAATGAATGAGCAGTATATAGTCAATAAACATGTACATAACATAGCTAAGGAGTATTCCTAGGGGAGGTGTGTGTGTGTGCATGTGTAAGTGCACGTGTGTGTGATTTTGTGCTTGTTCTTGGCATTAATATTTAATGGTTCTAACTGGCCCAAATAAATTATATTGTGAGAATTGAATTACATCAAATATTACTTACAAAGCAGAGTAGAATCAAGCTGTCAAAAGCGATTAGAAATTTTAAATGATCACTCCAGTCTTTAATTTGGTATATGTACCATATTAAGTCATTTAAATGAGTCAGTAAATGTGTCTTGTAATATAAGAATGATATTAATTAATATCTATATGTGTATATTCCTTGATTGTCAGTGATGCATCAATTTACCAAAAACAGCAGATAATAAATTAAAATATAGTTTACTATTTTCAAATTGCAGTTTGACTAAGTACAATTGCAATTGTACTTAATTGAAAAAAGTCAAGTTTTATATGAACAAGAAAAAAGGGCCACAGGAAAAGCTGATACTATTAAGTTTCATAAAGATCTTACTTTTTTGAGTCTACAACAAATGATCCATTGTATTTTGGCAATGAGTAAACCCTCATTTGTCATAAATTAGCTCTTTACCTTCTTTGTTCTCCAATGTTAAAATTGAGTAGCAGTCTGATTATACTCATTTTTTTTCTTGACTGAACTCATATGTATATTTTTCAGTCACAGTTTTTGTGAGATTCTCTGATTAATATTTATTTATTACAGCTTTTGAAGTATGAAAATTTATAGGTCAATTTCCTTAGAGAAATAATAAGGTTGTCTGCCAACATTAGAATACAATTTTGAACCTGCTTTTAGTAATTTCTGATGTTGAGCAAATACATAAATATATTGATGAAAATGCAAAAAGAATTTTTATCACGGGAGAAGAGATTTAAAAATATAGAAAGAGTGAAGGCTAGAATAACATTTCTACTACAGGTAGAAAAATTAGCTGTGCATGGTGGTGCCCACCTGTAGTGTGGTGGTGGATTGGAATTGTAGGTATCAATATACATTCAGGCTATATATATATATATATATATGTGTGTGTGTGTGTGTGTGTGTGTGTATGCATGCATTTTCTTTTACTACCTCTTTCTGCTGAGAGCATGTACAAGCAATGATACTCTGGTAGCATTGAGCGCACATAACCCTTAGATCTTGGTTTCTCAAAACCATTCTTCACTAAAAGGAATCCATAAATACATAGTTAATTCGGAGCTAGAGCAAAGAAGGTATAAGATGAGCCTGGAATTTCTTATAACACCTGGAATTAAGGAAGTTCTGAAAGAATAATGGGGGAGTGTCAAAAGGATATAGGAGCCATGTTGAAGGGCCAAATCTGGAGAAAAGTGAGTTTCAAAATAAATAATGATAACAAAGAGTAATGATCCACTCATAGGTAGCCTCTAAGATGGCCCACAATGAACTTTACCTCCTAAGGCTCATGCCCTTGTGCAGTCCCTCTCACATTGAATAGGGGCTGTGTTAGTAACAGAATGCAGTGGAGGCGGCAGAGCATGACTTCCAGGAGTGGGTCATAAAGGCAATGCAGTTCCCACCTTAGTTTCTTGGATGGCTCACTCTGAGGGACCCAGAGTCCGTACTGTGGGACACTCAGACAGCCCTGGGGAGGGACCTCCCACCAGCAGCAAACACCAAGTTACCCACTTTGTGAGTGGCCACCCTGGAGCAAACCCCTCTACTCCCAGTCTAATGTTCAGAAGACTAGCTGACTCTGGACTGCAATGTCATCAAAGCCCTGAGCCAGACCCATCCAGACAAACCACTCTGAAATTGTGACCCACAGAGTGGGTGTGAGACAATAAATGATTACCATTGTAATCACTAAGTTTTAGAATGATTGGCTATGCACTATTAGACAACAAATCCATCCTAGAATAAAATGCACATGTACCCTAGAACATAAAGTATCATAATAATAAAAATAAAAGAATCCGTGAGTTGTCCTGACATTATATAAACAAACAATGGGACGAATAGAGAAGAAAAAGTCCTTTTGTTTACAATAGATTGCCAAGTAATACATGTAAATGAATAATGGACTTAGAAAATCACCATTTTGCAACCATCAGAGTAATATTTGAATTGCTGAAATAGTTGTCAGCAGCAGCTAAAATTAGAGGATGAGAATCTGATGAGGAGCAGGATATTACAGTCTCAAAGTATCTCCCACAGGAGGTTTATTAATGAGGAAGGTGAAAATAGCAACTTTACATAGGAACAATGTGGCAGACACCACCTTAACTGAATAAAGTTAGCCTCCTCTGTAATGAGACAGTCACAAGTCATAATACTCCTTTCAAAAACACATAACCTAAATTGAATGAGGAGGAAACACCAGACTAAGCCTAAGCTGAGAGACATTCTATGAAATTATCAAGGCATAAGATTGGAACTCTTTCAGATTAAGCTAGACTAAAGAAACATGGTGACTGTTTTTGTACTTACATGTAGCTTTTGTGGGTATAACAACTTCAAAGAATTTAGCAACCCCTGCCTTTGCAAATAAGCAGAAAATATAATACGGGGTTGGTAACTCTGGAAGCTCTCTAGGTGAAGGATTTGTCACACCCTACCTTGTATGCATTATGTAAACCTTTCTTATGGATAATGCTTATGTAAACAAAATTATATTTATTTTAAGCAGATTAATCTCCAGACTATTTGCTTACCCTATTCCTTTTATTCTTACCTGGGGTGTGATACCCGGAAGGATATAGGTTTGTTTTAATTTCATTACACCTTCCTTTACCTTTTAACATTGCTACCATAATGTATAAATAGATGATAGTTTTTGAAGATTTTATTATTGGATGTACATATATCTTTAGCCTCTGCCCAGTAGGATAAAAACATGAACTGCCTTTTCTGAAATAAATTTTACCAATATGGCTAAGATTCTTGCTAAACATTATAAAGGAGTTCATTGCATATGTGAGCATATTTAAGTGAAGCATTAAAAAAAACCCCACCTTCTCACGCCTGTAATCCTAGCACTTTGGGAGACCAAGGAGGGTGGATCACAAGGTCAAGAGATTGAGACCATCCTGGCCAACATGGTGAAACCCCGTCTCTATAAAAAATACAAAATTAGCTGGGCATGGTGGTGCATGCCTATAATCACAGCTGTTCAGGAGGCTGAGGCAGGAGAATCACTTGAACCTGGGAGGCAGAGGTTGCAGTGAGCTGAGATTGCGCCACTGCACTCCAGCCTGGTGACAGAGTGGAACTCCAGCATCAACAACAAAAGCACCTTATAATCCATGAATCTTTCTAAAAGACACATGAGTGTCTTAACTAGAATGCTAAATGTGTTGGTGGGTGATGGTTCCAAGGTTTGAGGTAACATGGGACATATGTAGAATATGTGCATAGGAAGTGAAGATTTAGGAAAGGAACAAGTCTAAAAGGGCAATATGGTCTGCAGCACGACCTTATGAATCTCATTAAATGTTTGGTGTGCTTGGAGTTATGATGGAAACTGACAGAAAGGCAAGTTCTGTGTAACCATTGATGTGGCTGAAGTTCTCAGCTCTCATAGGGAACACCACTGCAGAAGATTGAGCTATATAAGCAAATAAGCAGCTGCTAACTTGGAAAATGACTCCCTTGGAACTGTCTTCTTTCCTGGGCCTTAGTTTGGTGGGTGTTTAAAGATGGTCAACAGTGATTTCCTGCCTCTTTTGGTACTAAGCCATTGTTTCAATAAGACAGTTATAAATTTGGTAGATATCTTAGGTCAGTTCACAGGCAAACAAACTCATAAAAGGATGGGTAACTGTCTGTTCACTGGCTTTCTCTAAATAGATATGGTGAGTCATCTCTTCCCCTTAGGTTACCATCTGCTGTGGTCTAGAAATCAGTCCCAATTTAAATAATTTACTTTATTCTTCTTTTTCCCCTTCTTTTGATAATCTTGCACTTGAGAAATATTGACCTAGGACTCCTACATTCATTTCATTTTGAATGCATGATGAACCATATTTTCTGAAAGTCTCATTATCTTGTAAACCAGGTTACCTAATAAGATATATTATCATTTTGGTATTTGAAAGGGTAAACAGTAAAATGCTAAATGTTCTGCAAGACTGAAGATTTTGAGTTCAAGAAAATGTATCAGAGAGCTTCAGAAAATAAATAGCTATGTTATAGCATGCAGAGTTGTCATACAAAATCAGCAGCAATCTGGGCAACTTCAGCAAAGTCTCAGGATACAAAATCGATGTGAAAAAATCACAAGCATTCCTATACACCAACAATAGGCAAACAGAGAGCCAAATTATGAATGAACTCCCATTCACAATTGCTATAAACAGAACAAAATACTTAGGAATATAGCTAACAAGAGATGTGAAGGGCCTCTTCAAGGAAAACCGCAAACCACTTCTCAAGGAAACAGGAGAGGACACAAACAAATGGAAAAAACACTCCATGCTGGTGGATAGGAAGAATCAATATCATAAAAATGACCATACTGCCCCAAGTAATTTATAGATTCAGTGCTATTACTATTAAAATACCATTGACTTTCTTCACAGAATTAGAAAAAACTGCTTTAAAAATCATACGGAACCAAAAAAGAGCCCAAATAGCCAATACAATCCTAAGCAAAAAGAACAAAGCTGGAGACATCATGCTACCTGACTTCAAACTATACTACAAGGCTACAGTGACCGAAACAGCATGGTACTGGTACCAAAACAGACACACAGAGCAATGAAACAGAATAGAGATCTCAGAAACAAGATCACACATCTACAACTATCTGATCTTTGAAAAACCTGAAAAAAACAAGCATGGGGAAAGGATTCCATATTTAAAGAATGGTGCTGGGATAACTGGATAGCCATATGCAGAAAATTAAATCTGGACTCCTTCCTTACACTGTATACAAAAATAAAATCAGGAAAGATTAAAGACTAAAAAGTAAAGCCCAGAAGTATAAAAACCCTAGAAGCAAATCTAGGCAATAACATTGAGGAGATAGGCATGAGCAAAGATTTCAAGACAAAAACATCAAAAGCAATTGCAAAAAGCAAAAATTGACAAATGGGACCTAATTAAACTACAGTGTTCCACACAGGGAAAGAAACCATCATCAGAGTGAACAGACAATCTAAAGAATGGGAGAAAAGTTTTACAATCTATCCATCTGATAAAGGTCTAAATTCCAGAATTTACAAGGAACTTAAACAAATTTACAAGAAAAAAACAAACAACCACATTAAAAAGTAGGCAAAGGACATAAACAGACACTTCTCAAAAGACATCTATGCAGCTAACAAACATGAAAAAAAGCTCAACATCACTGATCAGTAGAGAAATGCAAATCAAAACTTCAATGACATACCATCTCATGCCAGTCAGAATGGCAATTATTACAAAGTCAAGAAACAACAGATGCTGGTGAGGCTGTGGATAAATTGGAATGCTTTTACACTGTGGAAAGGTAAATTAGTTCAACCATTGTGGAAAACAGTGTGGCAATTTCTCAAGGATCTAGAACCAGAAATACTATTTGACCTAGCAATCCCATTACTGGGTGTATACCCACAGGAATATAAATCATTCTGTTATAGAGATACATGCATGTGTATATTTATTGTGCCACTACTTACAATAGCAAAGACATGGAATCAACCCAAAGGCCTATCAGTCACAGACTGGATAAAGAAAATGTGGTATATATGCATCATGGAATACTATGCAGTCATAAAAAGGAATTAGATCATGTATTTTGCTGGGACACAGATGGTGCTGGAAGCAATTATCCTTAGCAAACTAACACAGGAACTGAAAACCAAACACTGCATGTTCTCACTTATAAGTGGGAGCTGAACAACGAGAACACATGGACACAGGAAGGAGAACAACACACATTGGGGCCTGTCAGGGGAGTGGGGTGTGGGAGAGCATCAGGATAAATAGATAATCCATGCAGGACTTAATACCTAGGTGACTGGTTGATAGGTACAGCAAACCACCACTGCACACATTTACCTGTGTAACAAACCTGCACATCCTGCACAAGTATCCTGAAACTTAATATAAAATGAAATAAAATTAAGAAAAAAGCAACAAAAACAAAATCAGCAGCAATATGTCAGGCCTAGAAATGACAGGTGTCTCCCTCATAGAAACCCACCAGATTCAAAGCGAAAGTTATAGGGAATGCTAAGTATCATTTCTATAGCATTCTGTTTGTTTGTTTGTTTATTTATTTATTTATTTTGGTGGAGTCTCACTCTGTCACCAGGCTGGGGTGCAGTGGCACAATCTCAGATTGCTGCAACCTCCATCTCCCAGGTTCAAGCAATTCTCCTGCCTCAGTCTCCTGAGCAGCTGGGACTACAGGTGTGTGCCACCACTCCCAGCAAACTTATTATTATTATTATTATTATTTTTTGTATTTTTAGTAGGGATGAGATTTCACCATGTTGGCCAGGATGGTCTCAATCTCTTGACCTCGTGATCTGCCCACCTCAGCCTCCCAAATTGCAGGGATTACAGGCGTGAACCACCATGCCAGGCCCATTCTGTTTCTTTATCTATGTAGCAGATAATTAAATACTTTTGTCATAAATAAAAATGGTAATTTTGAGAAGATAAACTTGTTGACAGCTAATGTGCAGAGAGTCCAATGATGGCAATACACTTATGGAGAATTCTCCAATGGTTCAAAGAGTTTCCACTGATCTTATTTGATGTTAATGGTTTATCATGTTGTCATCCTGAAGAAGATGTTCAGAGGCAAAAAAAGATAATTCATATCTTTAGCCAAGCAACTGCTTGGGATCAAAGAGACACAGGGAGGTATAAATCCTGTTTTTTATGCTGGTTAGATAAAGTCAGGTCTATCTGAGGGTACCCCTATCTGCTGGCCTCTTGTAGGGTCCCAATCTGACTGCACCTGCTTGCAATGCAGCCTTGGATGCCTAATCGAGGTGCTTCCTGGGGGCTCACATCATAGCTCCTTCACCAGTAGACTGCAATCTCAAATTAAATTAACAATTAATTTAACAATTAAATTAACAATCTCAAATTAAATTAACAACATAATATCATACCTAGAGAATGCCACCTGATCATCAGAGAGCTCTATCAGTGCAGCCTCCAGTGACATGTAACAGCCCACCCAAACCCTCTCCCACTGCAGCCTCCTCCATGCCTGCATTGCCAGCATGCACTCACCCATGGTCACACCCCTACTGCTTTGTGAGAATGCACACAGGCAAAGATCACTTCTCCCCAACTAGGGTGTGTGCGCACATGTACTGTGTCACCCAAATGCTGCCTATGTGAGCATACCTTGCTGCCCTTGCCTCCCTAATGAGCAGACACCTGGTTGCCCTGCCACTGCTGGCAACACTCACGTAGATGCAAGCAACCCCACCCTGCTTCCCACACTACCACTGCTGCTACTGTGAATGTGGGAATGGACACTGGTTGCTGGCGGCCCTGCCTCCACCTTGTGCTGCCACTGCCACCACTGTGAACATGTGCATGAATGCCACTAGTTTCATGCCCGCCAATGCCCAGTCCCCACAGCTGCCTCTGCCAGTGCAAGTGTAAACATGGACACTGGCAACTTTGCCCCGGCTGTTCCCTACGAACCCCAGCCACTGGCACAAGTGTGCATGGTAATGATACAGCCCCACTCCTGGTGGTCCCTGTCCTGGTCAACACCCATGCATCCTGCTGCACTTCCATGGCCACAGGCATGCGTGCAAATGAGCATGGGTCTTGCTGCCACTGCCCAGATGAAGCACTTTAGCTGGCACCACCCATCAGAGTGTGGTGGCCAGCAGACCAGGAACACTTTAGCACCTCAGCTTAGCAGGTTCTGAATCTCAAGGGCCCAGTGAATAAAGCCAGGGCCTGGTACCAGCTCCCTAGACTTAGAGTATACAGCCCAGTAGTGCTGAGCTGAGCCATGGCCCCCTAAATTCTTCCAGCAATGAGACCAGTTGACTGAATCCACCTTATACCACAATCAAACTGCCAAGGGTATTACAGAAAATACAAGTAGAGAAACTCATTCAAAGGACAGTATTTCCTTATATTTTTGAGATGGAGTCTCGCTCTGTCGCCCAGGCTGGAGTGCAGTGAGCCAGATCTCAGCTCACTGCAAGCTCCGCCTCCTGGGTTTATGCCATTCTCCTGCCTCAACCTCCCGAGTAGCTGGGACTACAGATGCCCGCCACCTTGCCCGGCTAGTTTTTTGTATTTTTTTGTAGAGACGGGGTTTCACCGTGTTAGCCAGGATGGTCTTGATCTCCTGACCTCGTGATCCGCCCGTCTCGACCTCCCAAAGTGCTGGGATTACAGGCTTGAGCCACCGTGCCCGGCCTAAAGGACAGTATTTTCAAAGATTAAAGCAACATCAGCCCCCACAGATGAGAAAGAACCAGCACAAGAACTGGACAACTAAAAAAGTCAGAATGCCTTATTTCCCTCAATGAAGACACTAGTGTCCCAGCAATGATTCTTATTCAGGCTCAAATGGATGAAATGGCAGAAACAGAACTTAGAATATGGAAGGAATGAAGATCTTCAACATTCAGGAGAAAGTTGAAACCCAATCCAAGCAATCTAAAAAAATACAATAAAATGATACAGGAAATGAAAGATGAAATGGCCATTTTAAGAAATAATGAAAGTCATTTGATAGAGCTGAAAACTTCACTTTAAGAATTTTATAACATAATCACAAGTATCAGCAGCAGAATTAACCAACTGAGAAAACAGTCTCAGAGCTAGAATACTGGTTCTCCAAAATAACTCAGGCAGACAAAAATAAAGAAAAAAGAATAAAGAAGAATGAAGAAAGTCTCTGAGACATATTAAATTATGTAAAGAGATTAAATCTATGACTCATAGGCATCCCTGAAGGGGAAGGAAAGAAACAAAGAAACTTGGAAAACATATTTGAGAGTATCACCCATGAAAATATCCCCAACATCCCTAAAGAAGCCAACCGTGTTTCAAATTTGGGAAATACAGAGAATGCTGCAAAATACTATACAAGACAATCATCCCCTATGTATCCCCTTATATATGTCTATATAAGACACATAGTAATCAAAGCTCTCCAAGGTCAAACTGAGAGAAAAAATGTCAAAGGCAGCTAGAGAGAAAGTTCACGTTACTTATCAATGGAACTCAATCAGGCTAACAGTGGACTTTTAGCAGAAATTCTACAGGCCAGAAGAGATTGGGGACATATATTCAGCATTTTTAAAGAGAATAAATCCAACCAAGAATTTCATTTCCAGCCAAACTAAGCTTTGAAAATGAAGGAGAAATAAGATCTTTTTTCAGACAAGCAAATGCTAAGGGAATTCATTACCACAAGACCTGCATTATAGCAGATCCTTAAGGGAGTGTTAAATATGGAAAAGAAAGACCACTACAAGCCACCACAAAAACACAGTGAAGTACATAAACTACTGACACTATAAAGCAACCACAAATCAAGTCTACATAAAAACCAGCTAACAACATGATGACAGGATCAAATCAGCACATATCAATATTAACCATGAATGTAAATGCATTAAATGTCCCAATTTAAAGGCACAGAGTAGTGGTGAATTGGATACAGAAGCAAGATCCAACTACATGCTGTCTTCAAGAGACACATCTTACATGCAATGGCACCCATCCAGCTCAAAGTAAAGTAAAGGAGAAAAATCTATCAAGAAAATGGAAAACAGAAAAAAGCAAGGGTCATTCTTCTAATTTCAGAAAAAACAGACTTTAAACCAACAATGATCAAAAAAGAAAAAGAAGGGCATTACATAATGGTAAAGAGTTCAATTCAACAAGAAAAACTAACTATCTCAAATATATATGAACCCAGTACAGGAGCACTCAGATTCCTAAAGTTAGGTTTTAGAGATCTATAAAGAGACTTAGCTAACCACACCATAATAGTGGAAGACTTCAACACTCCACTGACTATTTATTAGACAGATCATTAAGGTAAAACACAAACAAAGATATTCGGGACCTTAACTCAACACTAGACCAAATAGACCTAACAGACATTTACAGAAATCTCCACCCAATAACAAAAGAATATACATTTATCTCATCTGCACACTGCACATACTCTAAAATCAACACAATCAGCCATAAAACAGTCCCCAGCAAATTAAAAATACACACACACACACACACACACACACACAAAACCAACCACACTCTCAGATTACAGCACAATAAAAACTAGGAATCGACACTAAGAAAATCACTCAAAATCAAACAATTGCATGGAAATTAAATCACCTTCCTCTGAATGATTTTTGGGTAAACAATGAATTTAAGGCAAAAATCAAGAAATTCGTTGAAACTAATGAGAATAAAGCATACCAGAATCTCTGGGACACAGCTAAATCAGTATTAAGAGGGAACTGTATGTGCTAAATACCCACATCAAAAAGTTAAAACCATCTCAAATTAAATTAACAACATAATATCATACCTAGAGAAATTAGAGAAAGAAGAGTAAACCAATCCTAAAGCTAGCAGAAGAAAAGAAATAACAAAAATCAGAACTGGACTGATGGAAATTGAGATGGTGTAAACCTTACAAAAAATCAATCAATCCAGGAGTTTGTTTCTGAAAGAATAAATATGATTGATAGATTGTTAGTTAAACTAATAAAGAAGAAAATTCCCAGAAAAGCTCCAAATAAACACAATAAGAAATTATAAAGAGGACATTACCATCCACCCCCACAGAAGTACAAAAATCCCTCAGAGACTACTATGAACACCTCTACACTCACAAACTGGAAAACCTAGAAAAAATGGATAAATTTCTAGAAACATATAACCTCCCAAGTTTGAACCAGGAAGAAACTGAATCCCTGAACAGACCAATAATGAGTTCTGAAATTGGATCAGTAATGAAAACCTACCAATCAGAATGAGTCCAGGACCAGATGGATTCACAGCTGAATTCTGCCAGATGTATAAAGAGCTGGTATTGTTCCTACTAAAACTAATCCAAGAAATTGAGGAGGTGGGACTCTTCCCTAACTCATTCTATGTGACCTGCATTATTCTTCTGATACCCAAACCTAGCAGAGACACAATAAAAAAAGAAAACTTCTATCCAATGTCCTCAATGAACATAGATGCAAAAATCCTCAACAAAATACTAGCAAATTAAATACAGCAGCACATCAAAAAGCTAATTCACCATAATCAACTAGGCTTTATCTCTGGTATGTAAGGTTGGTTCAACATACACAAGTCAATAAATATGATACACCACATAAATAGAACTGAAAACAAAACCCACATCATCATCTCAATAGATGCAGAAAATGTTTTCAATAAAATTCAACATTATTTCATGTTAAAATTTCTCAACAAACTAGGCATTGAAGGAGCATAGCTCAAAATAGTAAGAGCCATCTATGACAAACCCACACTTAACACCATCCTGAATGGGAAAAAACTGGAAGCATTTCCCTTGAGAACATCAACAAGAAAAGTAGGCCCACTCTCACCACTCTTTTTCAACACAGTACTGGAAGTCCTAGCTAGAATGATCAGGCAAGAAATAGAAATAAAAGGCACTCAAGTAGGAAGAGAGAGAGAGTCAAACTATCTCTCTTCACTGATGGTATGTTTCTTTACCTAGAAAATCCTATAGACTCTGCCCAAAAGCTCCTAGATGTGATAAACAACTTCAGCAAAGTTTCAGTGTACAAAATCAATGTACAAAAACCAGTAGCATTTCTATATATATATAAAAAAATCCAAGCCAATAATGCAATCTCATTCACAATAGCCATAAAAAGGGTAAAATACCTAGGAATACAACTAACCAGGGAGGTGAAAGATCACTACAATGAGAATTATAAAACGCTGCCCAAAGAAGTCAGAGAAGACACAAACAAATGAGAAAACCATTCCATGATCATGGATAGGAAGAATCAATATTGTGAAAATGGCCACACAGCCCAAAGAGATTTATAGATTCATGCTATTCCTATCAAATTACCAATGACATTCTTCATAGAATTAGAAGAAACTATTTAAAAATTCACATGAAAGCAAAAAAATAAGTAAATAATAATGAGCCTGGCCAGGTGCAGTGGCTCACGCCTGTAATCCCAGCACTTTGGGAGGCTGAGGTGGGTGGATCGTGAGGTCAGGAAATTGAGACCATCCTGGCAAACATGGTGAAACCCCATGTCTGCTAAAAATAAAAAAAAATAAAAAAAATTGCCAGGCATGGTGGCATGTGCCTGTAGTCCAGCTACTCAGGAGGCTGAAATGGAAGAATCACTGGAACCCAGGAGGCAGAGGTTGCAGTGAGCCAAGATCACACCACTGCACTCCAGCCTGACAGAGTGTGACTCCGTTTCAAAAAAAAAAAAAAAAAAAAAAAGGCTGAATAGCTAAGACTATCCTAAGCAAAAGAACAAACTGAAGGCATCACATTACCTGACTTCAAACTATTCTACAAGCTACAAAGCTACAGTAACCAAAACAGCAATGGTACTGGTACAAAAACAGGCACCCAGACCAATGAAAAAGAAAAGAGAGCCTATAAATAAGACCACACACCTACAACCGTTTGATCTCCCACAAAGTCCACAAAAAAACAATAATGGGGAACTGACTCCCTATTCAATACATGGTGCTGGGGTAACTGGCTAGCCGTATGCCGAAGATTGAAACTGGACCCCTTTTTTACATCATA
Organism: Piliocolobus tephrosceles; assembly: GCF_002776525.5. NCBI lineage: Eukaryota > Metazoa > Chordata > Mammalia > Primates > Cercopithecidae > Piliocolobus > Piliocolobus tephrosceles. The sequence continues at coordinate 73,164,126 of NC_045440.1, read as the reverse complement.
TACAAAATCTACTCAAGATGGATTGAATACTTAAATTTAAAATCTAAAACTATTAAATCCTTGAAAGATAACCTACGAAATACCATCTGGATATAGGCCCTGTCAAAGATTTCATGATGAAGACACCAAAATCAGTTGCAACAAAAACAAAAACAGAATAATGGGACTAATTAAACTAAAGCACCCCTGTGCAGCAAAAGAAACTATCAACAGAATAAGCAGACAACCTACAGAATGGGAGAAAATATATGCAAACTGTACATCTGACAAAGGTCTAATACCCAAAATCTGTAAGGAATTTAAATTCACAAGAAAAAAAAACCAAACGACCCCACTGAACAGTGGGCAAAGAACCTGAACAGACACTTTTCAGAACAAGACATGTATGTGGCAACTAGCATATGAAAAAATGCTCAACATCACCAATAAGTAGAGAAATGCAAATCAAAGCCACAATGAGATACCATCTCACATCAGTCAGAATGGCTATTATTAAAAAGTCACAAAATAATAGATGCTGGTGAAGTTGCAGAGAAAAGGGAACATTTATTCACTGTTGATGGGAATGTAAACTAGGTCAGCCTTTGTGGAAAGGAGTTTGACAATTTCTCAAGGAACTTAAAGTAGAATTACCATTAGACCCAGGAATTCCATTATTGGGTATATACCCAAAGGAATATAAATTGTTCTACCACAAAGATACCTAAATATGCATATTCAGAACACCTGAATATGAATACGATCTATGTTCATTGCAGCATTATTCACAAAAGCAAAGACATGAAATAAACCTAAATGCCCATTAAAAGTAGACTGGATAAAGAAAATTGGTACCTCCATGGAATGCTACACAGCCATACAAAAGAATGAGATTATGTGCTTTGCAGGAACATGGATGTAGCTGGAGGCCATTATCTTAAGTGAATAAAGGCAGGAACAGAAAACCAAATAGCGCATTTTCTTCCTCATTAGTGGGAGCTAAACATTAAGTACTATACTACTCCATTCTTTTACTGCTATAAAGAACTACCAGAGACTGAGTAATTTATAAATAAAACAGGTATAATCAGCTCATGGTTCTGCAGGCTATGCGGGTTTCGGTTTCTAGGAAGGCTTTAGGAAACTTACAATCATGGTGAAAAGCAAAGGGGAAGCAAACACATCTTTACATGACCGGCAGGACGGTAGGGGGAGGTGCTACACACTTTCAAACAACCAGATCTCATGAGAACTCTATCATGAGACAGCACTAGAGGGATGATGATAAACCATTAGACACTACCTTTATGATCCAGTCATCTTCTACCAGTCTCCTCTTCCAACACTGGGGATTATAATTCGACATGAGATTTGAGTGGGGACACAGAGCCAAACCATATCAAGTACACATGGACACAAACAGGGGAACAACTGACACTGGGGCCTACTGGAAGGTGAAGGGTGGGAAGAGGGCAAGGATCCAAAAACTACCCATCAGGCACTATGCTGATTACCTGGGTGAGAAAATAATCTGTACACTAAATCCCTGTGACACGCAATGTGCCTGTATAATAAATCTGGGCGTGTACCTCTGAACCTAAAATAGAAATTGAAAAAGTGGTGAGTGAGCAAATGTGAACAAAACTATATTCTCACTTGGGGCAACATGTAAGATGCCAACCATCTGTTCTTTTCATTTTCCAGGAAACGGATAGAATGGGGATAAACTTCTTATTTTAATGGAAAAAAAAGAAGAAATGGTGAGGTCATTTAGTGGGTCCAGAAACTGTCATCTATTATGTTTTCAGATTCTCAATGGGCTTATCATACTATTGCTTAGCTCTAATCAACCCACTGCCTGGAAAATATTTTTCCCTTCTGATCCAGATTTATTTCTGCTGGAAAATCACCCCTGCCAGGCAGTTAAACTGAAGCCACTGTTGATGCTTCTGATGCCTGCACACCCAGGGCCACTGTTCTCAAAGTGTGGTCCCTGGACCAGAACTATTAGCCTCACCAAGGACTTTTTAGGAATGCTGATTCTCAGACTCCACCCAGCCCTGCAGAATTGGAAACTCTGGAGCTGAGGCCCAGTAGCTCCGGTTTTAACAAACCCTCTAGGTGATTTGAATGCATCCTAAATGTTTAAGAAGCACTGCCCAAGGGGATGAGAGAGAAACATATCTCAAATATGAGGACCTCAATATAGTTTTTCCCTCTAATTCTATGTATTTGTCACATGCTCTCCCTCTAGGCATACCTACAGACACCTATGGTAACTGTGTTCCCACCTAGAAATGATTTGACATTTTGAAATCAGAGTCTATGAATAAGCCAAGCGAATTCTAAAATAATCTCTCCAATTCCCTCCTTGGGAAACCCCATGCCTGCTAACAATAAAAAAAAAAAAAATTGCCAGGCACGGTGGCATGTGCCTGTAGTCCAGCTACTCAGGAGGCTGAGATGGAAGAATCACTTGAACCCAGGAGGCAGAGGTTGCAGTGAGCCAAGATCATGTGAGCCAAGATCAGCTTGCAAATGGAATTTTGGGCAGCAAATCCAGTTTTTCCTGTCTAGCTGTTAATCACTTAAAGGAAACATTATGTAGCACCTGTAGAATTGAACCGCCTTAGCAGCCCCAGCTAGGAAGACAGTAAAACCCGTAAAAATTGTTCTCACCTCAACATTTTCATAAGTAAAGAATGCCTCTTTGCCCTATGGTTGCATCTTCCCCTAGGCAATGGCTGCATGATGAGCTGCAGGGTGAGGGTATACCTGGTTCTCCCTGTGCCTGCTGGAGGCTTGTGCTCAAGCTGGGGCCCTTGCAGTTGGGGCCATTGGAGAACCAAGTTCTTCTCCACTCTTTGCTGAGGCCCAAATTTCTGTAAGTTCAGTAAGTCTGAGCACCATTTACTTGAGTCCTCAAAGTACACTCCCCCATCTATACAAACAAACCTGGCGTGCACATAAAATTGTCATACGTTGTGGTTACCCAGTATGATAAAAATTTCATTATAGCTTCCAGATCCATCCATGTCCCTGCAAAGGACATGAGTTCTTTCCTTTTTATGGCTGCATGGTATTCCATAGTGTATATGTAACACGTTTTCTTTAACCAGTCTATCATTGATGGGCATTTGGGTTGATTCCATGTATTTGCGACTGTCAATTATCCTCAGCAAACTAATGCAGGAACAGAAAACCAAACACTGCATGTTCTCACTTATAAGTGAGAGCTGAACAATGAGAACACATGGACACAGGGAGGGGAACAGCATACTGGGATCTTTCTGTCAGGGTGGGGGCAGAGGCAGGGAGAGCATCAGGGTAAATAGCTAATGCATGCAGGACTTAATACCTAGGTGATGGGTTGATCGGTGCAGTAAACCACCATGGCACATGTTTACTTAAGTAACAAACCTGCATGTTTTGCACATGTATACCAGAACTTAAAACTAAATTTAAAAATATTCACCATAGGCCACTGCACAATTTTAAAATCTCATCTGACCTCACATGATCCTGTAGTAAGTGTGAAGGTCAATTACTCTTTATACACAGAAGTCCAAAGGCCAAAGCCACAAAACCTTGCTCCCACTAACAGCCTGTCTTCCCCAAATTCCCCTCTTGTCTTTATATTTGTCAGTGTTCCTTGTTTATGCACTAAGTACTGAGGTATGTGACAGGTTCTAAAATAAAAACACACACTTTTATCTCTATTTAGCTGGAGATCTGAATAGACTGAGAAATGAAACATGAAGCAAGACATAAAATATATTATGACAAAGGCTAAGTTGGAAGCTAAAGCTTAGTTCGGAGGACAAATGCACAGCTTGCGAAAGCCGGGCTCACAGGCAGTGGCAGAGCTTGGGGGTGCAGAGGGAAATAGGAGGTTGCTACGCACCCCTACTCCAAGAGGAAGAGGGCAGAGCTGAGCCAAGCAAGCTCCCTTCATCCTTCCTGAAATGTATCTTCCTCAGAGTTGACACTTAATAGTCAGAGGAGTCTTCCACCTCCTAGGAACAGACTGAGCGAAGGAGCAGAGGGAGGCTCAGGCTTGAAATTACACCAACTGATCTCCTTCACGTGGAAGGAAACAGCACTGGCCAGGCGCGGTGTATCATGCCTGTAATCCTAACACTTTGGGAGGCCGAGGTGGGCAGATCACCTGAAGTCAGGAGTTTGAGACCAGCCTGACCAACATGGCGAAACCCCCACCTCTACTGAAAATACAAAAAAATTCCAGATGTGGTGGCGAGCACCTGTAATTCCAGCTACTCAGGAGGCTGAGGCATGAGAATCGCTTGAACCTGGGAGGTGGAGGTTGCAGTGAGCCGACATCACACCACTGCACTCCAGCCTGGGCAACAGAGTGACAAGAAAAAAAAAAGAGCAAAGAAAAAAAAAAAGAAACAGCAGCACTGGGTTTTTCCCCTGCAAAGATGAAGAAAATATTTTTAATAATCTCTTTCCATGACATATGTGAGTCATTCATCTAATATGTAGAGGGCCTGTGTATATATGCTATTTAAATATGCTTTCAAAAATTGTGTCCAGCACTTAAAAGCAAAGCAGTTTAAGAAATATGAGCTTTTTGGTCAGGCACAGTGGCTGCTGCCTGTAATCCCAGTGTTTTGGAAGGCTGAGGTGAGAGGATTCCTTAAAGTCAGGATTTTGAAACCAGCCTGGGCAACATAGTGAGACGCCTTCTCTACAAAAAATAAAAATAAATTAGCTCTGCACGATGGCACACACCTGTAGTCCCAGGTACTTGGGAGGCAAAAGCAGGAGGATTCATTGAGGCCAGAAGTTTGAGGTTGCAGTGGGCTATGACTGTGCCACTGCACTCCAGTTTGGGTGATAGAGCAAGATCTTGCCTCTAAAAAGTAGCTTGTTGAGTCAAAATTTGTATCACAGGTTGGTTTATAAAACTTCACAGCAAACTGCAGATTTTAAAAAAGTGTATTACAAAGGGTGCAATTTCAATGAGTGGGTGAAATGGGTCAAGGGGAAATAATTTAATAGTTTCCTGCAGAGAACAATAATTGATTCTGCTTTGTGCCTCTCTCCCTTTTACAACTATAGATGGGTGGAGCAGAAAGCTACCTGGAGTCAAAGCTAGTTTTTCCCTTTTGAAAGCGTGCAACTTCACTTAATATTTATGCTAAGCAGCTTGTTCTTCTCAATCAACAAGTTTTTAAATGTGAGATTAGTAGTGAAAATTCATCAACTGTAATCAATCTGCCTTTAAATATATATTACATTGGAAAAAAGTTACCTCATGAGAGTTCTGCCTTGTGGAGTTCCAATTTTGTAGAACTATGATAAAAACTCCTTGATAAAAGCTCCTTAGTGTGTGTATTAAGGAATCTAATGAATTTTTAAGTAGCCTACTTTTTTAAAAAAAGAGATAAATCAAAGAGAATTGCTCTGCTTTAAATGTTTGTGCCCATTCAAAATTTGTGTTGAAACTTAATTCCCAATGCAACAGAATAAAGAGGCGGAGCCTTCAGGAGGGGTTTGACCATGCGGGCTCATGGATTAGTGCCTAATTAAAGGGTTTCTGCCATGTGAGGATACAGTATTCATTCCCTCTGAAGGATGCAGCCACAAAGCTACATCTTGGAAGCACAGAGGGCAGCCTTCACCAACCATTGACTTGCCAGTGCCTTGATCTCAGACTTTCCAGCCTCCAGAACTGTGAGAAATAAATCTATGTTGTTTATAAGTGACTCAGTCTCAGGTATTTTGTTATAACCCCTCGAATGCACTAGGACAAGAGTACTATAAAAATTGGTTAAATTATTTAAATATTTGACAAGTTTTCTGATTGAAAATAATTTGTGACTGTTTCTTGTGTATATGTGTATGTCTCTAACTCTAGAATGACTTTCTATAATATCAATGACTTTTTACCCAGGATTCCTTTAAAATGATGGGTATAATGCTAGTCATGTAATGACATCATTAAGTAAAATACTAGCTTACAGTTGTAGTGTGACTCTAAAATCTGAAAGGGTTGTAAGTTGGAAAGCACCACACCTGAGGGAAAATTCAAATCAATGAAATTTATAGAAAATCACATTTCCCTTGTAACCACCATGCTTCCATTTTGAAGAGGAGATCATCTAAATGTAATGCTCTAAGGTTAGCAAAATTTTAACTATTTTGACTTTTAGTTTAAAAGAGAAATTGGCTGTTCCATACGTCACTCACCAGATCAAGCCATTCTTGCAAGCAGCTGATTTTTGCATAGTGAAAGTGGTCCAGAGAGATGACATCTCTCTGTGGAGTGTGGATTTCAGGCTTGGATGGGATGTTTAGCACCCAGGGCACAGTGTGAGGAGTGCAGGCAGGCCAAGAGGCTGTAGACACTGAGCCAGCTCAATGATCCAAGCCCCGGGTTTAGTCCTGATCACAAGGATCCATCTACTAAAGAATTGACAAGCCCAACAAAGCACAGGGGAGGTCAAGATGAAGTCCTCAAAATCAGGCTTTGAACAATATTGATAAAGGCAAACTTTGAAAATTATTCTTTTTTAGTGTTTCTTTGATGTTGGCTCATTGGCATTATTTGGTAGCATTGACTTTGAATGTTCATTTTCAAAGCAAGCATTTGAGATAAGCTACTGGTCACTTGGGATGATTTTGTTAAAAGAATAATAATAATAATCCATTGTGATTGGCAAGTTCCTGTAGGAAGTTTGGGACAATTTGGATATAGAAAAGTCCAATCCAGAGCGGCTCACAATTTTCTTCTATAAACACTCACCCTTTACTTTTCTGTACATCTATTGAAATGGAGAAATAGCTTTTACAATTTGATGTGAATTTCATGCAAAAGTTTGATTAAAATTTTGAGCATCAACTGCCTGCAATCATTGAATAAGATAAAATCCTTGCATTCAAGCAACTGAGAGAGAAATCAACAATTATAATTACAGTGACAATGATGTGCAAAAAGACTGTGTAAGGCAATTTTGTCTAGTTCGGGAATTGAATGGAAGCTTCCTACAGGAAACACTGCTTGAATTGTGCCTGAATAAATACTTCTTAGCCAGGAAAGAAGGGAGGATTGGTCAGAGAATATTTCTAGTGAATGGAGCAAGATGGATAAAACTCCAGAGGTATGGAAAGAGAGACGGGAAACAGAGCAGTGTGTCCAGGGAGTCACAAGCGGTTGAAAGCATCATGGGGCAGAGTGAGAGACTGGAGTGGTGGGGGTTGAGGCTGGGTCATTACATGGAGCAGGTCATGGTGAACAGTGTAAAAGCTCTGGTCTTAATCCCTAGGCAGTGCAGAAGCCACAGGAGAGTGTTCAGTGGCAAAGATGTCTTTAGAAAGATGTGGCTGTGGGCAGAAAGGATTTGACGAAGACAAAACAAAATAAGGAAACCATCAAGTGAACAACTGCAGTAGGAGAGAAATGATGAAAGACTGAATAAGGCAATAGCCATGAGGGTGGAGAGATGGGAGATCGATTTGGAAACTATCAGAAGCTAAAATCAGTAGAATGTGGAGAAAGTGAAGGAGAAAAAGTTGAGACGGTGGACTCAGTATCTGACTCGGGTAACTGATGAGCTGTAATGGAAATATAGCTTAGAGGAGAAGCAGACTTAGAAGAATGTAAGTTTAGTTATGGATATTTCACATGGGAGCTGTCCAGGTGAAGATATCCGTGAAGCAGTTGGATCTGGCCTTGAGAAGTATTGCCCAGGTCAGCATTGCTGCTTCTATAGATTTGGAAATCAGCAGTCCAGAGACAGGAATTAAAGCTGTGAAACGAGTGGGATAACCCAGGGAGAATGTGTGGAATGCTGAGGCCCATGGTCAGAGGCAGCATATGAATGGGAGGCCCACAAAGGACAAAAAAAGTATCCATCAGTTCACAGAAGAGGTAAGAAGGTGTGGGTTGAAGGGTGGCGCTGGGGGGTGAGCTTTAGGAAGAACTAGTGGGATTGGAGAGAATCCGATCAAGAATTAGGTCAGGAACAAGACTGGGAATTCCCATTAAAAATTAATTTTAACAGCCTTCTCTGATTAGATATGCTTACACAGTTGAGTAAGCTTACACAGTTGAATAAGTTTTAACCCACAAAGTAGCAGTCAGTCAGTTTGAGAAACATGTTGACTTGTTGCCTAAGTCACTTGTATCAACCAGCACTGTGTACTCCAGTAACAATAGCTACTATCATACATGATGATATATATTTAAATTAATTCAAAGTAAATAAAGTTAAAAGTTAGTTCCTATGGAGCACTAGTGGCACTACTTACTGGTAGTACTAGTAGCATCAATACATTTCAAGTGCTCAATAGCCACATTTGGTTACGATCCTAGTGGCTACTATATTGAACAGCACAGATATATGACAGAAAGTTCTACTGGACATTGCTAATCTAGAAAATAATTGATTGGTCTGTTATTGCCAAAGGAAGGAGTCAAGCAATCAAAATGCAGCTCACCTGTAGGCAAATTAGAGATGTGGTCTCAGTAATTATTCAGTTCTATGTTTAAAATACTTGACATTATAGTATTAGTACTAAAAGACTTTGAAAACTGAAATTATTTGGAGCTAATTACAGGAAATTCATATTTAGCAGTACTAAGTAGAAGTGATTTCTTTTCCCTTATGTGTTCAGAGTTGATAAAATGTGGATGTGCTGCCATCACCTGGGTGATTAGGGAAATTAAAGTAAGCATTTTAAGTTCACATTTACTTTCCCAAAATCCACCAAATGACCCAAACCTTATATGTACTAAGGGACACTTTGCTATTAGAAAAAAATATTTTTACCATCTTTAATCCAAACCAATGATCTAACCTGGGTCCATAGTTCAACGGCATAAAGTTAGAGGTGAGTAGGCCCCAAAATACTGTTTCGTTGAGAAAAATATATAGGCTAAAAAGTAAAAGTATCTCCTTAAATTTGTGTTTTTTAAGAAATTATTCTTCATATTGGAGAGTAGTAGATGTTACCTTCTACTGATAAACATTAGTAATAATCACAAAACGTTAAAATGAAATTGATATCTATCATAAAAATGACTTAAAAGATGAAGGTAGGAATTCACCAAAAAGCTTATTTACTATAGTATTTAATACTGCCTTTGATAATAAAACAATGGCTATCATGGTGATATGGTTTGGATCTGTGTCCCCACGCAAATCTCATGTTGAAATGTATCCCCAGGGCCAGGCACGGTGGCTCACACCTGTAATCTCAGCACTTTGGGAAGTAGAGGCAGGTGAATCACGAGAGGCCAGAAGTTCGAAACCAGCCTGGGCAACATAGGGAAATGAAACCACATCTCAAAAAAAAAAAAAATTAGCCAGGTGTGGTCATGCACACCTGTCGTCCCAGTCACTCTGGAGGCTGAGGTGGGAGGTTTGCTTGAAGCTCCAGAAGTTTGGGAGACTCTGCTAGAAAGAAAGAAAGAGAGAAAGAGAGAAAGAGAGAGAGAGGGAGGGAGGGAGGGAGGGAGGGAGGAAGGAAGGAAGGAAGGAAGGAAGGAAGGAAGGAAGGAAGGAAAGAAGGAAAAGGAAAGGAAAAGAAAAGAAAGAAAAGAAGTATCCAAGGTGAAGTCTTGTCTGGGTGATTGGATCATGGAGGTAGTTTCTAATGCATTAGCTCCATCCCTTTAGTGCTGTTCTCGTGATAGGGTTCTCATGAAATCTGGCTGTTTAAAAGTGTGTAACACCTCCTCCCTCACTCTTGCTCCTCCTCCAGCCATGTAAGATATGCCTGCTTCCCCTTCACCTTCCATTATGATTGTAAGTTTCCTGAGGCTTTCCCAGAAGCAGAAGCCACTATGCTTCCCGTACAGCATGCAGAACCATACAAATTACCCAGTCTCAGGTATTTCTTTATACCAGTGCAAGAATGGACAAATAATACACATGGGGATGCTGACCAGGTGGAGGATGCTGCTAGCCTGGCTGATTCAAGCATGAAGCATGGCGGGGCCAGCTGGTGCATTTCCTAGGGATATCAAGTGTCTGATTATTTGGCCGCAAAGTGAAAATGGCTAATTCTCTCTCTCTCTCTTTCTCTCTCTCTCTCTGTGTGTTTTTCTGACTTGGCCAGCTCCATAATAAAAAATAAATTCTCAGATTTGCAACACGAATCTGTAAGAGACATTAAATAGTCTAACTAAAATCTAGAAGAGTAGTGCTGAGAATATGAGGGGGAAGGGAAACGAGAAAGAAAAGTAAAACAAAGTAATGATGTCCAAGAAAAACAGAAGCTACTTAGCAAGAGCTGAAAAGATGTTATTCTGAACGCGGCCAGGAGGTGGCAGCAGAGCTGCGGGTAAGACGGCATGCTCGTCCTAATAAGCGGAACTGAAACAGACAACGCGCACAACCATTTCTCTTTATGATACAAAGTCGGTAGCACAGTCTAAGTAGCCATGTCCTCAGGAGAAATCTGCTTTCACCTTGAGAATGACTGATTTTAAGCATAATTTAAAGAATTTACACATAGTCTTTGCTTCAAAAGGGTGAGGGTGATATGGGGCGTGGACAGGGAGGAACAAACCCACCGTGAAAGAAGAAGATGGACTATTGTCCCCACTAGGAGAGACCGTCCTGGAGAAGAACAAGTCCCTGTTGTATGTGGTTCAAGGAAACCCTTCCAGGCGGCTCAATGCATAGGAAGCAGTGATTCGAAAGCAGTCTCTCAGACAATCTTAGACGGTCGGACTGAGCCGATCATTGCTGCTGCGTTGATACTGACGTGCACACAAGCGGCTTGTATTAGGCCTGCTTCTGGCCAGAACGAGCAGCTCCTGATAAGGTGGTGAGGATTATAGAGGTGAAAAGCAGTAGGGAAGCAGGTGGGATGCAGGTGCCGAGGCAGACACCAGAACTGAGGTCCTCAGTCAGTGCGAGGAAGACACCAGAATGGTGGTCCTCAGTCAGTGCGAGGAAGACGCCAAAACCGAGGTCCTCGGTCAGTGCGAGGAAGACGCCAGAAACGAGGTCCTCAGTCAGTGCGAGGAATACATCGTTTTCAACTTGGGCTGCACAATAGGGTCCCATGGGTTGTTTGTTTTAAAAGAGTCACACTCATGACCAACCAAATCAAAATCTGCAGGAGCAGGACCAAGACATCTATATTTTTAAATGGCTGGAGGATACCAAAGTGCAGGCAAAGTTAAGAACTGGTAGCTTGGAGGTGACATGTAAGTCAAGGAAGGGGAGAGGGAGCTGGGGCGAGGAAGGAGGAGGGAGGAAGACAAGAAGGAACTTTCAGGTTGGTCAGTGGTGTTCCAAGGAGGTACACATTTTTAAACAAATCTGACCATTCATTTATAAATTTGTTTCACTGCTTGATACAATGACATGATGCCCAGCACTGGATTAAGCATTGAGTCCATGCAAGTAAATGCGACTTGGACATGAGCCTCTGGAAGTGCACCATCCATGCCTTGTAAATATGTGAGGACCATGCTGCTGACAGTCAGGAAACCATTGCCACATGGTGAGGAGTTCAATGCGGAGCAAGGCAAGTGCTGAGCATCACAGAAATGCTAACGCTGACTTGTCTTGGAGTTAAAATGATACACATGCTATTTAAGTTGGGGGAAGGGTGGTTTAAGTTTATTTAACAGCCCCTACTCATGGCATTCTCAGCTGGTCCTGAGATACCCAGTTGCCAAGGCCACACTCTGCAGAAAGGCCTATTCATTACCAGTGTCTAATAAAAACCAGATTACCAGGAAAAGTTCAGTGAAAAGACTCAGTGAAGGTGTAGGAGATTGACCAGTGTGGAGCCACAGAGGAAGGAAGGGTCCTGATGCTTCCACTGAAGAAATGAGAGATGCTGAACAAAATTAATGCATACTAATAGCTTGCCAATATGACCTAGACATTTTCTTAAGCAAACTGAGGCTGTGGGGGTGATTGCTCTCATTTTTTATTCACTCTTACCTAAGATGTCTACTTCCATCCATCCTTTCACTCACCAACAAGAGATGTAGTGTTTACCATCAGCTAAGATTCAGAATCTCAGGCCTCAGAAAGCTTACAGCTTATGGGGGAAGATCCTTGCACATCTCCTCCATGCTCCGGAGATGAAGGGCTTCTACTCTTGTCCAAGATCAACTCTTCCATCATGCCCCCAACTCTACCCATGACCTTGATTCCAAACCTTCGGCATCCTCCAGGACCTGGTCCATCCTCACCCTTATCTTCCTTTTCTATGCACTCTCCTTCTCTATCAGTTTCTTCTCCTCAGCATGTATGGACAGAAATATATTTCCATCTTATGAAAAAAGCCTCTGAACCTGTCTTCATCTTGGCTCCCAATAAACACCACCCAGCATTCCCACATCAGTGGTTATAAGAACCCCTGTTCTTATAATGCAAACTTCTTGAAACCACTATCAGTACTTTCTTACCTCTACTTTCTCATCTCTTATTCAACTCTCTAACGTTGTCTAATCTGTTTCCCATTCTTGTGTCTCTCAAATATATCCTACATGTGGTAAAAAGGTGAAATTGCTCTACCTCAAATTTAACCTTTTTTTCCATATTTAAACCTCATTGTCACTTAGGATAGAGTCCAATTCCTGACCAGGTATATGAGGCCATGCCTCCCTCCCTGACCTCAATGGTGACACTCCGGTAACCCCGAACAGCCATGGTTCCCAGCACAGGCCATGCCTTGTCACATTTCTGTGCCTTTGTCCCTACTCTCTTCTCTCCCTGCAGTGCCCTATCCCTTCCCCTTTCCAAGCTTTGCCTTAATTTTCTACACATTCTTTAATACCAGGCTTGAGCCTGGTATTAAAGTGGTATTATCACTTTGTCCAAGGCTTGAGCCTGGTATTAAAGTGGTATTATCACTTTGTCCAAGAGGTTTTTCCTGATGCCCCAGGTCCTAGCTGGATAACTCAACTGATGTGTGTGTTTCTATAATACCCTATGTGTACCTCTAGAATGCACATACTAGTAACCTAATTATCTGTTTGTGAGTCTATGTTATATTTATCTGCTTCTGTTTGTCTTCACCTCCTTTACAGTAAACAATAGAAGAGTAAGAGTTTAATGATACAATGAAGAATCTGAATAATTGGAAACAATATTATAATAAATTACTATGATTTTTTAACATTATTTAAATTTTTCCTTACACATCTGTTTTAAATATCTATCTAAATCAAGGCATCTTGTGTAATTCAAAAAGAGTTATTGTAATATAAAAATTATGGAACTAATTAATTGAATTATTGGAATAGTAATCATCCCAGAGAGCTGATTATTTGGGGAAAAAATCAGAAGATGACTGTTTTCAGGAAAAAAGTAAACAAACTTTGGAAAATCTAACCAAAAGTTTTAAAAATTTAAGAACTTGAATACTTGAAGAAGTTTATTATTGTCATAAAATATCACGCCCAATGGTGTGTTAAATTCAAAAGTCAGAATAAATAAGTATTTTTTGAAAACTATCAAATTGATTCAGTATGAAGCAAACAATATGTGTAGATGATAACCAAGTGTTAAATTTAAACATTTATCAAATAGTCTACATAAAACATTTTGGGTTTCTACAAGTGATTTATTTAAATATTTCAGGGAACATTTAGTTTATGCACTATTAAATTGTTTCAGAACATAGAAAGTGATATGATTCACAATTCATCCTAACAAAGCAAAAATACAAAAAATATTTGTATCTAAAATCTATATTAGTGCCAAAACAAACAAACAAAAAAAGCAAAAAATCAAAAATCCCACAAGAAACATAGAAAACCAGGGAAACCTCAATTAGGGATATTTATAATGAAAGTCTCACTTAAAATATTAGTGAACAAAATGCAGCCATACATAGTAAATCATAAACCTTGATCATAACTTATTGATTTGAGAAAAACAGGGATGGTTGAATACCTGGGGAGTCATTAGTGTGGCACCTCAGTCTTGGAGGAAGGATTGTACTAATTTCTCAATTTTATCATGATGGCATTTAATTAAATTAAACGCCCATTTCTAAGACATTCTCTTTTTCAAACTAGGTCTAGAATAATGGCCCTTTAACAGAATAAAGAGTCTCAAGTATGGACTTTGAGAAGTTTACATTTTCTCTATTTTTAGCAAAATATACAGTGGTTTCAAAGAGAAGAATTTGGTAAATTGTTTTGAAATCCAAACTGTTTACAATTACATCATAAAAACCCCACATTGTGGTTTGCAGTATATTTATGTAAATAATTATTATGCCAGGTTGTGGCTCTTCAATAAGAGGACTAGATGATTAAAAACTTTGGGCTGGACATGGTGGCTCATGCCTGTAATCCCAGCACTTTGGCAGGCCGAGGCAGGTGGATCACTTGAGGTCAGGGGTTCGAGACCAGCCAGGCCAACATGGTGAAACCCTGTTTCTACTAAAAAAATACAAAAATTAGCTGGGCGTGGTGGCGCATGCCTATAATCGCAGCTACTTGGGCGGCTGAAGCAGGAGAATCGCTTGAACCTGGGAGGCGAAGGCTGCGTTGAGCTGAGATTATGCCATTGCACTCCAGCCTGGGAGACAGAGCAAGACTCTCTCAAAACAAACAAACAAACAAACAAAAAACAAAACAAAACAAAAAAACTTTGTAATGATTTTCCTGTAAGTATGCCTGTATGATTCTGGATTTAAGAAATATCTCTATAATGGCGTCTTTATAAAACTTGGTAAATATTTTTGCTAGAACATAAAAAGTAATTACATGAAATACAAATGGAACACAATTTACTTAAGGTGATTTCAAAATTAGAAATATGAATTTTCTTTCTGTTAATTATCTTCCAGGAGTAATCTAATAGCAGTGTTGTTACCTTTTGCTACATGACATCATAAAATGAAAGGACTATTAAAATATCTTAGAAAAATCTGATGGATCCTCTTAGTGACCCTTATTCTTGGGGTTTGAGGATAATGGGTAATCATTCCCCTCCACAAAACAGCCCCCTGCCCCAAATCAAAACCAGTTAAGAAATAGAACATAGGAAAGGAGATGAGAAACAAGTTTACAAATGGATAAAGCTTCCTTTGTCATGTGAGGACGTATTAGGCTGCCAAATTACTTCCTCACTGAAGTTGACTTTCTGGACATGAGTGTAGGCTTCTTCCACTGTGGGTGGAGTCAGCCAGGGGACACTGATCTCAAGGGGAAGCTGAGAGAAGCTTAGCCTGAAGCAGACACACTCAACCCATCCCGAAATTCACCAATAAGATCAGCTATTTCTCTTCCCCTGGGAAAGAGTCAGTGAGGTACACATTCTAAAACTAGAGAAAAGGTGTCAATTCCTAACTTATGGGCTGATGGAAACTATAGTTGCTCCTGCCACATCTAATATTACCAGTCAGTTCTCATAAAACTTCCACAGAGCAAATCATCACTGATCATTCGATGATTGCACGGTTTAAGGATTAGGTTTAATGTGATTAAAAAAAAAGACAACAGAAAACAATGATGGCTTAAGCAAGAAGGAAGCTAATTTATCTCTCATGCAAAAGACATTTAGAGACTTGTAATCCAGGCTAGCTTTGCAGCTGCATTAATTATCCAAAGTCTAGCTCCTTTCTGTTCTTTGCTCTGCCAACTGTCTTCCACATGGCACAAGATGGCTTCTGAAGCCCCAGCCACTACATGAGATCCATATTAAATGCTGAAGAAAAGAAAAAAGAAGTGGAGAAGAGCATGCTCATGCTTCTTCTTATTAAAGAAATCTTCTCAAAACAGCACACAATACTTCTATTTTTAACTTATTTGTCAAAACTTAGTAACATGGCCATCCCTTGCTTCCAAGGAGCCTAAAATGTTGTTTGTCAGTGTTCACTTAATATTAGGGCCATATTAGAAAGCAAAAGGGGGAGGATGTATTTGGGGGCAACTAGCTGACTCTTATTATAAAGCGACCTGCGAATGAATGATGACAGATAGCAACTCCTCTAATCTCCTGAAATGAAAGTTTTTAAAGCATTCAAATTCTTTTAAATTAAATTCTTACTCTTACCCATTTTCAATAGCATATAGTTATGTGATGGTATCAAGTTGTAAATCCAACTCTCCATGGAACACAAGATAATTATTTCATTAAAATGATATTTGTGTCAACTTCTCAATTCATATCTTACATCCATGGTGAAGAGAAAGTGAAAGAACATATTTTAATAACAAAAAAGTAATCAAACCTGCACAAATTTGTGCAGGTTTCCCCTTACATTTATACTTAGAAATAAGTTTCCTTTTGTAGAACCACCACACATTTCACCTGCATATGTCAGGCGAAGAACAAACTCTTGAACTTGAGCCAGTCCAGATTCCCACAGGGGTAAATTTAAGTTCTATTCAATCCTAAGAAAATCAGCTGTAGCCAACTCCCAAGTTCCGCCTGCTTGCAGGCTGCCTTAGAGCTTCATATTCTCATTTGGACTGGAAACACTCTGAGCTCAGAAAGCTTCCTAGGATTAACCTTGCATGCACTCAAAATCCAGGAAATTCCAGGGATTTCTGATGCCCTAAAGAGACAAGGAAGGAGTACTTTTTCCAGGTGCTATTTCATTATGTTAAGTTAAGGTACACATGGTGTTGACTAAACAGTATCAATTTTGACAAGAGGGTGCCATCTTTTTCATTGTGTGCAAACACCAAATTTTCCCTCCCATTAGAATCTCATTTAAGCCATCAATTTTCAGAATTCAGTGTCATACTTAATATAGTCATATCTCCCACCTTACACTAAGAACCACCTTTGGTTACTTACTGTTTCAGGAAACTAATTGAAAATCAGAATTGGTTAGCAGCAGATGAACTAAGTTCCTGGAGAACACCAATTCCCATGAAATTCTACAAAAGAAAAAGGAACACAGGAATGTTACATCCCTCTATGTGATGGCTGGCCAGGGTGCAGTTCAGCGAGTTTGATGATCACTAGACACTCTGTGTAGTTAGTCACCGTTCGTGCTTTTTCATGACTCAGTCTTTCACTGAATAGATTTGGCAGTAAATTTCACTAAGATTTCAGGAATTCGGATTATAATTCCAGTTCTACCAACTGGATAAATTTACTTAAGTCTCTTTCCTATTCTAAAAAATTAGAAGGTTGGATTCAGTAGCCTCTAACCATTTTCAGTTTTAAAATTCTGTGATTTTAAGCAATTTTTGAAAACTTACTCTTTGGATGATCTCTTAGAGGAATGCATTTCAGCATTTCCACATTTAGAAGAGGCATCTTTTCTTTAAAGGAAACAGCTGTTTTACTGTATGCAACATGGACTTTGTTAATCCTACTTGTGAATCTCTATTTTGTAATAGCTACCATTTGTTGAACTCCAAAGTATTAAAGAATTTTTTCATTGCAATCCATAACATAAATTGAAATTTTGGGTCCTTAAATAAAACTTTGTTAAAGGATTTCATGAGCATATACCTAAGAAATGTGATTATTTATGTAGCGGTTTCCTTAATTTTACAAACCCTAATGCCCTTGCTGCTACAACATCAGGAAACTGTTGCAGGCAAAAAGGAAAATACATACCTTGAGAAAGATAAAGTGGTTTTTTTCCCCAAGGAAAATAATATCTGATAAACTTGGATTAAAGTTAAAGAAACATTGAATTGCAAAACAGCTCACCCCATGAGCTCTTTTTTAAATAAGTGGGTCTATGTAACCACATATCAGTGGACCAAGAGAGTAGTATATAGTAATTTCTTTCACAGGGAGTAGGGAAAAAAGTCATTAGTTTGAATATTATGAAAACTTTTGTAGGTCAAAATTGGTTGAATGTTGGTAATTTAGTATGATTTGGCTAAATAGTTCTTCCTACATATGAGTGTCAAGTACCTATTCTCCATGAATGTGGTGCAAGGGCACCAAGGATGCAGGAATATAATTATCCTTAGTAATATCATGTCCTTAGGAATGACATCATAAGAGGTATCAGGCTTGGCCCCTGCCAAAGAGGAACCTGACAACAGGGAACCTTCAAAGGAAACAGAGGCCACATTAGTGATTGGGGGTGGGGGGGTAGTAAAAAAGGTGATGAGGCCAGGAGGGAATAGATAGATGGCTTAGGGCACTGTCTAACTTGCATCTAGTTGCCCAAGAATTAGGTGTATCCCTATCCCAGACATGTTGTGGAGTGAACAAAGCACAGTCTTAACTCTGCTTTGTTTGTGAAAATAGCACATTTGAAGCATCCATCCAAGAGAATGAAGTAGAAAACACGGAGATGATTGATTGACAGGCAATGATACCACACTTTCCTGCTTCTCCAGGGTCCTGCAACTCCTTCCTTAACACTTTTCCCAGCCCTTGCCAAGGTGCGTTTCTTAGGACTTAGTCTTAGTCCCTAGGTGTTCATCCCTCCTCTCCATGAGTGCTTTCCTATTTATATAATTTCATTTTACTTCCTGTTCCCTTAAGAGTCCTCTTATCTTGATTCCTCTTCAGTCCTGTGGGTAGAATACTTCTTTTCTGGTTAATTTCTCCCATGTGAGAACCTATAAATGTTCTATTAAGATCTTTAAATGCCTACTCCTTTGTAAATGTTCTTAATCTTCTTTGTCTGCATGCCTTGTGTAGTCCAAGATTGTAAATCCTCTGAAGCTCGATACAGAAAAACTGGGGTCATAGAAGAAGAGATAATATATGTGAAAGTGCACTTATTATTAATTAGTAGAATGGAGGCCTCACCTCTCCAGGATATTTGACATACTGGAATATTGGAATTTTCAAATAGGTATTTGGAAACCTCATATTTCTGGATGTACCACTAGCAGATACAATAAACTGAGAAGAAGTTCTGAGAGAGCCTGAGAAACCCAAATGGGTATCATAGTACCCAAACACAAACATTCATGAATGTTTCACACTTGGCACCAAGTCCAAATCCATTTCTGCTTACCGTGTACAGATACCTGACACATTTGAAAACCTGGTTTCCATGGTAGATTGGAAGCAGCAAGACAGCCGATATAAGCAGTGTCCAAACAAGACGGTTAATACGAGTGTATTAATTCATTCTCACACTGCTATAAAGAAATACCTGAGGCCAGACGCAGTGGCTCATGCCTGTAATACCAACATTTTGGGAGACCGAGGAAGTCAGATCACCTGAGGTCAGGAGTTCAAGGCAAGCCTGGCCCAACGTGGTGAAACCCTGTCTCTATCAAAAATAAAAAATTAATCTGGCGGGGTGGCGCAGGCCTGTATTCCCAGTTACTCCGGAGGGCTGAGACAGGAGAATCGCTTGAACCCAGGAGGCAGAGGTCGCAGTGAGCCAAGATCGCGCCATTGCACTCCAGCCTGGGTGGCAGAGAGAGACTCTGTCTCAAAAAAAAAAAAAACAAAAAACCTGAGACTGGGTAATTTATAAAGAATAGATGTTCAGTTGACTAACAGTTCTTCAGGCTGTTCAGGAAGCATGGCAGCATCTGCTTCAGGGAGCTTTTACTCATGGTGGAAGGCAAAGTGGGAGCAGGCATCTTACACCGCAGGAGCAGGAAGAGGAGAAAGAGCGGGGAGGTGCCACACACTTTTAACCGGCCAGCTGTTGTGAGAACTGTGCTAGAAGAACAGCACTAGGGGGATGCCGCTAAAGCATTCATGAGAAACAACCTCCAATATCCAATCACCTCCCGCCAGGCCACACCTTCAACACAATTACAATTGACACAAGATTTGTGCAGCGACAGATCTAAACCATATCAGTGGGTATATATGAAGATCCAACATCTGAAAAAAGGAAGTGAAAGTTTTGTTGTATTAGTATAGGGTCAAATAGTCATATATTTTGATTGATATGGGCTATAATAAAATTTATAATAAAATTCAGAAAATAATATGTTAAAAACATTTTTAATAAAAAAGTAAGTAAGTAGTTTTTAAAGTAAGTGTCAAAACATAGAATTTAGTCAGGAAAAAATTATATCCAAAGTTTATTTATTTACTTAGTTCTTTATGTTGGGGTGAAAATGATAATAGTCATCCAGAAATTCAGCTCTCTGAATTGACTTATCCTCCAAGAAGTCTAGAGAACTGAAATTCTACTATTTAATTATTAACTTAGTGTGAGCTTAATAAATATTATTGATTATTACCCAAATGACAAATTTCCATTACATCCAGCTAGTAGAAGCTTTTGGACAGAATGTGACATGTAAGCAATTTTAGTTTTAGTTGTGACAGGGTCATAGGTTACATAGATAAAGGGAAGCCCAGGGACATACGTTAACCTAGCTTTGTAAAGTTTTTGAATTCCTATTTTTACTTACATGCTTAGTGACAAAGTGGGGATGAGAAACTCAGTTTTAAATGTCTAAATCAAAGGGTTGTGACCAATCTGGCGGTTTTACTGAATAGCATCCATGCAGACCATGTGGCTGGGTATAGTGCTGTTAAATGTTAAAGTCCATAGTCAATGATCAAAGGCAGTACACCTATCAGAGTGCATTTCTGGGCAGTGAAGGAGCCTGTCCACATCAATCTGGCAGTTACCCTTGGCAGCCAGCCCAACATTGGGACAAGAAAGCAGAGGAAGACAGAGAAGAGGTCTCACAGGACACAACCACCTAGAGAAGCCTTTTTCACCTAACACATAACAGGCGGTGGACACCCACACAGCATGGCTGAAGGGCAACCTCCTTTACACAGAATTGATGAAGACTGCTCTTAAAGCCTGGCCTTTGCCTGTCCTAAGAGTTATCAATTACAATGAAGTCCCTAGCAAAGTAATAACCATCCCAGCGCACTTTTATACGAGACAAGAATAGTGTAAGACAAACAGTGAAGTGTCAGTGGGATCTGGACACAATGTAGCACAGGAAAGGTGAGAACACTTTGCTTAAGCATATCTGCTGTTATGGGTTGAACTGTGGTCCCCCCAAATTTATGGGCTAAAGTCATAACTTTTAGTATTTTGGAATGTGGCCTTATTTGGAAATAGGGTCATTGCAGACGTAATTAGCTAAGATGAGGTCCTGCTGGAGTAGGATGGCCCCTAATCTAATATGACTGGTATTCTTATAAAAAGGGGAAATTTGGACCCAGAGACAACACATAGGGAGGACGCAACATAAAGGGAAAGGCAGAAATCATCACAGTGATGCTTTCACAAACGAAGGACCATTACAGATTGCCAGCAGCCCACCAGAAGCTAGAGAGAGGCATCGGATAGATTCTCCCTCCTAGCCTTCAGAAGGAACCAACCCTACCAACATCTCAGAACAAGCTTTGAGTTTCTTTTCTACAGAACTGTGAGACAATAGATTTCTGTTGTTTAAGCCACCCAGGTTGTGGCACTTTATGGTTGCCCTAGGAAACTAACACACCTGTTTCTTCAGTTCCTTGGGAAGAATTAAAAGCTAACTACCAGGACACCATTGTATAGCATTTATTAAGTGCTGTATTTACATAGTAGATGGATAGATAAATGGAGAGAAAGAAAAAGAAATAATAGGTAGAAGCATTGTAATTAATTCTAATTGCTTTATTTATACTCATATGTACTAGTTTATCCGTCTATCTACCTTACTTCCATCCATAATGAAGGTAACTGCATAGAGAACTGTCCATTAATCTCATTTCATGCAGTGGGGTCAGTCATTCTCAGCTGCTGCTTGCTGTTGCTATAGTACATTCTAAGCACTATTAAAGATATTCGCATTCAAGATTCTGTTGACCTGGGATGGGGACAGACCATTTAAGGTGTGTCTTTAATGGAGCAGCACATCAACCACACTCCTGTGGCGGGCACCACAGGTCAGATCAGGAAATTAACAACTATCTATTGAGCCACTACTATGTACAGGGCTCACTACGAGGCATTTGGGGACCATACATACGTTAATTACTACTGAGCTGGACATCAGCAGGAGTACAGGCGTCATTTTTTCAGTTTTTTATTACTAACACCCTGGATGGAAAGAAGGTGCCGAGTTGGAAGGCCAAATCGCAGGACTCTTTTGACTTTATGATGGGTTTGATATCACCAAGGCCTGGCAAAGTCTGCCTGACCACAACACCTTCCTCTTCCTCATAAAGATATTCATTCACCAGGCATCCCTAGTTTCTGGGCATTTGCAAGAGTGAAGCCTGGTCACCTAGAAACATACTGGTCAAGAAAGTCAAAGATAACTTATTATTATATAATTACAATAAATCACTTACATATACTTCCCCCATATATAAAGGGAAATTTTCTCATAATCTCTTAAAATGTATATATTTATCTCTTTCATTTCTATTATGGAAGAATATTTATGGATTTAGAGGTAACATGATTTTGAAATAGTTGATAATTTGTTTTCTGTTTATTTGCTTCGATTTTTTATGTGTGACTTTCTGGAAGATGTTTTATGGAACCTGTGGAATACTGTATCTACTCTACTTTGTTCAGGAAGTCCACTGGTAATGAAAGCTTCCCACATGTGCTACTTTGCTGTTACCAGATGAAATACCCTCTCTTCCAGGATGGCCCTCAGCAGACCGTGGCTTTTAAAACGGCATCATTGAACTACAATTAGAAGTGGCTTCCTGACTTACACGCCAATTAAACTACTTTCGGAAACTATTTGCTTCCTTAATGGGATGGGAAGAGCAGCCAAACAGCAATCACGGAGGCAGTGGGCAAACAAGATGAAGATTCTAGTGGAAATAAGGTGATGAAATCTGAGTTATTTCATTAGGGTCCAGTGTTTTGTTATAAATGGATTATCATGGAATGTTTTCAAATTGTTAGGAGCACCTTAAATTGGACATATCTGTAATTAGCTATATATAAACTCTGAGTGAATATCCTGTGGCACTTGTAAGTAGCAGTTCCGCCTTCCTTCACCAAGATCAATCTAGCTTACTATACATTTATCAAAGATATTTTAGATGGGCATGGAGTGGTTTGTATAAACACAGCAACTATTTTGGCTTTGGAAAAATTTAGAGAACCATTTGGAGACATTTTAAATCATGAAAATGAATGACTGTGGCTTGGGATACAATAACTGGGAAAAAAATTATACTCCAACTCACTCTTGTTCCAAAAAAAGCCATGTTCACTCCTCTTTTGAAAAGACTTTTCTTCCAATTATTTATTCTAATCTACAAAATGTCTTCATTTTTTAAATGTTGATTGCTCATTTAACATGGATCCCAGGTCAAACGCCCATCAGAGCCAGGAATGTTGCACCCAGAAAAGGCTCCAGGCAAGTCAAGAAATAAGGAAAGTAACAGTGTGTGTTGGGAGCCAATGGAGAGTGGTGAGGATCGTTGTAAACTCGGCATTCTCTATAACTGCCTCTTGCTATAGGGACTCGTTACTGTGCAAGAATGCTGGCCTAGTTTTTTTTGTTTTTTTGAGACAGGGTCTCAGCCTGTCACCCAGGCTGCAGTGCAGTAATACAATTATTGCTCACTGCAGCCTCAACCTCCCAGGCTCAAGCAATCCTCCCACATTAGCTCTCCAGGCAGCTGCAACTACAGGCAGGTGCCATCATGTTCAGCTAATGTTTTTATTTCTTGTAGAGATGGGGTCTCACTATATTGCCCAGGTTGCTCTCAAACTCCTGGTCTCACGTGATCCTCCTGCCTCAGCCTCCCAAATTGCTAGGATTGTAAGCATAAGCCACTGCACCCAGCCTGGCCTAGATTTTAATGTCAAATTTTTCCAAATTCTCTGCAGGTTGAACAAAACACCTTCGTGGCCTCTGGACAGACTATGGTTTGCAGTTTGTGCTCTCTAAGTAAGGTCTAGTGCTCATTCATTGTGTTGAAAGATTGTTCCCTGCCTTTGAGAAGATTGCAGTCACTGAATTATGATAATGGAGGTAAAGAAGATTACATGGAAACAGAAAAAGGAGAAGCTTTATCTATCCTGAGCCAGAGCTTAGGCAGGAGGGGATGGGTGGAGGTGGTTGGTAAAGGAATGCTTCAGGAAAACAATCAACTTTATCTTGAATGAAAATTGGAGAGGGGGCAGACACAGAAGGGCACAAAGTGTACTGTAGGTAGAGCACAGAACAGAAGCCAAGGCATGCAGGTATATGCAGAAGAGCATAGAAGCTGACACTATGCTTCTCTATGCCTGGGATCCAGGTGAGGTGATGAGAGATGAAAGCTGTGGCTGAAGAGAAATCAGACCATGGAGGACACAGGCAGATCCACTTTATGGAATTTGGGCTGAGCTGAAAGATTTAAAATGTTGCTATTCTTAGTTATTCATATTTTATTCAAGTTCAAAAGAATGATTCTCTAGTTGTGGAATTTAATGAACTAGCAATCTGGTTTGGATGTGTATTTCTAAAAAATGACACAAGATAAACTGTTGGTTTATTATTATAGTTATGGTATATTGCATTGTTTGGTTTTATAAAATTATTATTGATATAAAATCAACTTTACATTTGATCGATACTGTAAATCTTGCAATAGAAATAGTTTTGACATAGGTATACATCTGTGAAACTGTCACCTCTGTCTAGGTAATGAATATTTAACTCCTTCCCAAAAATGTCCCCATGCCCCATTGTAATCACTCCCCTCTCCCACTGTCCCACCCTGTTCCCTGGCAACACTGATCTGTTTTCAATTACCACAGATTAGCTCACATACAGAACTTTATTCAAATGGAACCCTGTAATATATGCTCTTTATTTTCTGGCTTCTTTCAGCCTGCATAATTACTTGGAGATTATCCATGTTGCTATGAGCATCAAATCGTTTCTAAAACAAGAGCTTATGAGTCTACCAGTAGCATCACATTCTCCCCAATACTTGTTATTGTTAGGGACAAGCTGCCCCAGGACCTCCCCACCTCAATGCAGCTGACCCTTACCTGAACACTCTGCAGCTGTGTTCTTGAACCCTTATCAAGGTCACCAGACTTGCTGAGCAAAATCTGATTGCAGCCCCCCAGGCAGCAGGGGGGAGGTCATGACAACATGGATAAACCTAAGTTACATCCTCTTATAAATTTCTATTTTCACAGGATAATATATTGTATATCACGAGATGGTATGGGTAAAGTCAACCGACAAACAGCCGCAGGGTCTCTCTCCCCTGTATAAACTCCTCATTTTGTAAGCTCAGGGCTGCCGCCTCTGACTGTGGTGGTGCAGCCCAGAAGGTTAATAAACTTACTCGCTTGACTTTGGGTCTCTCTCTCTCATCCTTTCTCTCGGCCAATCTTACATTTTGGTGCAGAAACCTGGAAGGGGATAGGCTCTGGCTGGGCGTCCTTGGAGGTCTCTCTCTCTCTCTCTCTCTCTTTCTCTCTTTTCTATCACCCCTCACCTGGCCAACCTCCCCTTCCCGAACCTGCCAAAGACCCAGAGGATCTCCCAGACCCTCCCATCGTTTGCTACCTCATCCGCCATCAGAACTTCTGCTAGGAGTAAGAGAGACTTTTGCCGTTTACACAGAACTCTTGACCATCTCTTCACTTCTAAAAGACCCAGAGCTGGGCCAGGGGCTTCCTCTGAGCCTCCAGGCCTCTGGTTCCTCCATTTCAAGGCTGTCTGACACGGTGGCCACCTCCTCTATTCCGGACAAGGCCCGCAGGAAAGGGGACGCCCTCTCCCGCAGTCCTTGTCAAAGGCAATCTCTTCTTCCTCTACCCTGCCTTCTCCATTCAGCCTCTCGGTCTACCCCTTCCAAGGCTACCCACCTTGAGTTTCTTCTCCACAATCTAAATGCTTTTGGCCTCTGTTCAGTGTTCTGTTCTAAAAAGCTTATCTTTTACTGCAATACTGCATGGCCTCAATACCAATTGGACAATGGCCCCCAATGGCCCTAAAATGGCACTTTCGATTTCAATGTACTTAGAGACTTAGACAACTTTTGCCATCACAATAGGAAATGGTCTGAGATTCCTTATGTTCAGACTTTCTTCACTTTTCGTAACCATGCTTCCCTCTGCCAGTCCTGCTCTACTTTCCAAATCCTCCACGCCTGCTCCGAACCCAAATCGTCTCCTGCCACCCCGCAACAGCTCCAGCTGATGACTCCTCTTCCTTTGATCCTGCCGATTTTTCCCCGGCTTGACAACATGATCCTCCACTGGAGCATCATGATCCCCCACTGTAAGGCCCCACTCCAGCCCTACCCCTTCCCCCCCCCTCCAACCACCCCACTTCTGACTCTGAGTCCTCCCCATCTCCACCCTTTACCCGCTCTCGAGCCCAACATCCCCTGCAACCAGCTCCTTTACTCCCCCTCTGGGAAGTAGCCAGAGTCGAAGGGATTGTCCATGTCCACGTCCCCTTTTCCCTCTCCGATCTCCCCCAGATTGAAAAATGTCTCAGGTCCTTCTCCTCCAATCCTGATACTTATATCAAAGAATTTAAATATCTCACCCAAATGTTGAGTTGTTAAATATCTCACCAAAATCTCACGAGTTGAACTTACTTGGCATGATCTCTATATTATTCTCTCTTCTACCCTCCTCCCGGAAGAGAAGGAAAGAGTGTGGCTTGCAGCCCAGGCACATGCTGATGACCTTCATCGGCAGGATCCTACTAAGCCCATAGGAGCCACTGCAGTTTCCCAGGAAGAGCCTTCCTGGGAATCCCAACCCACAGGTCCCAGCCGAGCATCCCGTAACCACACGGTTACTTGCCTCATTGCAGGCCTTTAACAAAGCTGCTCATAAGGCTGTAAATTTTGAAAAACGCAAAGATATCTCCCAGAAAGCAGATGAGAACCCTGTCCAGTTTCTTTCCAGCCTTACAGAGGATCTCCAAAAATATACCCGCCTCGACCCTGCCTCCCGAGAAGGAACCATTGTTCTTAACACCCATTTTATTTCCCAATCTGCCCCCGACATCCAGCACAAACTTAAAAAGGCTGAAGATTGCCCTCAAACCCCACAACAAGACTTCCTTAACCTGGCTTTCAAAGTCTTCAATAACAGGGATGAGCAAAATAAATTAGATACAGCCCAAAGAGATCGTGCTAAATACCAGCTTCTAGTAGCAGCTATCCACCAACCTCACCATAGTACCCAAGGGCACAAAAGACCCGATAGCAGCAACCCTCCCAGGCCTTGTTTTAAATGCGACAAAGAAGGCCACTGGGCATGCGCATGCCCCAACCCATGAGTGCCAAAGAGCCCTTGCCCAGTCTGTCAGCAGACAGGCCACTAGAAGTCTGACTGTCCTCTCAACAGATGGACAGAGAAGCCTGCTCCTCAGGGCCACCACATCTTCAACAAGACAAAAAGTGAAGAGTCGCTTGCACTCCCACAGCTCCTTGGCCTAGCTGCTAAAGACTGATGAGGCCCAGGGCCCCTGGCCCCAACTGGAATCACAGCATCAGAAGGCAGGGTAACTCTACTAGTAGCAGGTAAGCCGATCTCTTTTTTAGTCGGTAGTGGGGTCACCTACTTGGCTCTGCCTGAGTTCTCAGGACCAACTTATCCCCTTATCCCTCTCAAATCTCAGTTGTGGGGGTTGACAGACTCATCTCGTATCCACGTGCCATCAGACCTCTTCCTTGTTTCCTGTTTGATACTGTTTTCTCACACTCTTTCCTTATCATGCCTTGTTAACCCACTCCCATTCTAGGCCGAGATCTTTTAGCCAAATTCAAAGCTTCTATCACCTTTTCCTGCCCTCTTCAACCAGAGTCCCTCCTGTTCCTCTCCACTAGTCTGGCTCCTGACCCTTCTCCCCAGCAGCTGCTTTCCGCTTCTCTCATTACCCAATAGTGTGATACACTGCCACACCTTCCATAGCTGGTGACCCCATCAAAATCCAGTTAAAAGGCCCCTCCAAATTTTCCAACATCCCCCATGGCCCTGACCCACCAAAAGGGCCTCTAGCCCATCATAAACAAGCTCTGCTCACATGATCTTCTTAGACAAACACATTCTCCATATAACACCCCCATCCTCCCTGTTAAAAAATCTGATGGCTCATATCAACTCGTTCAGGACCTCTGAGCCATGAATCAGGCTGTGCTCCCTATTCATCCTGTAATCCTTAACCCCTATACAATTCTCTCTCTCGTCCCCTGCACCACCACCCACTAAACCACAACTGACCTAAAGGATGCCTTCTTTACCATTCCCCTACACCCTGATTCCCAAAACCTCTTTAGTTTCACCTGGACTGACCCTGACACTCTCCAGTCATAACAACTCACATGAACTGTCCTCCCTCAGGGCTTCAGGGATAGCCCTCATTTCTTCTGAGACCTCATTTCCTTATTACCTGTCTCTCAGCTGTCTCCTTCAATATGTGGATAACCTTCTTCTTTGCAGCCTCTCTCTAAAAACTCTCAAACTCACACGGCCACTCTCTTAAACTTTCTCGCTGTCAAAGAATATGGGGTCTCCCCCTCCAAGGCCAAACTCTCCAACTCCATGGTGTCCTACTTAGGAATTCAACTTTCCTTGGGGCCCAGGCTATGACCCCAGCCCAAGCAGCATTAATAGATAATCTACCCCCGCCCTCCTCCAAAAGCAAAATCCTTTCCTTCCTAGGGCTAGCAGGCTTCTTTAGAATATGAATTCCCAACTTTGCCCTCCTAGCTTGCCCCCTCTATGAAGTGGTCAAAGGCCCTCTTAATGAACGCTAAATCCTTCACATAACATACTCCCCAGTTTCTGTTAACTCCAAACCACTCTTATCACTGTGCCAGCTCTGTCCTTACCTAATATCTCCCAACCTTTCACGCTCTATACTGCTGAAAGCCGAGGAAGAGCCCTCGGTGTCTTAGGACAACAAAAAGGAAATCCTCTTTCTTTTGCCACTGTAGCTTACCTCTCTAAACAACTAGATAATACAGTCAAAGGGTGGCCAACATGCCTTAAAGCACTAGCAGTGGTGGGCATTTTAGCTCTAGAAAGCAGGAAACTAACTTTCAGCCAGAATACCACTGTCCAGTCCTCATAATCTACAAGATCTCCTTTCTTCCTGAGCATTAGCCTAATGAGAAATTGAACTGAGTTGGGATTGGCTTGCAGTTTTAGTTAGTTTCAGTTTGTCACTCATATCAAATGTTGTGAGGGTGGTTTTAGGCTTCATCCTTAGCAGGACTTTATAAACATTGTGGAAAAAAGAGATCTCTGCTTTCTGTTCAACCTCATGTCTAGGCACCACCTGGAAAATGATGCAGGGAATATTCCAAGAGAGAATTGTTGGATGGGAGGGTTAGCTTTGAGTCTGGGCTCCTTTTAGCTTCAATTTCACCACTCAACTCCTACATGACCATTGAAAATGTAATTTGTTTCTCTTTGCCCTTCCTAAATCCTGTCTGGGATAGGCTTCTCATTTGGCTGCCCCTCCACCAGCCTTGATAATTTCCCTCAGTGATGGAAGCAGCCACCCTCCTGTGCTGGCCTAGGAAAGAGTTACCTCTGTCTGGAATTGTATTACTTCTGAAACTCTTAAGTAGTTCAAAAAATAGATTTTTTCAAAAAGCTTATCTAGCATTTTCTCATTGTTATGATAGGAGCAATCATCTTTTTCAAGCTTCTATATCCTAAATGGAAGAGTAACCAAGAAATTGTTAATGATAATATTGGAATTAATAAACTTACTAATAAATAGAAAAATAAGGTACTCAAAATGATAAGACTTCAGAACTTTTCTACCTAATATTTAAGGTGAAATAAGTTATAGTATGGCATTTACCCCCCAAGCAATAAGAGAGATGACTTACTGACTTTTACACTATGTTGTTTGGTATATTGTTCTCTAATACCATAATTAATTTTTTATTTTTTTTACTTTGACACATCAAAGAGAAATATGAGCTCAAATATAACATTCTTAATATTATCTTAGACTTACTTTGACAGGTGAAGAAAAAAACAAAGGAGGAAAGATAAATAGGGAAGGAAAGGGAAAAAAGGAGGAGAAACAAAGAAAATAAAATTAATCTGAATACAAAATACTTTTAAATTTCTTCACTTTAGGAACATAAAACATTATTTTATTTCTTCTTTGAGTGAGGCAAATTGTCAGAAGAAATTATCATATGAGATTATAAGAATTTTGGCAGAAATTGTGAAAGAAAATATGGCCAATTCATTGTGAGCATATTAACTTGATACCTGTTATTGCAACTAATGGATGGCTAGATCTTCAGGTTTCCTTATTTATCAAATATATTTGCAGGGAAAAAAATAGGTCACAGCAAAACAACAAGGCGTCGTAAGCTGGCTGAAGAAAACCTAATCTAGAATGATGTATTAATCATCCCTTTTCCAGTCTGAGCAACATAGGGAGACCCCATCCCAACAAATAATACCAATTTAAAAAAGATAATTGGATGTGATGATGTGCACCTGTAGTCACAGCTTGGGAGGCTGAGGTGGAGGGATCACTTGAGCCCAGGAGTTTGAGGCTGCAGTGAGCTGTGATCGCTCTACTGCACTCTAGCCTGGATGACAGAGTGAGACTGTGTATCAACAAAAAGGAAGAAGAAGAAAAAGAAGAAAAAGAAGAAGAAGAAGGAGGAGGAGGAGGAGGAGGAGGAGGAGAAGAAGAAGAAGAAGAAAAAGAAGAAGAAGAAGAAGAAGAAGAAGAAGAAGAAGAAGAAGAAGAAAAAGAAGAAAAAGAAAGGGAGGGAGGGAGGAAGGAAAAGAGAAATCAAACTTTTTTATTTTCTCTATTTCTGGTGCTTCATCAGTTGGGGCCTTGCTGAACCTGGAGAGACTGACCCTCTTAGGCAGTCTCTTCCTAGAGATACTAAACTGCTTACCCTTAGGCAGCCACTTCCTAGAGATACTAAACTGCTTACCCTTGGAAGTGTGCCCTTCATATGTAAACCAACCAGTCCAGAACCTACATACCCTTCACCTCCTGTGTCGGGCCCTTATACTCAGGACTAATATTCCCTGCCCCAATCCACTGCAGGGCCAGGTACCCTGACAATTCAGGACAGCTCCTACAGCTCACAGCTGACTGAAATTGATCAAACCAAACAATTTTTAAACCTGCCTACCTTGCCTCCCCCATTTCTTCCCATGGAAACCATGATACAGGCTCTTGTTCACATTCCTCTCCCTCTTTTCCCTCTGTCTCCTCACCAAACCTGGTGCTTTCCCTCATGGCATAGCATGATCTACCTCTTGGGAACTGTGACTGACAAACTACTTTTCAATGACAATCATCTCTGATCTATTGGTCTCACCATATCTGAATAATAATGAATTTACATTAAACATGGCTTCATTCTTTACTCCTTTTCTTCTCAAGAGACGTAAGAAAGCCTAGAGCCATCAACAAATGATTATTACACTAAAAAAAAAAAAAAGAAAAAAGTGACTGCTTTGGATACCTGTCAAGTGTACTGTACTAACTCTTTTCTTAACAGATCCTCACAGAATTTTTAAAACAGCACTCTGAGTTAGGTATATTATTATCCCTATTTTACAGACAAGTAAACTGAGGTTCAGGGAGGTTTCTCACATGGTAAGTGGAGGAGTCAGAATTAACAGGACCATATGACACTAAAGCCATCATTCTTTAAATGAACCATACAAATCAAGCAAAAAACATTGATCTGAAAGATCAGAAGCAGAGAGGTTTTATAGAGCTGAATGCTAGGTGTCTGTGATAAATTTTAAAATGAATAGTTACAGATATAGATAGAACTACCATTTGGAATTGAATCTGTGCTTTATACTTCTGGAATATGTAAATGTCTTTTTGTAAAGACACATAAATTAAGCAAGTGGACAGGGTGAATAATCTGGAATCAAAAAGAATGGATGTTAATGCAGACTTGACTTTAGGAACTACCTTGAAAAGTAATTTCTGAGGGACACAATCATTTGGGGACACAGGCTCTTCCAAGCACAAACCATTCTTTAAAAAAAAATGTTCTTTGGTTACCAGACTCATTCTTCGAACAAAGGCCTGTAAGCTTTAGATACAAAGCTTAGATAACTGATAAAAGTTAACAACTGTAGAATATTACAAATTTTCAGCACCATTGTATGTTTAATATATACGTTGTGAATTATTTTACATATGCTGTTTTAAAGGATTTGTATTATTTTTGCATGGAGTGCTCCAGACCTTCATCGCCTGGGTATTCCTCCCCTAGAACCTGGTTCTGCCCTTGGTTGCCTGGCAGTGCAAGTAGAAGGCAGGACCACAGCCTAGTGGCTCTGTAAGAAGATTACAGAGCCAGCTCAACAGGAAGGTCTGAGGCAACAGGACATGCAGCCAGCTCATGCTGCTGCCTCTACTCGGACCCTCTACTGAACTTTTGTCCTTTGATCAGCCAGCTAAACATGACTGTACCCTGAGAACCTGTAGTTTTGGTGGAAATGCTCTTCCCCATATCAATTGCTACCCCTTTCTACTCCAGTAGGATGAAATTGGTCTATAATCCTAAAGTGTGTTTCTGCATAAAGGACTAGAGAAAATAAATATGCTTCATTTTAAAATTAGTTTTTCATTGAAGCAGTAGAGGTAACTCAACTCATTACTTTGGGTGTTAGAATTCTTTCACGAGGGCTTTATACTTGGCAGTTTCTCGCGCTTCTTCTATTCTAAAGCTTCCATATTTGCATATTTCAATTCAGGATGCCATAACACTTATCACTATTCACAGTTCAAGGTTTAACTGTTGTTTCTTTTTTCCTCCTTTCCCTTCCTATGTCTAGACACATCTGCCATGGAATTAAACAATATTAGGAGTGTTAACTGGATTTGCTCCATCTGTCAAGACATAATCTGTGATGTGTGTTCTGGGGTGTTTACATTTTCCAGGAAAGTTCAGTTGGCATCATGTTACTATCATTGTTAATCACAGGTTATTGTATTATTTCTATTTTAAATTACCCATGTTTACTATTCCTTGTCTTCTTATGTAAAGAAAATTTGCTGTAAGGAGAGACAGAGGATTTATAAGTTAGTTTGGCTGCAAACATCCAGTAGCTCCAGAGATTGGTGGAAACATTTGTTTTCCAAAATGAAAATTAAGAATCACTTTAATTTCTGTAAGAGAGCTATAATTTTGGTAAAGGTCAATAGTACTATAAATGCTCTAATATTTTAGATAACTATATTCTTATTTTTAACAAAGTTATACATGTACATATTTTAAACAACCAGATAGTTCTGTAAGACTTTAAAAAAAATAGTCCAGTTGATTAAAAAAAAAACCTCTTAAAATATTTAAAGGGGTTTATTCTGAGCCAATATGAGTGACCATGGCTCTCAAGAGGTCCTGAGAAAGTGTGCCTGAGGTAGTTGGGTTAGTTTGGTTTTATACCTCTTAGGGAGACAGGAATGTAGATAAAATCATAAATTAATACATGGAAGGAATGTATATATTGGCTCAGGATTAGAGGTGAGATATCTTCAAGGGGGATGGTTACAGGTTATAGGTGGATTCAAAGATTTTCTGATTGGCAATAGGTTGAAAGAGTTAAGATTTGTCTAGACTTGAAATCAGTAGAAAGAAATGCTTGAGTGAAGATAAAGGAGGTTGTGGAGGCCAAGGTTCTTGTTATGCAGAGAAAGCCTCATTGGTAGCAGTTTTCAGAGAGGATAGATCGCAAATGTCTCTTTTCAGACATTAAAAGTGTCAGCCTCTCATTTAAACTCTCCTAGGTATGGGAAAGACCTAGAAAGGGAAGGCCTTTTATTATGCAGGTGAGTCCTTTGCCTGAGTTGCACCATACTGCCCATTTCTTTATTACTGTACATGTGGTAACAAAAAAAAAGAGAACATGGAGCCTCCATGTCAGACATCCCTCACCCCCCGGTAGCCTTTTTCTGTAGGTGCAGCTGCTGGCATTTCCCTGGGCAAACTTCCAGCTTGCTCATCTATGTTTGCAGCTCAATTTTTCAGGCTGCTTTTTGTTAGAAAAGAAATGATTTTGGGGGCTGCTTTTTGTTAGAAAAGAAATTCTGCAGAGGACTCTTTCGCCCTAACTACCTGCCCAAATAAATGTTTGCTTCACTAATTTTCTAAAATTACATATGCTGTGGGACTTGAAAGTTTTTCTCAACCTATTTTACCTCCTTGCATGTATTGCTTATTGTTATGAGCTAAATTGTGTCCATCCAAAATTCGTATGTTGAAGTTCTAACCTCCAGTACCTCAGAATGCAACCCTATTTGGAAATAGGGTCCCTGCAGATGTAGCTAGTTAAGTTTAAGCCATACTGAAATAGGGTAGGCCCCAAATTCGATATTACAGGAGAAACTGGACACAGACACAGACAAAGGGAGAATGCCCCATGAAGATGAAGGCAGAGGTTGGAAAGGCCAAGAAATAACTAGAAGCCCTCAAAGGGAACCAGAAGTAATGAGAGTTGATCTTCGACGTCTAACCCCATATACTTTGTGACAATAAATTTCTATTTTTTAAGCCATTAGTTTGTGATGCTTGGTTATGGCAGCCTTAGCAAAGCAATCCACTTACCACGAGAGAACCTTAATTTATAAATCTTGTGCTCCAGCTAAGGGAGCTTTTATTTTTTATTTCAACTTTAATTTTAGATTCAAAAGTTACATATGCAGGTGTGTTACATGGGTATACTGCATGATGCTGAGGTTTGGATATGATTGATTTCACCATCCAGGTAGTGTACATAGTAGTCAGCATTAGCAGTGGGACATATTCAAGTCACAGCACTGAAGTATGTTAGTGGTGACGAATCCATATGGGTCTGCAGCAACCTCAATTCTTGCCTCCTTGGAGGAAACAATTTGACCAAATGGCATAAGGCAGAGTGAGAAACTGAAGCACATTTTAGAGCAGGAGTGAACATTTGTTAAACAGCTTTATAGCAGGAATGAAAGGAGGTAAAGCACACTTGGAAGAGGGTCAAGTGGGCAACTTGAGAGATCAAGTGCAGGGTTTGACCTGTGGACTTAGGGTTTTTTTTATTGGCAAGTTTCTGGGGTCTTACATCCCTTCTTCCCTGATTCTTCCCTTTGAGTGGGCTGTCTTGCATGTGCAGAGGCCTGCAAGCACCTGGGAGGAGCCGCATGCGCAGTGTGTTTACTGGACTTGTACACATGCTCACTTGAGGTGTTCTTCCCTTACTAGTTGAGTGTTCATAGAGAAGAGTCACATTTCAGTTAAACTCCATCATTTTGCCTCTTAGTGCAAAAGCATGAGCCCATTTGCCCAACCTGAGATCTCATTGGGAAGCTGCTGATCACCAACTTGAAGTGTTTTCTATCTATTGGAAAACTGCCTTTCCCTGGTGCCGGCTGTGACCAGTTATTATTTTAGAGAGATAGTTTATACTTTAATGACCGCCTGACCATCACCTACCTGATGGTTGCCTGACATTCCTGGGTGGGTTGGGGAGACCTCCCCTACCCTGCTCATTCCTAATTAGCTACCTACTGTAACACCAATAGGTAGGTTTTCAACGCTTTTACCCCTCCCTTGTCCATCAAGTAGTCCCCAAGGGGAACCTTAAATAATTGTCAGAAGTCTCAAGGCATGTTGACCATCAAGATAAATGACCTATTTTCTTAGTACTAGGATCCACTTTTCTAGTTTCAAAAATATTTTGATGAGATACAAGTACAATTTTATCAACTCTTTTTAAGTGTACAATAGCATTAAGTAGATTCACATTTTTGTGCAACCAATCTCCAGAACTCTTTAATTCCATTCCCTTTAAACAGGAATTATCCAACCTCCTCTTCCTTTCCAAACTACCCCAATTTTACTATCTCTATGAATTTGACTACTCTTCACACCTTATCGTACAGCATTACTTTTCATCATTGATTTATTTCACTTAGCATAGTATCTTCAAATTTCACCTGTGTTGTAGCATGTGTCAGAATCCTTTTGCTTTCTAAGGTTGAGTAATAGTTCATTGTATGTACATACAGTACATTTTGTTTATTCATTCATCTGTTGATGAAAACTTGAGTTGCTTCCATCTTTTGGCTATTTTGAACAATGCTGCTATGAACATGGGTGTACAATATAATTCTTTTAAATTAGTTCTACCTTTGCTCAGACCCTTTCTCAACAGTCTTCAAATTTCTTCCAGTAGGTGTTCTGTTGAAATTTTCTTTCTTCTTCCTTCTCTCCTCCCAGTTTCTCCAGAGCTCTTTGCTGCACTCATAATCTCAAGGAGGAAAACCATATCCATGAAGACTCAGTGGTCAGCAGGGTTAGCTAAGCCTTCAAGGCACATATTACTCACAGTAAACTAGGGCTCTCAAGATTAATGGATTTGGTGCATTAGGTAAACCACCATTGTTAGCGATGGCAAATCGGCACAGGCCTGCAGCACCCTCAATTCTTGCCTCCTCAGAAGAAAGAATTTGACTGAGGGGCGTAAAAGGCAGAGTGACAGACTAAGGCAAGTTTTACAGCAGGAGTAAAAGTTTACTAAAAAGCTTTAGAGGAGGAATGAAAGGAAGTAAAGTACACTTGGAAGAGGGCAAAGTGGATGACTTGAGAGATTCAAGTGCACTGTTTGACCTTTGAACTGGGGTTTTAGACATTGTCATGCTTCTAGGGTCTTCCACTCCTTCTCCTCTAATTCTTCCTTTGGGGTGCGCTGTCTGCATGCGCAGTGGACTGTCAGTACTTGGGAGGGCCCACATGCACAACTGAATCCTTTTTCCCTTATCAGTCAAGTGCTTAAACTCCACCATTTTGCCTCTTAGTGTGGATGCTTGAGCCCATCGGCCCAACTCCTGAGATCTTATTGGGAAGCCTCTGATCACCAACTTCAGGTTTTATCTCTCTGCTGAAAAACTGGCTTGTCCTGGTGCCAGCTGCAACCAATTAGTATTTTAGAGTGACAGCTTAACAGCTGTCTGATCATCACCTGATGGTCACCTGACATTCTTGGTGGGGCAGGGGGTGGCTCTCTCCTGCCCTGCTCATGTCTAACTAGCCATCTACTGTAACAATATGATTTCAGCTATTTTACGGATGCTATCATTTTCTGTGATGTAGTCTAGAAACTTAACCACAGTTCGTATCAAATTTATGTGGGAATATACTAAATAAACTTTCAGGATGTAATGAGTATATTCATCTATATGTTAGGAATGCCACCTCTAGGTAATCTGTAAATCACAGATACTTGAAATAAAACTTCAGAAATATGTTAGCTATATTGTAACAAAATCATATGGGCATAAAGTTGTGTACTGCCTGCAATATTCGAGTTCATACACATATTTAAGCAACTACAGTATTTTAGGTACTGAATATAAGAATGGCTGCCAATTAACATGTGCTTTAAATATTCTGCCATGTATCTGTACAATGAAACTGTGAGGTGAACGTGATCACCCCAATTCCCCTTATGGGGAATTTGAGGCTTACAGAGATAACATAACCTACCACATGGTCTGTATGAAAATAATCCATACAGATAGTTCACGTGAGAATCAAATTTGTATAATTCTCATGTTAATACTTTTGCTACCATAATATATAATCAGAATGTACCAGAAAGGCTAGAATATCCTAGCTGAACAGAGGAGAGAAGTCTCAGCATTACAGAATGGAGAGGAAACCCCTCCATGAAATTTTGCTTTTAACTTTTGACTTCATGTAACTAACACTCCAAAAATATTTTTTATTTCAAAAGCAATCTTAAACTGTACATTTACAAACGTACACACGTTAAGGTCACCATTGCATATGTAGCATATGTTCATTTTCCAAGGGCAATAGAACACTTTCCTGGTCTGCTTAATATTACAACATACTGTCCCTCCGTCACTTATTATGGTAATATGACCCTCCTACACAATTAATAGCATACTGTATGAACATGAAAGACAACTGAATGTCACAACAAAATATTCCATTTAGATTTTGTAAAGATCATTACTCATAATCTTTTAAAAGTAACTCTACTTCTTTTGTTATAATATTCTTAAACTCCATGTTCTAAAAATACAGTTGTAACTTCTTTACAAGAAAAAAGGAAAGTGCTTTTACTCTCAATGTTTTTGAATATAACCTAATTTATAAGACTGAAAGTATAGGATGAAGTGTTATCCAGATTTTGATAAAAATTGTATCTGAGAAAAGCTGAAATTGAGATTTCTGTAAATAGCTGGATATAAAATTAAGGTTTACTAAGAGAAGAATCTTTCTAATGAACTTAATTTCAGGAACTCAGTTTAGAGCTAATTCCCTTGTTACTGGTGCCACTCCCAGAAGAAAACAGTGTGCAAATGATCTGAATCCAAGGAAGAAAAGGGAATGCTCTTGGAAAGCTAATGGGTTTTAAAAGCCTCATCATATTCATCTAGTGAGAACCCTGACAAACAACATTAAGCATCAGAAAGCCAAAAAATGCTCTCTGCGAGCACAATTTTCTTATTATTAAGCTTCTCACAGTAAACTGAGCTTCTTCTTCAGAAAAGTGCTGAGGAAAACCTCAACCCTATTGAGTACTAATAATGTAGAAACTCGGAGAAAACAACAAAAAAGTAGCAACAGTAACTGGAAGAGGATACATTAGTGAAACAGAAAAGTGAGTCATCGGACAAGAGTGCAACAACAATAATAATGGTTGGAGAAGAGATTTTTCTAGTTGGTTAAGACTAGGATGAGATCTCCCTAAATTATTCAACTAATCCCAATTAACAGTCCCAATTGTGCAATTGTGGGCTGCTACTGGTATAACATTTCATCATTTAAAGCAAATCAGTTCTTCCAAGAAACCAGAAGAAAAAGTCCCTTCACCCTACGTTAAATTATATTCAGATGCTTGAGAAGAAATAATATTTACTTTCATAAAAACCACTTTCAGTAAGTATTCCATCCTGACTTAAGGTAAGGACATTCCTCATCCAGGTGAATTCCAATAACTTGTAGTTTAAGCCAGCCAGAGCACATAAGTCTCTGGATGCAATGGGCAGTCTTAGTACAGACCCAGCCTTCTGCCCTGTGCTCTTTTATACCCATCCCAGGATTTTCTCATGATGACTCCCAGGGTGACTTCTAGGCCTGGCTCCCTTAATTCACTTGGAATTCTTTAATTTCAAGGAATCATCAACCCAAATACATCAACTTATTCTTCTTGTCTTCTCAAAGCCTTTTGAGGCAACTTAACTTCAGGGGCCTGGGTTTCTCTTTTACCCACAGACCTTTTACGTGTGAGAATGGCTCTGAACGGAACTCATAAAACTTAGTCTATTTGAAATGACTTATGGTAGGCCCTTTTTAACTGTAGACCTCCTGTTTGATGAGGACACACATACAATGCTCACCCATATTATCAACTTAGGCCAGCATCAAAAGGCCCTTCAATCATATGGAAATAAAATGTAGCTCACTCCTACAAAGGAGAGAATTAACACCCAGCCCCCCTCCCCAGTACAACCAGGAGACAGTCTTACTGAAAACTTGGAAAGAAGAATCCCCCGACTATCAATTACAACTGACATAGAAGGGCCCATATCAGACATCATTGCATATTCGCACTGCTGTTAAACTTCAAGGGGTAACTAATTGGGTACACCAATTAGTTTTATATCCAGGATAAAACCTGTTTCTAATGAGTTGCAGGAACAAAAAGGAGGGTATCATGACCTACATTGTGAGCCTTTGAAGACCTCTGTTACCTGTTTAAAAAACTCAGCCAGAAGTGATAACCATGATGCTGTGGGTGGGAATGGGAGTATTAATTTGTCTCTTTTTCCTGAGTGTAATACTTATTTTCTATTGTGTTAGTCAACTGCCTCCTCCAAGGGAACACCTCTTTTGCCTTTGTTGGGTATAGAGGCTACTCTAAGGCCCAATCAGACACCAAGCTGTCACTCTTAATCCTGCTTGCTCTGCCAATTACCGTGACCTAGTATGGGTGGGAACAAACCCTATAGTAAATATTTCAAAACTTATAGCATCAGGGCGTCATCTTCATGGTGTCAGATTTGTCATCAACATCCACAGGATAGAAGGTTTCATCTTCGGGCCTATCCAGGGAATCTCACAGCCATCTCCCTAGACTTCCTAACTAACCACAATAATCCCAAAGTACTCAGACTCCTATTGACTTGCGTCAATATTGCATAAGGATTAGGAACTATTAGGTAGACTGTGACTACTGTCTCATTAACTGCTCTCAGATCCTTAACAAATCCATATTCTACATTTGGTTTCTTTACAGGTAAAATGGAGGTGTTACATGGAGACTGACAGAATTGTGATAATTCATACTTAGGAACTCCATTATCAGGGGCTGGTTGTCCCTCTGAGCTCAGGTCTCAAAGGATACTATACCTTCCATGGGTAATTAACACTGGGTTTTAAAATAACCTAGCCTGGGGGTACATTTACAGCTCTACCAGGGACTTTCATGTCTCAGACAGAGGGGTCTACTTAAGAAGCGATTTTCCATGGAAGAGAAACCTTCTTCTTGTCTGTGTTAAGGCTAGTACTTACAGCTAGGAGTAGTGTTTGGTCCTGGCCTACTGCCTTTTCATGAGGCACACCGAATTGAACTATGGCCTGTGATAGGGAAAGTAAGTAAGTCTGCAGTAAAGGGACAGGGCACACAGGCATAAGCAAAAACTTGTGGAAAAAGGTATGGTATCCCCAAAGGACAACCAAGGGGGTAGGTAAATCTCCTCATTTTTGACTGGTCATCAATCTCTGTTACCATACAAGAGTGGAAAGACTGCAGGACTTAGAAATGAGTAAAAACTGAGTAGGCTGCTCTCAGGTCCAATAAGAACTCAATATTTTTGCCTCCCATATAAAAACTTACCTGAGACTCCTCTGTGGAAATGGTAAGGTGTCCAGTAGTAGCTGTGGAGGATGTTGGGCTCCGTGTATCCTCTGCTTTCTTGGGTATTATGGATCTGGATGGCTTAGACTCTTTTCTTTTTTTTTTTTTTTTGGTCACCCAGGCTGGATTGTGGTGGTGCAATCTTGGCTCACTGCAACCCTCACATCCTGGGTTCAAGCAATTCTTTGCCTAAGCCTCCTGCTTAGACTCCCTTTTAAACCTGGAGCAGTCCTTCCTCCAGTGGCCCTCTACCTTATAGAAGTACACTGAGTTTGGCCTAGAAGCCAGCAATTTGAGGGCTCTTGTCTGAGCAACTCAGATGCTGATCTCACCACATTTCCTCAGGGTAGGCAACCCCAAGGCAGCAGGGGGCCTAAAGCAGCCACTAATAATTGTGCTTTTTGGCCAATACTTTTTGTTTTCACCTTTTCCTCTGCCCTATCCCCAGGGCACTATCTGAGATTTGGCTCATGGGAGTTTGGGGTCCCACTGCTACCTTTTGTAGCTTCCTCCAAATGTTATAGGCAGATTGAGCAATAAAATGAACACCCAGAAGAGCTCACCCTTCCAGGAAGTCTTGGTCTGTATTAGTGTATTTCTTGAGTGCTTCAACCAAATGGTCCTGAAATAGAGTGGGATGTTTACCTTTCTTCTGAGTTATTTATCTCACATGTCATAATAAACAGACTTAACCATACACATTTTCATACCTTCTGTTAAGTCAGCATGTGATTTCTGCATTTAAGATCTTGGGGACCCCTCTGGTAATCTCACTGGGGAGCTAGATCTGGAACTGCATCTGCTTCCACACAATAAATGTCATGGCCTGGGTTACAGGTGGCTACTCCAGCTGCACATTCATGGGTAGTACCTAGAATTATTTGTATTTCCTCTATGGTACAATAAGCACATAATATTTGCATGTCATGCCAAGTTAAATCAAAAGACATGGTCAACTTAATAATCTCCTCCACAAACTTCCCTGGATCCTCTGAAAACTGACCAAATTTCCCCTTGCATAAAGCCAAATTGGACATGGAAAAAGTTGCATATACTTTGATTGTTTCTCCCTCTCTTTCAATTACCTGCTGCAAAGGACACAGGCTTGACTTTAGGGGTTGATATGGGGCTCCACTCCTGGGGGTACTAGTTGGGCATACTTCATCCAGCAGTGGAGGATATTGGTCAGGGATTATAGAGTAATGGGGAGGGGAATTTGATGATATTGGAGCATAATCCTGAGCTACAAAACCGATGGTCCCCCTCAGAATTAGGGAGACTGAGGAAGCTCTAAATGGGGGCACTGCAGACTTCCTGGGAAGAAGAACTAGGAGGTAGTAATCTAGGATATCTGGTGTGGCTTCTGGGTACCTGAGAGTATAATAAGCCAGACGCATTCTACAGCTAGCCTTTAGGTTAAGTTGCTCATGTAGGGCCATAAAAGACTGCACATAAGGAACTTCTTTTCATTTTTCTTCCTTTGTACAGAACAAATCTAATTGTGCCATATCACAACGTAAAGAACTATGCCTAGGCCAGATCTGTTGGTTCACCAATTTGTATTGAACCCAAACATTGTTGCAATAAAAAAGAATTTTTTTTCTTATTCAATTTGTATACTTTGAATTTACTCCAATTGCCTAAAAGGCACTCCAATAATGAGTCTCTCGGGATGCTCACTGTTATCCCCAGGTCTAATAAGAATCTTTACAGGGGGTTTCACTTAGCCTGAGTTTAGTGAATGCCTACTTACTTTTCCCTTCTAAATGTCTACTTTCTACAAAGAAGGTATAAATACGGACAGCAAAATGTTACAAAAGTGGATCACAAGATATAAAAGGGCAGTAGAATGTTGAGCCTAAATTCCAGAGTGAGGAAAGCATCTTAGGTTGGGCAGAAAGGGGTTAAAGAAACGGTGACTGTGGAAAGGAGAAAGCAAAGGGGTGAAGAGCATTTCCCAAGGGGAGATGTCAGAAGTCACTACTTGATGGAGGACCTACCTAGTAGCAGAGACACCAAAAACAATGTACCTGGCCACTTGTCTACTGCTGTAGGTGGTCAGCTATCAGTCCAGGGGCCCAGGAACTCTTGGTCCCTTTGACAAAG
The DNA here is from genome assembly GCF_002776525.5 of Piliocolobus tephrosceles. NCBI lineage: Eukaryota > Metazoa > Chordata > Mammalia > Primates > Cercopithecidae > Piliocolobus > Piliocolobus tephrosceles. The sequence continues at coordinate 73,121,340 of NC_045440.1, read as the reverse complement.
ATAGGCTTGACAAAGGTGGTTGTAAGACAATACACAGGAAGGGTTCTGGAACTGGCTATTAGGAATATAATGACCCCTAACTCAAAAGGAAAGGCCAAGATTCCCCCAGAGGGAGGTGCTATAACCCACAATCCTAGATGGAATGTTGATGCTGAAAATCCCAGAGCATCTAGGGCGTGGCCAACAGTACCAATACCCAAACACCTGGAGTACCTGAGTGTCAGTCAATGAGGGTCTCCTCACCAAATGCCAACAATCCTGGGGCACCATGGGGTGGCCAACAGTGAACCCCAGTTCAAGTTGGTGTCATGAAGCAACGTGACTGTGGCATCTCAGAGTCAACACAAGAGGAGACCTCTCACAAGCAAGTATCCTGCCTTAAATAGTTTCCCAAATACAGTTAACAGAAAGTCAAAAGAAACAAACAAAAAAAAGACTGCAATTAAAACACACATTTTTGATGGATATTTGGGTTGGTGCCAAGTCTTTGCTATTGTGAATAGTGCTGCAATAAACATACGTGTGCATGTGTGTTTATAGCAGCAACAACAACAAGAAAAACATTTTATGACTTAAAATAGAATGGCTGATAGGGCAGTAAAATGGAATCAGAGAACAAGAAAAAGGGTGACAAAGACATGCTTCAGGGCACCCAAATGACAGGAAACTTTTAACCAACAGCTTAGCTAAAGGCTTTTGTTTCCTATCTCACCCAATATTATTTGGGGTCGGGGGGAGATAGAAGGTATACTCACCCATCCACAGGAGCCAAAATGACACCAACTGATCATCCATGTGGGACCTTGGTAAAGTTCTCTTCAGGTTCCTCAGTTTGGGTGCACTCAGCTGTTGTGGTGGGAGGGGCTGGCATCAAACCGGTAACCCATCTGCCTGTGGGTCGGAGCAGTGGGTCTCCTACAAGGCGGTGGCACTATGGCCACTTTCCCATTCACTCAGCTCTGCCGCCTGCTGGGGAAAATGATAGCTCTAAAAAGAGCCTTTGGTTACTGTTATAGCTCTTGCAGTGTTAACAGCTTTTTGATATTACAGCCACAGTGTTAAAGCTCTTGCAGCCTCGGTCACCAACTGCTTTACCATCTCTATCACCATCTCGCTCCATCTCTCTGCTCATCACTTCTCCAGTCATCTTCTCACTGATCACTGTCTCTTCTCTCTTGCCTTTGCCTTGCCGACTGCCAACTGCCAATTCTCTCACCATCTGTCACACCATTGTCTTCTCTCCTCAGCTCCATGTTGGGCACTACCTGATGCACAGCAGGCTTAGCCCATGAAGCTCCTTGGCTTCGCTTAGGAAATAATTCAAGAGTGAGCTAGTAATAGAAGAAAACAGCTTTACTGAAGTGTCAGTGTTACAGCTCCATGACTGCTCCTGCAGAGCAGAGCTGCCCCACAGGCAGCATGAAGAGTAGCAGATCAGGGGAAGTTCTGCAGTCATGTTTATATCCAATTTGTATTCCATGCAAATTAAGGGATGGGTTATTCAGAAATTTCTAGAAAAGAGGTCATAATTTCCAGATCATTGCCATAGCAAGGGGCAATAACTTCTGGGTGTTGCCATGGCAGTGGTAAACTGACACGGCACTGGTGGGTATGTCTTATGGAGAAGTGCTTTTGGTGCCTCTTCTCTGTTTCAGCCAGACTTCAATATGGTCCAGAATTGAGTCCTGCCTCCTTTTCAATTTCACTGGTCCACAGATGGAGAGTACTTTAGCCTTGGGATGGACCATACCAAGTCTCATGGATAACTTCAGATGATATTCAGATTATGATATTTAAAACTTTTGAATTGATAATATCGAGATAAAATTTTTAATTTAGAATTGATGCTGGGATAGATTTCAACTTTTTGGAATTTTGGAATGAGGTGAATGAATTTCCATATGTGATAGATATAACTTTTGGTTGACTAGACAGTGGAATATAGTAGTTTGAATAGTGTTTCTGCTAAATTTATATCTACTCAAAATTTCAGAATGTGATCTCATTTGGGAATAGGGTCTTTGCAGATGTAATTAGTTAAGAATTTTGAGATGAAATCATGCTGGATTTAGGATAAGCCATGAATACAATGATTAGTGTCTTTAAGAAGAGGAAAGGATGCAGAAAGACACACAGAAGAGAATGTGATAAACGAGGGCAGGGACTAGAGTGATAACATCTACAAGCTAAGGACCACCAAGGATTGCTGGAAACTACCAGAAACTTGGAGAGAGAATGGGATAGTCTCTCCTTCAGAGCCTCTGCAGAAAACAACCATGCTGAAATATTTATTTTGGCTTTATGACCTACTGATTGGTGAAAGAATAAATTTCTATTGTTTTAAGCCACCAAGTTTGTGGCAATTTGTTATGGCAGCCCCAGGAAACTAATACGGAAGGGAAGAAAAAAACAAACAAACAAACAAACAAAAACAAAACCAAAGAACAACTGTCATAAACAGAAAACAGTTACAAGTAGATATAAAACATTTATAGTAGATATCAATCAAAATTGACCAATAATCACTTTAAACATGAATGGTTTAACTACACCAACTAAGACAGTGATTGTCAAAGTGGGTAAAAAAAAAAAATCAATTATATGTTTTCTATTAGAAACCTACTTTAAAAGTAGAAAGGCTGAGATTGGTTTAAATAAAGGGATGATGGAGAAAGATATACCATGCTAACACTAAACAGAAGAAAGAAGGAGGATGTATATTAATTTTACATAAAGTAGAATTCAGGACAAGGAAAATTATCAAGAGTAAAGAGGGGCAGGTAACATCACAATGGTGAGAAACTAGATGCTCTCCCATAAGATCAGAAACATGGCAAAGATTTTACCTTCCCATCATCACTGCTGTCCAAGATCATACTGGAATCCTAGCTAGTATAATAAGACAGAAAAAGGAAGAAAAGGTATATAGATTGGTATAGAAATAAAATAAAATTGTTCACAGATAATACCACTGTCTATATAGAAAATTCTGAAGAGCCAACAAGAACAACAAAATGCCTGGAACTAATATGCAGTTACAACACTTTGCATGATACAGGGTTAACAGACTAAAATCAACAGCTTACCTCAATACCAGGAATGTGTAACTGGAATTTGAAATTAGAAAATCATTTATAATGCACAAAAATTCAAATATTCAGGTATAAATCTAATAAAATAAGTATTGGATTATATGTGCAAAAATACAAAACTCTGTTAAGAAGAAATCAATAAAGATCTAAATCAATGGAGATAAATTCCATATTTATGGCTTGGAAGAGCCAATATAAGTGTCAATTTTCCCAACTGATTTATAGATTAAATGCAATCAAAATCCAGCATGCATGCAACTTTGTAGATACTGACAAACTGATTTTAAAGTTTATATGGAAAGACCAAAGGATTAGAATAGCCAACACAATACTGAAGAGTAAAAAAAAAAAAAAAAAACTGAAGGCTTTCTATATCAAAGTATCAAAACTTGAAATAGTGGGAAGTCCAGTCAAATAACTGGCTATGAATTGTAAATACAGGGAATAAACACTGTAAATATTTTTGACACATTGTTCAATAAAGAGAAGATTTATTCAAATGCTTTTTTTAAAATTTAAGCTTCTCTGTCCAGGAAAATCATCTTTTTAACTGAAAAGGGCAGGGGAAATAAAGGCTGAAATTAGGTCAAGAAATTGTAAGCAGGTTTCTAACTATTTTTAAAAACTGAACTGAACCTACAAGTAAGCAGGTTTCTAGGTGTTTCTAACATGAGTGTATGCCTCCTTTTCCAAAATAATCATCTCCCAATGAGGGAAATCTTCATAGGAGAGAATGCCACATCACCATGGTAAGCTTAAGAAACTTTGGAAAACCAAAGAAGAACGCATGCTGAACTGATTTTGTTAAAAGAAATAAAGGTGATTTCTACAACTATCTTAAAACATTCTCAGATGGATAGCCTATGGAGAGAGGCATTTTTTTTTGAGACGGAGTCTCACTCTGTCACCCAGGTTGGAGTACAGTGGCACGATCTTGGCTCCCTGCAACCTCCGCCTCCCGGATTCAATTACTCTTATGCCTCAGCCTCCCGTGTAGCTGGGATTACAGGTGCCTGCCACCATGCATGGCTAATTTTTGTATTTTTAGTAGAGACAGGGTTTCACCATGTTGACCAGGCTGGTCTCAAATTCCTGACCTCAGGTGATCTGTCTGCCTTGGCCTCTCAAAGTGCTGTGATTACAGGTGTGAGCCACTGGCCTGGCCTAATTTGTTTTCTTGATGGATCACTCAAATGGAAAGCCAGGAGAATACTGTTGAAAGTATATTTTTGATCCAAAGAAGCAAGCATTTGACGTAGTCTTTTGTAATACTGAAGAAATATGGTCTGGGTGCTAACATATTATGTAGTACATATTTTTATTTCTTAAGTGCACTAAAAACCGATGTATTATATGTACTCAGTGAAGGCATATAAATTGATTGAGGCCAAACCAAACAGAGATCTTTATCAGAGTGGTACAGAACACTGCCCTTCCACCTTGTATCTGTAAGGGTACTCAGTTGCAGACAACAGAATTCACTCAATCTAAGTTAATCAGAAAGGAATGTATTAAATAGTATTAGATACCTATGTTACCTTTTGAAGTGTTGGGCATTAGATGCTATACAGTGAAATAGAAGCTGGGGATCACATCCCCAGTTAAATATGTGAAATGGCTAAAATATTTTAGAAATGTTTCATACTCTTACGTTAACAGGAGATGAAAATCTGACAAGGTCTTATCCTGCATTCTCAAGCAGAACTCTTAAAAATTAATCCTTAAATGGGCTTGTGTCCAACTATTCATTATAAGGACTTCCGTTTTCCTAGTACTGACAGAAAATATTCTGAAATGTTGTCATGTCTGCTTCAGGGATGCTATTATGGAATGGTGGTCAGGGAGGGATTTCATTGGGCTGAAATATAATTCTATCTCCTTTTCAGTTGAGTTGAATAGAATGATTAAGTAAATTGCTAGAGGTCCACAGCCAGGAAGTGGCAGCTGTGGTTTATACCCAGGCATTCAGACTTGGAGCCCACACGGATCACCTCTAGGCAATCCTAACTCACTGTAATGATATTCTTTATGCTATTGTGATAAAAAAAAAAAAGAGATGAGCTTAAAAACTAATTTTCTCAGAAATTATAAAGAATGAACTACCTATAATCTCAGCACTTTGGGAGGCTAAGGCAGGCGAATCACTTGAGGCCAGGAGTTAAAAACTGACCTGGGCAACATGGCAAGACCCCATCTCTACGAAAAAATGCAAATAAAAAGTACCTAGGTGTGTTGGTACATGCCTATAGTGCCAGTTCCTCAGGAGCTTGAGGTGGTAGTAGGCTTGAGGCTGGGAGGTTGAGCCTGCAGTGAGCCATGATTGCGCCACTGCACTCCAGCCTGAGCAAAAGGGTGAGATCCCATCTCAAAAAAAGAAAAAAGAAAGAAGAAAAAAGAAAAAGAAAAAGAATGTGAATCAATGTCAAGATTTCTCTGCTTCCTCTCTCTCCTGGCTTCTCCTTTTTTAATAATGAAAAGAATCACAGCAGGAGCAATGTGTTAATTGAGTACCACTGTATAAAGGACCTATTGGCTCAAATGGAGTTGGTTGAATAAATAATAATAATAATGATATATTACAATAATATCACTTTATCTGTCACCTTTAATTAAATTTTTCATAATTTTTCATGTCATAGAGTGACAGATACAAGGATAAGACACTTTACCAAGGACAAACATTTGAACTGGTGACCAAGAAAATAAAGATGAAATCTGTTCCCATTTTCTAAAACATAGAAGAATCACTCAGATCACTAAAATAATTCAGATAAATACAAGCAAATTGAAGTTTGTTTTAGGACATGCTTGACCTGGAAGTGAAGGAGGAACTAGGAAGATAGTGGGAGCTTGAGTCTACTGAGAGAACAGGATCTCTAGCAATCTCAGAGACCATGCAGTAGGTTCTCAAACTGTGTCCTGCTTCTCCCGGCAGTAGCTCCATTCCCTAGTACTCTCTCAGCATTAACTAGTATCATACTTTGCTCTCTGTTTCTTTTCTCTACCTCAGTGATATGCAATGTGTTCTTTGTAAAGTTGTACCTTTCCATTACAACCCTGGAGGGGCTGATGTGGTGCATTGAAAGATGTTTGGAAAAGGGCTTTAGACACTTGGCCCTTGCTTCAACAAGAGTAGTTTTGTGTTTGCCCACTGTACATACATACTGAGATTCTAAGTTAACTTTATTTGAAAGATGATTCGTACTGCCAGAAAAGAAAAATGTTTGAAAATCTTTGAGCGGTCTCTACTTTTCAAAATTTGTTTTCTTTTGTTTTTTGATACCCTGACATGACTAAATCAAATCCCTCACCCAGTGATACGGCCTCTCAGATTTCATTTCAGGATTTGACTCTGAATATATTTCACTTTCCGCATCAACTGCTTGATATTTTATGCTGTTGGTGCTTTTTTAAATGCACCCTTTTGTAAGAAGTAATATGATGGACACAGTCATTTCTTTTCACCTTTCAGCATATGATTTCATTGCACTTAAATTCTTTTCTCCAGACCAAGAAGCTGTAATTGCAGAGGTCACATACAGGGCAAACCTTGGCTGTGCTGGAAGTGCCCAAGATGTGGTAAATGTCCTGACGTGTGTGTTGTGTGCAATTGTGTGTGTGTGTGTTTTCTTTTTTTTTTTTTTGAGACAGAGTCTCCTTCTGTTGCCCAGGCTGGAGTGCACTGTTGTGATCTTGGCTCATGGCAACGTCTGCCTCCCAGGTTCACGCCATTCTCCTGCCTCAGCCTCCCGAGTAGCTGGGACTACAGGCGCCCACCACCACGCCCGGCTAATTTTTTGTATTTTTAGTAGAGACGGGATTTCACCATGTTAGCCAGGACGGTCTCGATCTCCTGACCTTGTGATCCGCCCGTCTCAGCCTCCCAAAGTGCTGGGATTACAGGCGTGAGCCACTGTGCCTGGCCTTTTTTGTATTTTTAATAGAGATGGGGTTTCACCATGTTGGCCAGGCTGGTCTCAAACTCCTGAGTTATAACTTAAATAAATGACTCAGTGTATTTGACAACTATTTTCTCCTACTGTATTACATTATACTTTTGGGGAAAAGGCAAAAATATGTACACCAAAATTTATTTAGCAAAGTTAAAATAGTAGCATTCCAGAAATGCTGGAAGGGGAAAGATTTTTATTCTAAAAATTTACAGATACATTCAAATGTATATGACTAAAAGCTGTGTTTCATTATTTGCTGGAAGTGTAACATGCTTTCTTATCTTTATTTTTCTTAGAAAAAGTTGTTACTAAAAAATGAAGCTTTTAAAATCTTATATTTTTACTTATTTTTTATTTGTATTGATACATAGTATTTGTACATGTTTATGTGGCACATGTGCTATTTTGATACATGCATAGAATGTGTAATGATCAAGTCAGAATATTTGTGTTATTTTCTAGTTATTTGGAAATATATGCTATATTGTTGTTACAGTTACTCTACTCTGCTGGATTTTATTCCTTCTAACTGTATGTTTGCACCCATTAATTAGTCTCTCTTTATCCCCCTCACATCGTTCCCAGCCTCTGGTGTGTATCATTCTACTTTCTACCTCCATGAGATCTACTGTGTTAGCTCCCACATATGAGTGAAGACATGCTATATCTGTCTTTCCATGCCTGGTTTATTTCACTTGACATATTAACCTCCAGTTCCATCCATGTTGCTGCAAATTACATGATTTAATTATTTTTTATGTCTAAATAGTATTCCTTTGTGTATATATACCATATTTTTTTATCCATTTGTTCACTGATGGATAGAGGTTGATTTCATATCTTTAATATTGTGAATCATGCTGTGATAAACATGCAAGTGCAAGTATTTCTTTGATACACTGATTTCTTTTCCTTTGGATAAGTATCCAGGAGTGGGATTGCCAGATCACAATCTTAGTTATTAACAAGACTTAGTTATTAATTAATTATCTTCCACATATTTTGAGATGGACATTTGTGAGTGGCTTCCCCATCATTCATCTTCCCTATTTGTAGGGACAGCTACAATTTCTATATGAGGATCTACTTTCCATAACTCTTGGTCCATGGCTGAAATCAGCTTCATCATTAGCTATAGCCAATATATTGCCTTGTTGTTTAAGGAAATTTAGGTTGGATTCCCTGCAATCATGCAACTACAACCTTCCAATGGCTGAATTTATCAACTATAGGGTCTTTATCTTCAATAACTTGGTTTTGTTTTTGCAGACAACGTCAAAGTTTGACTAATAATAGTTGCTCTGATTTTTATTTGCTGGAACAGATTGTACCTAGTGAAACACCAACCTTGTATTAGCTTTGAGTCTCCATCAGCCAAGTTTGCAATCTTAAGCTTTTTTTTTTTTTTTTTTTTCTACCACCAATATTGTTACCTTTCCTGCTGCTGCTTCGTTTCCTCAGTGGTACGGTTGCTTCCAGGAATGCTGCTTTCTTGTCATTGTGGACTCAACATTTCTTCTCCCTGGGGAGTAAGAGAGGGCTCTTTTGACCTTCCTCCTCTAGTGCATTCTTCTGGATACATTTTTTATTTTATTCATTTTTGCTGGCCTCCTACCCTAGAAAGGAAAGATTCTTAAACAAGGATCCTGAAACTTAACTTCTGTACCACATGCTGGTTCTTCACTAATGTTTTCTGGGAGACATAGAGAAGGCCATTCCCAGTAACTTCATGAATGAAGCACTAGATATTATCCCTCAATCACATTATTTAAACCTTCTTTAAGACTTAGCACAACTCTTCCGTAGACACTTTTATTTTCTCTATATACTTTATTATGGGAAACTGTATATTCAGAAAAGCATGAGTAATAGGCATGTGGTTAGGATAGAGTAAGAGCAGATTAATCCTCCTTGGGAAACAAGTAGAAAAAGTCAGATAAATTAAGCTAATCAGATTTTTAAAGACATCATAGACCAGTGGAAACAAAAAGGATACAAATAACTGAAATTATAGAGAGATTAGACCCATCTGAAGTAAAGCAGCGACAGCCAAATGTATTTTTTTTTTTCTGGGAGAATTTGAAAATTCTGAGCATGGGCTGAAGAAAGAGTTAAGACCATGCAGAGGAACTTTGTAGGAGAAAAGAGACACCAGCAAAGCTTTCAGTGGTTACATGGAGCTCGAGTAATGAATCGCAAATTTAAGGGGTTTAATTGCATTAAAAATTTACCCACAGGTCATTTTGTGAGTTCTAGGTCTGTCTGTACAGAAGACTGAGGAGGAATGCAAAATACTTCTAAGGAGCAGAGAGGGAGCTTCAGTAGTTTTACACCTAAAAATGCCAGCCAATACTCCTAAAGATACTCACCAAAATTTAATTTCATATGAGTTAAGGACCTAAAGAGGTCATCTGAGGATCTCCGATGCCAGAAATCAAACTACAATGTTTCAAAAGTAAAGAAGCAAGCATCAAAAATATCTCAATTAAGATCCTGGAAATTATATGTCTTTAAAATAGATATGAATCATACCTAAACTGCATCTTCTTAAAACTGCAACTCAGCTCTGACTTGGCACAATTCCTGATGGAATTGAGATATTCATTCTTTCTCCTTGCCTTCCTAAGAAAGGAAATATGGGAACCTCTCTTATGGGGACTTACATTAACTAGAGCCTTCAGGTTTTGTTTTGTTTGTAAATACCAAATGTCTCACATGCAATCAACAATTTCTAGACCGAGAGTTGACTCATGAATGATCTTAGATATAGAAGTTAACAGATGAAGACATTAAAATTCCATCAACAGTATTAATTCAGTGTTAATACAGTGATGCAAAAGTAGGCAAAGTGAACAGGAGGATTGAATAGACAATCAGGATATAAATCTACAGATATTTAGATACCTGGTTTATGACAAAACCAAACTAGTAGTGCATCTGACAAAAATAACTTAATGGTGCTGGGTTAATTAGATGTTCATATGAAGGACAAATGTATTTTCCCTATCTCGTCATATATAAAAATCAATTTCATATAGATTGTACATCTATATGTGATAGGAAAAATATCAAAGCTTTTAGAAAAAAATGTAGGAAGTCATCTTTGTGACTTGGAGTAGGCAAAGGTTTTTAAAAATAGTACACAAAAAGCATTAAAGATAAAGGAAAACATTGATAAAGGGGGCTATGTTAAAATCAAGAATTTCTATATATTAAGTGACCATGAAGACAACCCACAGAATGGAAGAAGATATTCTCTCACATATACCTGAAAAAAACTTGTATCCAGAACATATGAAGAGTTTTTACCAATCAATTTAAAAAATAGACACATCCAAAGAGAAAATATTGATATTTGAACATACACATTATAAATAAATTATATACATTATAAAAGAGAACATACAAATACCCTGAGTATAATAAGTTACATAATGGAGTGTAATAAGATACCCAACTTTGTTGTTTTCAGGGAATTGCAAAATAAAACCACAATGTGGCATCAAAATACTCCTACCAGAAATAAAAAATGAAAAATATGGAAAATACCAAGTGTTGACAACGATGTGGAGAAAACAGAACAGTTAATGCAGATATGAACATAAATTTGTATAGCTTCTTTGGTAAACAGTTTAGTGATATCTACTATAACTGAAAATATAATACCCTATGACCCAATTAACTTATTTTTAGATATATATTCAACAAACAATCATGAGCATATGCTCACCGAAGGATATGAAACAGAATTTTCATAGTGGCACTATTTGTAAAAGCAAAATTCCTGAAAAATTCTGAATGTCTATCAATAGTTAAATGGACAAGTTAATGGTGGCATATTCACACATTAGCATATATGACCCAATGAGAAAGTATGATTTACAACTACATGAAACAATTCCAAAATATCTCATGCTGATATCGAACAAAAATCAAGCCACAAGAATGCACAATCTATGATTTCATTTATATAAATTATATAAATAGGCAAACAGAAAATATTAGAAGTCACCATGGTGACTACACTTGGGAAAGTGGGTGTGTTCTTAAAACGAGCACAAGTGAGGTCTTCCGAAGTCCTGATAATTTCTTGTTTCTTCATTGGGATGACAGTTACACAGATATATATGTTCAATTTTTGAAAAGTAGTTGAAATTCTCTTATTATGTATAAACTTTTTTTTTTTAAAGAGTCTTTCTTGCTCTTCCATCCATGTACACTGGCATGATCATAGCTCATTGCAGCCTGGAATTCTGCAGCTCAAGTGACCTTCCTGCCTCAGCCTCTCAAGTAGCTAGGACTATATATATGCGCCACCATGCCCCACTAATATAGGTTTTTAATATATGTATAGAGTTGTTTACAAAATAGACAGAACAAACATGCAAGTAACCATGCAATCAGCTGCAATGATAGATCTATAACTAATCTTGTGTCACGTATACTTCCAGTTCCCACTTCCATATTGTTTTGAAGCAAATATCAGACATCATATAATCTCATCCATAAATATTTTCATCTGTATCTCTAAATTATATGGCCTCTTTTTCAAATGGAGCCACAATAACATTATTATTCGCAATAATTCCTTAACAATATTTTAAAAATTCAGCAAGCATTCAAGTTTCCAAACAGAGCATGTATGCAAGTTTTCAATGCTAGAGAAAGAGTTTTTACTTTACTCTCCCTTTCTCCCCTTCTCATTCCGTCTTCCTAAACAGACTTGCAATGGTTCCAGGTTTTTGAAGACCACTGGGTCATGACCACCCAGCATCCTAATGTCAGTTAAAAGATGATTTTAAGAAAGTATCTGCAGGTTCACAGTCCTAGAAATTTTGCAAAGAGGAAGAAGAAAAATGTAGGAATGCAAATGACTATAGACATCTTAGTAAAAGTTTTAGGTCTAGGAATCAAATCTGTCAAACAAAACTAAAAGTAAGAGTGTGTCTGGCCTGAGAACTGGAGATATTGCATTATGTAAATAGATATGTGTTCTTAAAGAAAACGAAACATAGGGACTTGTCTAGAGTGATCGAGAAGTTCACTCCACTTGAACGGGATATGATTCTCATATTGTTTTCTTGACTTTAGAAAAAATCTGATAGTTCAAGCTTATGAACTCTACATACATGTACATAAGTATAGTTAACAACAGTTTAATTAAAAAATGACAATGTTCCCTGAATGTTTTATACACACACACGCATGAACACACACATACATATACACATTTGAATTCTATGTTTAAAATCCCTCTTTCCAATGGACCTGAATGATAGAGTTTCCCAGTTTGGTTAAATTGTTTTTACTATATATCCTACTTTTGAAATAATAAATATATAAGCAAATATATTTGATAAAATTGCTTTTAAAAATGAATGTTTTAATTTTTACAATTATAGGAAAGTCTGTATGATGATTCAAGTGGCCAGAAAGTGGAAGTTTAGCTTTCTATCACAAATTGTACTTTTGTGGATTCAAGTGACATAGCAACATGCTAGCCATGTTTATTGCTGTGGTTTGAGTATTTATATAAGGGAATTATGGTGCTTCTTGAGCACAGGATGTTTAAACTGATGATATGATGGTGGAATTTATGTTATTAGGACCTCTATTTACTCAACATGACTCGATATTAGAAGCCTTGAGTCATCATTGCGGAAGTTGGCCTAAGCTCTTGAAATACGGTGGTGCTCTGAGATAACTTTCCCATTAGTAAACCTTGATGGTAACAAAAACAGGGGAGTACACAGGCATAATTATCCGTGCTGATTCCTTCCTCATTGTAATTGGCCTCAGCAGCAGATAAGTAACAGATAAGCAGAACAGAAATAAACTCCTGCTAGTTGACTTTCTTCTTGAAAATATAAATAATGGGTCTTCCCTCCTCCAGTATCAAATTAAGTCAAAATTTGAGGGGAAGATTCCTGCTTAATTTTGATACGTTTGTTCTTTTTCCAGCCCCCCCAGAGATAGCTTTAAAATTTTTAATAAAAGGAAATGAGTAAAATAATGAAGGCTTTTTAAAAAAAATTACTATTATAGTACTTCCTTGGGTCACTGCTGGCATTTTAGAAACTGGGAGAGACTATATATTATAAGAAATGCCTTTCAATGCAGGGAAAATATTTATTGTTTTATTAACAAAAAGTGCAGAGAAAAGCAGTTCCAGGATTGTTTCAGTAACTCAGTGATAGCATCAGACACAGAATCTGTCCATTCTTCTGACCTACCCTGCTGAGTGCTGCAGCTTTAATTCTCCTCCTGTTTGCTTCATGGCACAGATCCAGGCATTAAACCCTCACATGGCAGTGTCCAAAGCTGAAGAAGTTAGGCAGGAAGAAATGGGATTTTCATCATATGATTCTCTCCTTTAATCAAGGAGAAAAATTATTTCCAGAAGCCCCAGCCCCCATCCAACCTCTTCATATCTCAAGTTCTAGATGTTCATACTCAAGACTAATCACTGGAATGGGATTATAATGATTAGTTTAGGCAATTTATGGGTTATCCTGGAATTCAACAGACAAAACTCAGTATATAAAGAACTAATCACATCAGGTAATCAAGGAACAACACCTGTCACAGGTTGTACCATGGCTGTCTACCATTCGCCATTTTTTACAAAAAGTACTTGCATAGGTTTCCCAACGTTGTATTCTTCAACATGTGTTATATGCCAGGTGTAGCAACATAAATCAACATGAAGAGCAAGAAAAACAAATAAAAGCCAACTTATTTTTTTAATACTTTAGAGCAGAGATGTAACAATTAATATACTTTTTTTTTTTTTTAGACGGAGTCTTGCTCTGTCGCCCAGGCTGGAGTGCAGTGGCGTGATCTCGGCTCACTGCAAACTCCGCCTCCTGGGTTCACGCCATTCTCCTGCCTCAGCCTCCCCAGTAGCTGGGACTACAGGCGACCGCCACCACGCCCAACTAATTTTTTGAATATACGTATTTTTTAAGGGAAGGCTTATAAGTCAGGTCATTTATTGGAATGTAAATTTGCTCTAACTAAATGAGTAGGTGCAGAGGAGGAGAACGTTTGAGCTGATGCTTTCAGTCCTACAATAACACCACAAAAAGTCTGCAAAAAGAAGTGTTAATACATGAAGGTAAGTTCATCACCACCATGTAAAAATAATAAGAAGCATATATACTTTTGATGATAGTTCATCTTTACACACCAGATCCCCGAGTTATTTCTGTGAAGTCAAAATGAAATAAGGCTGTGAAAATGTATCAAAGAAGGCCAAAAGATAGCACTAAAGTCTACTGAAGGAAAGAAAAATCAACACATGAAGATGGAGATTATATCATAGTTGCTTTCCTGGAACAAACACATCTGAGTTTATCTTGTTTTCCCAAATATTTATTTCATTTGCTAAGAGATCTTTCCTGATGTTTAAAAGTTTTCATATGGTTACACACCCTTGTGAGTAGAAAACAACACCGTAAAATAGAGATGAGGAAACTTTATAATCAGGCAGCATTTGGCAATATAAGCACCTGATCTGTTGATCATAATGGAGGATTAACCTCTGTGCAGAAATAAATACATACTTGTTTAGAGAGTGTGTACCAAAGTCGAAGGTATGCAGTGAATCCTCTGTACTTTTGTACTGCCATTGGCCAGGTGGGCCAGCATCTTGTGGGAGTGTGGTCTGTAAAGAGGGCAGATTTTTAATACTTTAAATTGATGAATTGAATTGGATCTATTTATTTCCATTAAATTGGATTAGAATTAAATCAGAATCCTCATTCTAGGAAGCTCACCCAAGAAAAAAGACACAAATCTGGAAATTCTGGGTACAAGTATAAAAAGCGGAAGAAAGACAGCACTTGGAAACAACAGGAAGATGATAAGAAAAGAAAAATTGAGCATTTCAGCTGCTACTTGGAGAGATCTTGGATGTCTTTTTGGGTTTCTTCTTAGCCTGAGCTACTCCTTTCTACCACATTCTTACTCCTAACTCAAAATGACACCACGTAAAAAGGCAAAGCATCACACTCACATGGTGGTCCAGGTCATATCTCTGAAGACATCATTCTTGGCACTCCTCTCTTGTTTTTCCCCAACATTATTGAGGTACAATTAATAATTAAAAATTGTAGGCCAGGTGAAGTGGCTCACATCTGTAATCCCAAAGAAACAAAAATAATAATTAAAAATTGTATATATTTAAGGCATACGACTGTATGATTTAATATATCTATACATTTTGAAATATTCACTTCAACCAGGTTAATTAACATATCTATCACCTCCCATAGTTACCTTTTTTCATGATGAGAACATTTAAGATGCATTCTCTCAACAAATTTCAAGTACACATTATCGTTAACTATAGTCATATTGTTGTATTTAGATATTCAGAACTATTTATCTTGCATAAATGAGGAGTTGCACTCCTTGACCAACACCTCCCCATTTCCCCTACGCAGCCCCTAGTAGTCACTGTTCTACTCTGTTTCTACAAGTTTGGAATCCCTGCTTTTTATTCTAGTTATAACACAGAGTGTAGCAGGCCGGATCTCACTAACAGCTGAGCAGGCAGATCTCTATGACAACTGTTTCAGTACTGACTGAGTGATCAAGTTAAATACCAAAAGCTGAAAGAGCCAGTGTTCTTATACAAATGCCAGAATATAATAAAAGCCCACCAAGAGTTTTGCCCAGGCCTGTCTTGGGCATTGAAGCATGACAAGATAATGAAGGAATTCTTAACAGGACCCATATAGGATTAAACAACTTCTACTGGGGGTCTAAAGAAACTCCCCAGACCTCCACAAACAAGTTGATTGGGGGACTGAAGGAACTCCCCAAACCTCCATGGTTTAGCAGGAGAAAAGATAAGGGTAATCACTGCTGGCACCTAGACCCATCTAGATTAAGTAAATTTATGGAGGGATAAATGTCTTCAAAACTCAGACCTTCCTCTGGATTGGATTAGAAGAGGTTAATCACATATCTTTAGATAAAGGTGCACTTCCACATACACATACAGCTTAGAAGGTATATAAGTGCTGGAAAACTTTGTAATTTTGGGTTAGTCTGGCTATATTTTGCTGTACTTCTCCCTGTACCTGGTTACAGAATAAACTCTCTTCTTTACCAGTTCATCTGCATCTTGTTATTAGGCTGCGAGAATAAACAGCCTGGCCCTCGGTTCAGTCTGGGAACAAATCTGGTGAGCCAGCCAGGAGCCACTGGGACGTTGATGTGTTCAGCAGCCAGTAGCTTGTGACAAGACAGTCTTCAGGAGGATCCCAGCATCTGCTAGGTGAGATTTTGCAGGGGATCCCTCCTGACAGCTGTTCCATGCACAAAATCGCATATCCCTGCCACTACTGAGGAAGAATGGAGATCAGGAGTGGACCCACTCGAAGGATGAGTTAACTTCACCCTTAATAAGGGACCTGTTGTTTTCCTATCTGGGCTTGCGAAGCCATTTGTCCACCAGGGAAGCAAGAGGGTTCATTGATACACCCACTTTGCATTTGGTTAAGATCAGGTTTTGAGTTGGTTTTGACTCTGTTCTGCCTGACTGCACTCCTTTTCATGTTCTTGTGTTTGTCCAATATCTGTCTCCACTTGTTTGTGTATCTGTGTTGTCCTTTTTGATAACATATAGGCTCGAAAATGAGAGGTGTTGAGTCCATTACTGCCAGGAGCCCTCTGGGAAGAATCCTGTCAGATTAGTAATAGTTTGGGTATCCTTCTATGACTAAAAGGAAATTAGTTTACTATTGTAATAAGATTTAGCCAACATATGTTTTAGAATCTGAGGGGAGATGGCTGATTTTGGGGACCCTGAGCTATTTCATTATTTATGAGCTAGAGTCATTTTGTAAGTGTTCAGGGAGACGGGAAGAAATAATCTACGTTAAAATATTTATGTTATTACATAATAAGGATGTCAACAAGAAGGGAGATAAGTTAATCGTGCAGCACCTGGTCAAAGTTTGCCCTGACTCTCAGGGAGATGAAGATAAGAACCCAGAAAGCCAACAGTTGATAAATGTACCTAACCCCATAAGAGAGAATACTCCACTTAGCCTGGTGGGGGCTAATGCCAGCCCCCAACCTAGGCAGGAAAGGAGAAAATCACCACCCCCAGAGTAGAAGGAAGTAGCAAGGCTCATCTTTCCCTTTTGGACCAAGCAAGGCACTAGTTTTGGCAGGGCAACCATCCAACCTGGAGCTGGGCAATTTCCACTTTGACAGTACCCTGTAGGGGTTAACCAGCAAGGGGCTCCGGCTGGTTATTATTGGGCCTACAGCCCTTTTGCACATCCAATTTGTTAAACGGAAAGAACTCTGACCCGAGCTATAGGGAGGACCCCCAGAAAATGACCGAGCTGTTCACCACCGTCTTTGTCACTCACTACTCCACATGGGCAGATGTGCAAGCCCTCCTAAACATTATGCTCTCTGCAGATGAGAGGAGGCTAGTATTGGATAAGGCAAAGGAAGAGGCAGAACACCTTCATAATGAAAACCCAGACAATACCCCAGATGCTGACAGGGCAATACCCCATACTAACCCTAACTGGGACCCAAGTGAGGTTAATGGAGGCAGAATGCCTGCCCGGAGCATTACAGGAGGTGCATCTTCAAGGGCATTAAGTCAGGGGTACCCAAACCTAAAAGCTTAAACAAAGTGCAAGAGCTCCAACAAAGGCCTAATTAGGATCCATCTGAGTTTACGAAGCATATTTGTCAGACCTACAGGAAGCATCTAGATATAGACCCACAGGTCCCTGAAAATGTTAGGATGGCAAACCTAACTTTTACAGGGCAAAGTGCCCCTGACATTGGGAAGAAGCTGCAGAAAATAGAAGGGGCTATTGGGATGAATGCCTCTTGACTGATTGATATCACATACAAAATTTACTACAATAGGGAGGTAAAGGAAACTGAAGCCCTGTGGTAGGCAGCAATACTCATGGCAGCAGCAGGGAAAACCCCAAGAGGGAAGGGACCTGCAAAGTGGAAAGGGAAAATAAAAAAGGATCAGTGCACATACTGCTGAGAAATAGGGCACTAGAAAAAGGATTAGCCAAATTTAAGCCAAAATGACCCCACGCCAATGATGGCAATTAAGCCCAGGAATGAATCAGAGGAAGACTGAAGATGCTGGAAATTCCCAGTAGCTCCAAATCTATCTGACATCAAAATTTCCCCACAGGAGCTTTGGTTAGAGTTAACAGTTAGGAAACAAAAATTGGACTTCTTAATCAACACCATTGCTAGTTATTTGGTAGTTAATACACCAATCACTGAATTTTCTGACACATCTGTGAACATAGTTGGTGTTAGCAGGAAACCAAGATCTGAGCAGTTTCTGTGCCCCCTCTCATGTAAAGTGGATAATGATCGAATAACTCACCAATTCCTTTATGTGCTAGACTGCCCGATTCCTTTACTTGGCAGAGATCTGCTATGCAAGTTATAAGATCAAATCATCTTTAACCCTGAGAAATGTCAGATGTGTCTCCAAGTACCTCCAGAACAGAGACTGCAGCTACAAGCACTTCTGGCAAGTGCTGAGATCCCCTGCCCTAAGGTAGAGATGGTTCCCCAGGAAGTCGTCGACAAGATAAAACCAGAGGTCTGGGCATCAGACCAACCCAGAAGGGCAATTTATATGAGTCTGGTAAAAATCAAACTGAAGGAAGGGGCCCAACCTATTTGAAAAAAAAAAAAAAAAAATACCCCTCAAAGAGGGAAGCTATCCAGCTAGTCTGAGTCCGGTTCTTATGGTATGACCTAATAAGGCCTTGCCAATCATCTTACAATACTCCTATCTTGCCTGAGCAAAGAAGCCTCACTCACATGAGTACAGATTTGTGCAAAACCTAAGGGTGATTAATGATATTGTGGAAGACATTCACCCCACTGTGGCTAACCTACATACCATGTTTATCTGATTGCCTGGGAATCACGAACGGTTTACAGTGCTAGACTTGAAAGATGACCTCTTTTGCTTATCAATGGATGTAGACAGCCAGCAATTGTTTGTTTTTGAGTAGACAGACCCTGAGACTGCTGCTCCATTTCAGTATTGCTGGACTGTACTTCCTCAAGTGTTTAAGAACACCCCAAATATATTTGGAGAGGCTTTTGCTTATGATTTAAGAACTCTACAATTGGAAAATGGAGTATTGTTGCAATATGTGGATGACTTGTTAATTTCTAGTCCCCCTGAGCAACAGTGCCAGGATAACCCTATTAAAACTTTAAACTATCTGGCAGCTTGTGGGTACAAGGTCTCAAGTAGAAAGGCCCAAGTATGCAAGCAAACTGTGGAATATTTAGGATTTCTTCTACAGATAGGAACCAGAGCCCTGACTGTGGAAAGGCAGAATGCAATTGCTTCCATTTCCACACCCACCACCAGAAAGCAGCTGAGCAGCTTCCTAGGTATAGCTGGATTTTGCCAGATTTGGATTCCTAATTATGGACTAATGGTAAAACCTTTATATGAATTGTTAAAAGGAGCCAAGCATGTTCCTTCTGACTGGGAAGCAAGGCACCAATATTTGCTGGAGCAACTGAAGTTTAAGTTACCTCCCCCACTGCCTTAGGGCTTCCAAATCCTCATAATCCCTTCCAGCTTTATGTGCATGAGAGATTGGGTTTAGTGCTTGGAGTCCCAGTGCAAAGGTTAGGTGAAGTATTACAACCCATAGAATACTTTTCAAAGTCCTTTTATCTTAGAGCAGTGACTGCCACTTGCCTGCTACTCAAGGAAGCTGAAAAACCTTGGGCAGCCTGTCACAATATATGTGCCCCACCCAGTGTCACTGTTACTGGATAAAAAAAGAGGTTACTGGCTGACAGCAGGCCGATTGGGTAGATATCAAGCCATACTTTGTGTGTGTGAGACAGTCTCGCTCTGCCACCCAGGCTGGAGTGCAGTGGCGCAATCTCGGCTCACCGCAAGCTCCGCCTCCCGGGTTCACGCCATTCTCCTGCCTCAGCCTCCCGAGTAGCTGGGACTACAGGCACCACCACCACGTCTGGCTATTTTTTTTTTTTTTATTTTTAGTAGAGACAGGGTTTCACTGTGTTAGCCAGGGTGGTCTCGACCTCCTGATCTTGTGATCCGCCCGCCTCGGCCTCCCAAAGGGCTGGGATTACAAGCTGAGCCACCGCGCCCGGCCCAAGCCATACTTTTAAATGACCCACAGTAAAGCTGCAAAGCACTGGAACTGTAAACCTTGCTACACTGTTACCTCCCAAGTCCTGCATAATTGTCCAGAGGTCATAGACCTAGTGTTTTCCAGCCACCTGGACCTAAAGGATGTAGCTCTCCCATGCACAGATAGAACTTCGTTTGTACACAGGAGTAGCCTGGTCACTGATGGGAAGAGAAATGCCAACTATGCTCTGGTGACCTCCTCAGGGGTAATAGAGGCAAGAACTTTGTCGGTAGGGACCTCAGCACAGAAGGTTGAGTTAATCGCCCTCATGAGAGCCTTGTAACTATTCCAAGGTAAGATGTCAACATACACACTGACTCCAAGTACACAACTATATGGAGGGAAAGAGGGCTGCTAAGGGAGGATAACACTGATGTTAAATATGCTAAGCAAGTATTAGAATTGCTAGAGGAGATAAAGGCCCCACAGGAAATAGTTGTAATGCATTGCCCTGACCATTAACACAGTAATTCTGAAGTGTCAAGGGACGATGCTTTCCCAGACCACACCACCAGGCATTTAGCCAGTGCCAGCATTGAAATCCAGGTGCCCTTAATTCCCCAAATAGATTTAAGCTCTGGTACACTTCTGAAGATGAGAAAGCTGCAGAAGATAAGGTGTTCAAACTAAATAAGGAAGGGTGGAGAGTAAACAACGCAGGCCTAGTCTGGGCACTAGCGCATCGCATCTGCCCTCTGTTAAAGTACACTCATGATAGCATGAGTTTGGCAAGAGATGCTTCGCTGGCCTTTGTACAAAATTATTTGAAAGGGAAAGGACTAAAGGCCCACTTAGAGGATATAATTCAGCATTGTCACCTGTGCACCTGGAATGAGCCTAATAATGATAACCGAGGGCAGCCTGGGCAGCAAGAGGGAGGGAGGCACCTGCTGGGCAGCAAGAAGGAGGGAGGCACTGGCAAATAGACTTTACACAGATGCCACCAGCCCCTGGGGGGTACAAATACCTTCTAGTTCTAGTGGACACTTTCTCTGGCTGGGTGGAGGCATACCCATGTCACACTTAATGAGCAAGCAAAGTAGTTAAAGTTTTACTGAAGGAAGTCATATCACAATATAGGCTCCATGATGTAATTCATAGTGATAATGGGCCTTCATTCATCTCTGAGATGACAAGTAAACAAAGCTTTGGAAATAAAATGCAAACTGCACTTAGCATGGAAACCTCAATCTTCTGGACAAATTGAGAGAATGAACCGCACCTTAAAAACAATCATTGCCAAGTTGTGTCAACAGACTCAGCTGAAATGGATTCAGGTACTTAGTATTGCACTGCTCTGGGTAAGAGAAGGCCCCCAGAAACAGGATTAAAATAAGTCCTTATGAAATTGTTTTTGAGAGACCCTTTGCAGCTAACCCATCTCAGGTCACCAAAGTGCCCCTAGATAGGGAGTTGGCTATTAAGGATTATGTTGCTCACTTAAGACAAACTCTTAACATTTTGCATAAGTTTGCTTCTAACAGGGACACTGTGAATTCTGCAAAAGCCCGTCACTCATTCCTACCTGGCAATCAAGTGCTGCTGAAGGAATGGAGGGAAGCTGGTCCTGCCCAACAACTACAGGAGAAATGGAGAAAGCCCTATGACATGCTCCTGACCACGGGCAAAGCACTGAAACTGGCAGATATCAAGCCTTGGGTCCACCACATGTGAGTGAAAAGATTCCTGCCAGCCAAGAGCCCTGTGGCAGAGGAGTCTCCGGCTGACAGATGGGAGGCAGACCCCCGAGAAGACCTGAAGTTTCTATTCGGGAAACGGTAAGACTTTCATGAGACTTTCTCATAATTCTCCTCGCTATGCCTCTCTTTGTTTCTGCTCTCACCTCTAATCTTTTCTTACAATTGGCACAGGACTATGCAGAGAACCTGCAAAGAAGCTCCTGCTGGGTCGGTGGCCTATTACTCCTTTCTAGCACCATGGGGTTGCCTTGCTGGGGATACCTCCAGGGGAAGGACTGGATTTACCTGCAAACTTTTCTGGGAAATCTAAAATCTTGGACTGGGTCACAAATGACAGGAGTAACCATGGCAAATGTCTCAGAGTGGCCCATAAACAAAACTTTAGAAGGCCCAGGGCAAAAAAAGCCATTCTCTGTAAACAAAACAAGGGATGATGTCATAGCTTTAGCTGCTCCCTTGCTGAATCGGAAGGTGTGTGTCCAGACTATGATACCACAAAATGTCCAGTATAAAAATGGCTTTCTTCAAATTGGGGACAGATTTATTTGGCTAACTGCCTCCACTGGACATTTAAGCCAAGTACTTGCCTTATGTTGGAAACAATGGAACCACTCCCTTGACCACTGGGCTAATACAACTTGAGTTGTGGGATGGATTCCACACATTCCTCATGAACAAGGCCAACATACGATAGCGCTACAACAAAGAGACTTGTTTGTCACCGACTGGTCCCAACAACCTGGCCAAAATTGGTATCCCCCTAACAGAACCCAGTGGCTTTGTGGCACCAATTTATGGCCATGACTGCCCTCAGGCTGGTTGGGGTGCTACACTCTAGGTCTCCTAATTGGCGCAGGGACACTGGATAAAAACCATCCAAAACCCAGCTAATCTCTTACATATGCTTAACAGATGGACCAGGTCAGTTTTCACTGGTACAAACACCTGACCTCAATCTTTATGCCCTCAATAGGCTTAGGAACTGTCATATGGCACATAGAGGCACTAGCTAATTCCATGCAGTGAGCCTTGAATGACAGTCTCCGAAGTATTTCCCTTATGAATGCTGAAATGCACCCTACGTAGAAAGCTATCTTGCAAAATGGAATGGCCCGAGACATTATAACAGCAGCCCAAGGGGGAACCTGCACCCTCACCAAAACTGAATTTTGCCTGTATGTACCTGACAATTCTGGGAATATTTTTCTGGCCTTAAAGTATATGCACCAACAGATTCAGGCAATCTCTAGTCCTGGGTTATCAGTTAATGACTGGATTGCATCATGGTTTAGCGGAAGGCCTTCCTGGTGGCAGAAAATCCTTGCAGTCCCGGTCACCCTTGTAGGCATGGGCATAATGTTATGTTGTGGAAAGCATCGCTGTTGCATATTGCTCTAAAACATCTCTCGAGTTCATACTATCATGTTTCAGCAGGCACTGCCTCTAAGCCCCCCAAAGAGAGAGTACTACCAGGAACAAATCGACCTCTTCCACTCCAACGCTGAGATCGGTGCACCATAACAATGACCCCCTCTCATCAGGAAGTAGCCCGAAAGATTATGACACCCCATCTGCCTACAATTCTCATAATTAATAAATATACAAGCATGATAGAAAACATGTGCAAATTGACAGTAGGGATTGCGGCAGGCCAGGTTTCACTAACAGCTGAGCAGGCAGGCCTCCATGACAGTTGTTTCAGCACTGACCAAGTTGTTAAGTTAAATATTAAAAGCTGAAAGAGCCAATGCCCTTATACAAAGACTGGAGTGTAACAAAAGCTCACCAAGAGTTTTGCCCAGGCCTTTACTGGGCCTTGAAGCATGACAAGATAATGAAGGAATTCTTAACAGGACCCATTTATGATACATCAAGTTTTACTGGGGATCTGAAGAAACCCCCCAGGCCTCCACAAACAGGTTAACTGGGGGTCTGAAAGAAGTCCCCAAACCTCCATGATCTAGCAGGAGATAAGATAAGGGTAATCACCCCAGTACCTGGACCCATCTAGATTATATAAATTTACTAAGGTTCCAGGGCAAGGTCTTCAAAACTTTGACTTAATTATACATTGCAAGAGGTTAATGACTTATGTCTTTAGATGCAGGTATACATACACTTAGATATATAGCTTAGAAGATATATATGCTCTGGAAAATCTTGTAATTTTGAGTTGTTCTGGAGACATTTTCCCAGCCTTCTCCCTGTATCCAGTTACAGAAATAAACTCTCTTCTTTGCCAGTTCATCTGCATCTCATTATTGGGCCCAGAGAATAAGCAGCCCTACCTTTGGTTTGGTCCGAGAACCAGAGGACTTTTGGTTTGGTTTACATAGTACTTTTTGTTTGGCTTGCATAGTATTTCTACTTTTTTTTGTTTGTTTGTTTTTAATCTGTTTTTGCCTTGCCCACTTGTTCTAGGAGGTGACTCCAGTGAGCTACCTTGTAAGTGGCTGCCAGATGGGTTTGGCCAACTTAAGACATCAGTAGAAAACTGAAGAATTGCAAGAGAGAATTCAGAGGATGTTTTCCTGCTTGCTCCTTTCTGTGCTGTGTCTCCAGGCAACAGCCTTAAGCAGCCCTTTCTGTAGCTTGCCAGCTCTCAGTGGGCTCTGATAACTCACTTTCCTCTCCTTTTCCTTCAGCCCTAGAAGGCGGTAATGCTTCCCACTGCACTGCTGCTTATCACTGGACATCTCACCATCCCGTGCTTGTCCTCTTAATTCTAACCAGCCCCTGCAAGAAGTCCTTTATTTAAGTCTCTACATTTGATTCATCTGGGGTAATTCTGCTCCCTTCTGGGACCCTGACCACTTAACTGCTAAGTTCTAAAATGGGGGTATTGCCTCATGAAAAAGCAGATTTGACAATACCAGGTCCATATTTGCATGTCAAAACAATGACCTAGAGCAGGAAACCAATTGCATCCTTAAAGCCAGTGCTTTCTCAGAGGTGGTAATTGACAGGGAATCTTGTTAAAATGAATATTCAGATTAATTAGCTCTGGGGCTGGGCCTGAGATTCTGCCTTTCTAAGAAGTTCTCAGGTGATGTCACAGTGGAAGATCTGTGGACCACACTTCGAGTAGATGGACTTTGAAAAGTACATGGGTTCACTAGTTTCCCCACTGTCAGTGGCTTGCACAGTAATTTTTCCTCACCTACCTGTCTACATCTATTTCTTAAATTTTTTTTCCTTAGATCTATTAGAGAGTTAGACCCACTCATTTCTGATACTCATCTGGCTTGCTATCTTTGCTCTACTGATTCATTTCGGTTGATTTCATTTGCTCTGGTAGCCTCAATTGTACCTTGAACTTAGACCTCTCTTGATCCTCAGATAAATGAGACCCCACTGCCCAGAAACAGAATAATCTCAGAAATGAGGAATCGTCCTTCACTTACCCACATCAAATTCCTTAAAATTCATGATGCCTCTGCCTCCCATAAAGCTTCTGCAACTACCAGGTCTCACCATTCCCATTTAGTGCCCTCAGTCAGGACCTCACGATCTCCTGTTTGTTAGGACCTCTGTTTTTGTGCCTTCCAATTTATTCCTCAGGCAAGCATCAGACTGACTTTTCTGAGAAGCAAATTTAATCTTGCTCCACGTATTTTGGTGTCCCATACAAACTGCGAGATGAAGATAAAACCTTTAACAATCTCACTCGTACTTTGCTACGCAGTCTGTCCCCTGTAGGCTTCATGCACCAAGAGTACTGAAAAACTATGACTCTTTCAGGCTATCAAACCTTTATCCACACAGTTTCTTTTCCCTAAAATGCCTTTGCCACCATTTCTTGACTCCTGTAAGCACACCTAAGTGCTTTTCTCTCTAGAAGAAAGTTTTCAGGCCAGAAACTATGTCTAAAAAGACTGAAACCAGTCTTTTGTAGACTTCCATCAACTAGCCTAGAGGGTCTTCAGCAAATCTTAATTGAATAAAATAAGAGATTAATGTTTGGCAATATGGTCATTCTAATATTTTATTTCAATGTGTACACTGAGACTTATTTTTAATTTATTAAATATAAAAGAAAACAGATATTGCCTTTGATGTTTTCAATAAAAATGAAGAGATTTGTAAGGGAATGGGGCAGCTGTGCTCACACTGGCTCTCAATTTGGTCTTTATTATAGATTAACTGGTTATTTACCTGGGGTCTGTGCTTGGAATATCTCAATGAGGGCAATGAATAGTTCATTCAATATTAACTCTAATTTGGATATATTTACCTTAATGAACAAGCAAGTGATCGTAATTTGTTTCATTTTCTTTAACCACAACACAGGAAATTTATCTGGAAGTATTTCCTTTTGGGCAGGCAATTTTTGTGGACATATTTATTAAGCATAGTCAGGATGAATCAGGCTATGAAGGCTCAATGTTTACAGATGAAAATAATAATTACATGAGTAGAGTAATGAAAGGAGGAGGGGAGGCCTGGAGATTGATGCCTGGAGATTATTAACATTAGAACTGGCAACCAAAGACGTTTATGGAATCTCTGTTTCTAAGGATCTTTTGGGCAAGTCAGTTCACCACTTTATGCCTTAGTTTCCTCATCTGTAAAATGGGAAAAATATAGGAGTAGCTTCATAAGTTGCTGTAAGAATTCAATGGGATAAGAAATATTAAGTATCTAAATGAAGTAATACATATAAAACAGGTTATTGTGGTCATTCAATAAATGTGAACAATGTCTGCCAATTCCTGTAAATATCTTGGTGATGTAGAGTTCTGAGAAAGCATAAGCTGCATTAGTTTTCCTGTTATTACAGCAACTCAATTAAAAAGTTACTCTATAGCCATTTCCCCAAAGATTTATCTTATTCCTAAGACCACAATAATAAATCATGTTTGGCTTTAGAAAAGTCCAAGATATATTGTTTCTCTACCTCAAAGGTTCATAAATGGTCTATCATGTATTGTGCTCCTAATGCTTTCTTGTATTATTGAAAAAGGATCATTAGCATAATAAATAAGCATTATGTAATGCCACTTGTAAACCCCAGATGATTATGCTATACAGTACTTTATAGTATAATGAGATTTTCTCATACATTGTCTACTTTGTTTCTAACATAACCCTAATAAAGGTGAGTTTATTATTTCCATTTTGTGCATAAGGGATCCGAAATTCAGAGAAGTAAAATGACCAACCTAAGGTTATAAAACTTTTAGGCGGCAGGTTGGGAGCTAAAACTTCGTCTTACTGCAAATGCTACATCATTGCGCGACCCTTGTTCTCCTGGCCTGTAAAAGTCTGATTTAGCAGAGCATTGGTGGAGTCTTCCTTGGATAGCCAGGTAATTTGAGTATGGTTTGCTGATTTCATATTGGGGAAATAGATCAATTTTTGTAGTGTTCTCTGTATTGGTCTATGTTTTGTCTTATTTTATAACATGGGAGCATTGTATTTATCTCATGCCTGGTGAGCCAACAGAAAAATAAAACCAAAACCACCAAACAAAAGACAGATTACTACTGTTTTTCATAATAATCCACCATATTGTAATTTCAGTACAGATGCAGGTCATTTTCCATGTAAGCTTTTGACTTCTAATAGAATATAAGAGGCATATTATTTTAGTTTTTAATAGGATCAAAGATTCTATAACTAAATATACAACACATTATTTCTCTATCACTTTTTGTTCTTTGAGATTTGTTACAGACAACTCAGTATTACCTTTTAATTTTTGAAAGATTTTCTTAATACAACCTCGATTTTCTATTCTACTAAGTCCAGTTTTGCTAATTGTCTATAAGCTGTTCTTTATCATTCAGAGATTTTTTTTTTACTGCATATGAAATGTCTGCTATTAAAATTTTTAACTTTGGCTACTAAATAATAACTCAATTATATTATCACATAAGGGGGCTTCAAAATACCCTTACTGATCCTACTTTGAAATGTTGTTGTCATGAGTTCCACAAGTCATTACTCTTGCTTATAGTGTAATTTTCTATCATTTTAATATTGAAATTTTAAATTCATTATTGCAAATTTCAACACTCGGTATGACTTTTGAGTAATAATAATCGTATGCATTATCATCATCAAGGTTCCCAAAGAATTTACACAGAGATTAAAGCTTTCACATGAATAAATATCAAAGTTAGAATTCCAATAGTTCTGTACTAAAGACCATTTTTGTATATTCAAAGCATAATCATATTCATTTTAAACTTTGCCCAATATCACTGTGATAAATACTAAATATTAATATTTAAAATTAAAGCCCTTTTGCCTCTATAACTAAATCACTTAAACACAAGGGTAAGCTGTTGTATTACTTATAACAAATTTCTGGCATGACTGTGGTGCTTTATCATTTCCAATGTTGTTGAAGTGCTTACTGTTAATCAATCAATTTAAATTCTCAAGTTGAACTTAGCAAGTCACCAGTGAGATTCTAATTCCCACACTGACAAAAGACCTTTCGGTCCTCATTTTCTTCACCTTTTTGCAACTTTTGCAGTTATATTTTTCTACCACTTTAAAACTGTCATCTCATGGCTTTCTTGATGACGGAGTCTTTTTCTCTTCCTGCCTCTGAACATACCCTACTTTTTTGTCCCTCTGCTCTTCCCAGGAAGTCAAAAATCTTGAAGTCACATTAGACCCTACTTTCACTCATCTCACCCTCAAGTTGTCCTCCACGTTCAGTAGTGTCTATGTCCTAGAGGTCTAATAAATCCTTCCGACTGTTCATCTCAACTGCCACAGTTCAAGACTTCAACCTTTCTGAGTTGATGACCGTGATGTCATCCTTACTGATTTTACTGACCTTATTCTTGGCCTGCTTACTTCACCACCTACAATGCTTATCGGGTGATCTCAAAAAAAAAAAAAAATTGGAGTCTTGAACCTTACAAGGTGGACATCCCCATTACAAAAGCATCCATAGTCCTTCTTGCTCTCCTCTCTTTCGATTTCTTCATGAGAACCCATGTTGCAATTTCTTCATTTCACCATCCTCTTTCCTGTCCGTGATCTACACATGTTCTTCCATCTACGATGATCTTGCTCGCATTCGTTTTTCTTTGCTACTCCAATATTATCCTGGTTAGTTCTAATGCACCAAAATCAACACAATACGGACATCCCTTTCTTCAGCGAGCCTTCCCTGACTAACCCTCATCCATAGCTGTGGTCCCACAGCACCTGGAAAAGGACTATTGACAAATGTGTTTCCTCTTCCTCCTAGGAGCTACACTTTCCAACCTCCCTTGCAATTATTATAGCTACATGGCCACAACAGACCTGATCCAAAACAATGTCCCTAGAACTGCTCTATGCTCTTTCCCTTTCATGGTTCAATACAAGTGAACATGACAACACAGAAAACCATAAATTGAAGATGAAAGAGGTACTCTATGGTAGAATGCTTGGTCTCTGAACCACCAGTTGAAAAAAGTCTCTGGCTGATTAAGAATACTGTTTAGGACTTTGCATATTTGAGATACCAACCATTATTGCCACAGTTAGTGTACATATTACACTCTGCACATTCTGCTGCAAATATCTACTTTTCTTTCTTATTAACCTGGTAGTTTCTTGGGAGATCCTAATATACCACGTCGTATATAGTTACTACTCAATAAATGTTTCTGAATTAATAATTGAGAGTGAATAAAAATGCTCTAGGGACAGAAAACAGAGAATGCATCAGATGAGGCATTTTCAATCAAGTTGTCATATCTGATGTCTAAAGTTAGCTTGATTTAATAAAACATTATAGTTTTCACAAGATAATTTGTTAACTACTTTCTTAAGAAGTTTATGCTTCCCTGAGTCATATCTCTGGAAGACATAGATATATACTGATGGTATGGGAATTTGCCATATTTTATTTTGATACGTTCTCTTGGATAGTTTGGTTTTGTCTTCAATTTACTGGTGCATAACAGATTTTAAGGAGTAAATGACAATGCTGCAATTCTTCATTTACTTTTCTTGATAATCTGTCTTTTATTCAGTAGGAGGACGGTAATTAGTTTTCCACCAAGGCTATGTAATTCTCCTATGACTACTACTGTTAACTACAGTAGTCATCCTTTTTCTGAGATTTCATTTTCTGCAGTTTCAATTACTGTGGTCAACTGCAGCCCAAGCATAGGCGAGTACAATGAATAACATATTTTAAGAAAGAACACATTCACACAAATTTTCTTATACTATGTGTTGATAATTGTTCCATTTTATTATTTTTGTTGTTAATTTCTTGCTGTGTCTAATTCGCAAATTAAATTTAATCATATGTACATATTTGTAAGAAAAAGATAGTATACATAGCATTTAGTACTATCTGAGTTTCAGGCATCCACTGGGGGGTCTTGGAAAGTATCTCCCATGGATAAGGGGAAACTACTGGACCTTGGTTTGTGGTTTTGCATTACAAAGGAGCCACGGTAGGTGAAACAAACTTATAAGCAATAATTAAATTAAGTGATTGGTTTCGAGTAGACAGTAAACAAATTTCAAAGTTCAAATTATGAATACATAGTGATCACCCACCATATAGTCTAATAAAAAGGCATAATATTGACTCTTAGAATGAACCACCCCTTACATAATTATATGAGACTATAAAAGTGGGTGCAACCTTATTGCCTGTGTGAGGAAAGGAACACTTCTCCACTTGATTATTTATGCCTGTGTAACATCAGAAACAGGATGTCAATTTCCATGAAGAAAGGTAAGCACACCTTTTCTTCAATATCTTGTAACTTTCCAATTTTTAAAGGATAAGGCATGTATTTCACAAGATGAGTACAGGTTTCTGATATATAAAATAAGTATATTTATTACACTAACATATACATCTGAATGCCAGTTTGGATTTTAACTGTAAAAAAAAAAAGTTCTCATTTTGTACTTAATGTTATTTTGTTTCAATCTGACATAGTTACCACCATGAACTAGATGAGGTAAAAACTTTTATACATCTAATTTTGTTTGAATTTTTTGAGCTATGGTTGTCTAGAATTCATTGAGAAGCTTATGTCTTAGAATCCTAAAAATGTTTCCTCTAGACTGGGATAAATTGGTACATTTTTGAAACAGTCAAACAAGTTTGAACGTCTTTATAGACTGAAGACAAACTTTGAACTAAAGACATTGTGTTAGCTACTTAAGATAAATACAATGAAATATTTTTATATAATAAAGTAGCTCAGTATTCTAAAAGTTCCACATATGATAAAATTATTAAAATAATTAGCAAAGATTCTTCATGAGACAAGAGCTTTTTTTTGTGGTCTTACTGGTATGGGTTCTGGTGTGAAATGATCTGGGTATAAATTAAGTGCACAGAGTTGCATCATAGAAGATTTTTATAATTAATAAGTACCTTAAAATGTACTTCCAAATCTTATAAAGTATTACTTGTACTTGAAGAAATCTACTATATCTTTCATTCATTGGCAGATATCACGGAAATGTATTTCAAATTTTGGCAACTGCTTCAGGTTAAATAGTTAGAATTAAAAATTCACAACAGAAAGATTAAGTTCATCATCTGATTAAGTTAATAAAATATGTGCACATTCACAAGAATTTAATACAAACAAGATACATGTATATATCTTATTTTATTCTAAAATTTGAAATACAATTTGCTGTAAAACAAATGACTCTTAGCAAGATTTCCCTTGTTTGGAGGCCAACTTAATTAGCTTTTTTATATCTCACATTTTAAATAATCTTATCAGATTTTGCTTTTTATTGATTGCTTTAATAGTTACTCTAGACCATGGTTGCCAAGAGCCCTGGGAATGGTGCTGCTTTGGATAACCTGTGTAAATCAGTTTGTCTTCTGGTGAGTAGAAAGAGCAAGATATGCTTAGGTTTCTTTGTAACAAAGTATGTTAAGTTTCTCTGATTACCAGTAGAAAAGAGCATTTCATAGATGTCAAAGTGGTGTGTGGGTGCAGGTTTGTAATTTATCTCATTACTTATCCATATTAAACAAAATTTTCCATCTGGAACTCAGTTGTCAGCAAACTAAAGACATGGCTTGATGAGCAGTAGACTCTCAATGAACATTAGTTCCTTCCTTCCTCCCTGACTCAACACTTTTCTGTCATTCCAATATTTCAAGTCAGGCATAAAGTTATTTTCTCCTTTCCATATGATTTGGAAGAAACAGAATAGAATTTTTAATTACACAGTAACTAAAAGAAAGCACTTGGATTGAGATTGTTGTCTATACACACATATCTACCTTCCTTCCCATCTGAAATCCTATAAAACAGCAAAAAAAAAAAAAAAAAAAAAATTCAAAGAAAAAGTAAATCCAAAACAGCGTGGAAAAAAAGAATGCCATCAACAGACTAGAATTGTTATAGGATTCTGGAAAGATAGACAGTAGACAGGATTGAATACACGAAGTTGTTAAAGTGAAGCAAAACATGAACTAAACATAAGCGAAAGAATGCTGTGATGGGAAGAGTGAAGGAGGAGCCCTGAACACAAAGTCAGTTGCCACAAGATACAAAGACAGCTTCAAGCATTCATCAGACAAGTTATTAATTGAGAAACGAAGGTGAGAGCTAGGCTAGCAAGCACCACTCCCCTCTCTGATCTGTACTAAGCAACAGGCAGCAAAAGTGTCTGCCCACAGGCTAAAGCAGAGTGTGGGCAAGTGGGCCCTGAGGCAGAGCAATGCTCCAGGGAGGACAAGGAGCTCCTGTTCCCAGAATGGGAGCTGAAGCACGTAGTACTGTCCTCCTAGTGGCCCAGCCAGCCTCTGTCATAAGAGACTGATCTTAGTGACTAGAGGAGGCAAGTGGACAGAAATACTAAAACACAAAAATAAGCAGAGATTATTGAACATTAGAAGGAACTAACATTATTATAATGAGAAAATGAGGTTGACAGGACAAGCAAAGCAGGGCTTTAGAATAAAATATAATTTAAAATGTGAGAATATGTTACATTGACAGAGACTCAATTAGAGACTTTGAAATAAAGCTTTCTTCATGAAATATATATATATATATATATATATACACACACACACACACACACAACACACACATACTTGATAGATCCATATAACTGAAAAACACAACAGTGGGCTGAAAGATCAACTCAAAGAATATTCCCATAATACAATATAAAAGGACAAAGAAAAAAGTGTTAATGATAAGCTTAAGATGCAAGGAAAATGGGTTAAGAAATTTTAATATGCACTCAGAAAAATCAAACAGAAAATGGAAAGTATAGGAGCATCTGTATGTTCAGCTAGAAATAGACACTCAACATCAATTCCTCCTTTTTTTGCCAATGGCATACTTCAGTTTCTCTCAGGGCAATGGAAACTATTCTTGTACCATTCTCAATCCATTTTGAGTTTACTCAAATTCAATTTGGGTAAAGCTGGCTCCATGCCTGATTTCAACACAGGGTATGAATCTTAGGTCTGGATAATCAGATTATTGTTTTTCTGGCTATGGTGACTAGCTAAGAAATTGAATTCATAACCCAATTACAGCCAGTAATATACATAGAATTTTATAGAGCTGGTAGAAAATTCAGTGATCATACCACTGGACATAAACTTGGCAGATTTCAGCCTGAGACTGCCAGAGATAGAGAGGTGAGTCTTCAAACATGTCGTAAAATTTCTTCCTATAAAAAAAATTAAAAGAAAGAGAAAATCAGCTTTAATGAGAGTGAGACTCTGGATAAAGTTGTGTCTTAAATAAGTACCAACATAGGCCATTTTAGTACTGGGATCAATTAATTTATCTTTTTGTTAAGTCATTTTAGTTGTGTTTTCCTACCACTTGCCATGAAAAGATGCCTGAGATATGCAGAAATAAATAATAATACTAATATAATGGAATAAAATTTCCCAAAGCCAAAGAAACATAATTACTAGATTGAAATGATATTTCCAGATAATTATTTTACAGTACTGAACAAGGTAAACAATAGAAGATCTTTATTGAGTTGCATACTGGTGATATTTCAGAACACCAAGAAGATAAAAATTCTAAAAGATTTTAGAGAGAAAATTAAATAACTTACAAAGAAATGAATTAGAAACAGATTGATATGACACTTTATCTGCAAAACTGATATTAAAAAGTAACATCAAAATCTTCCCATTTCTGAGAGAAAACGACTTTGAAAGAATTTTGTATTTATTTAAACAATTATTCAATAGGAGGCCAAAATAAGGACAGCTTCATTACAGTTAAGGACATGCAAAAACTTAGAAATTTTAGTACCAACACACCACCTCTGGAAGAATTATGTGTGTATAGAATATGGAAAAACTAATATGAATACAAGACAAAGAATTATAAAAAATTACAAAGCCTGTAATCCCAGCACTTTGGGATGCCGAGGCGGGTGGATCACGAGGTCAGGAGATCAAGACCATCCTGGCTAACATGGTGAAATCCAGTCTCTACTAAAAACACAAAAAAACTAGCCGGGCGAGGTGGCGGGCGCCTGTAGTCCCAGCTACTCGGAGGCTGAGGCGGGAGAATGGCGTGAACCTGGGAGGCGGAGCTTGCAGTGAGCCGAGATCGTGCCACTGCACTCCAGCCTGGGCGACACAGCGAGACTCCGTCTCAAAAAAAAAAAAAAAAAAAAATACAGAATGTATAAATATGGATGGGAGAAGTGATCAAGGAAGACCTAAGCTTATTATATTTTAAATGAGGAAGATATAGATAATCATTAACTCTTGAGTTTGACAAAAATCTTAAGCTTAAGTGTGATTGTTAAAATTAAGGAAAATCATAAGAAAAAGTAGAATGCGCAAGGGCCTGGAGTGGTGGCTCACGCCTGTAATCCCAGCACTTTGGGAGGCTGAAGTGGATGGATCATGAGGTCAGGAAATCGAGACCATGCTGGCTGACATGGTGAAATCCCATCTCTACAAAAAATACAAAAAAATTAGCCAGGCATGGTGGCGGATGCCTGCAATCCAGCTACTCGGGAAGCTGAGGCAGGAGAATTGCTTGAACCCAGGAGGCGGAGGTTACGGTGAGCCGAGATCAAGCCATTGTATTCCAGCCTGAGTGAGAGAAAGACTCCATCTAAAAAAAAAAAAGAAAAAAAATAAAGAAAAAGTAGAATGTGCATTCCCCAAATCAGTAAAGGTTAAAAGAAAATGCACAAGGTAAACCTAACCAGGAAGAGGAATTAAAATAAAAAAGAAAACAGGAAAAATTTTAAAAGTTATATAAAAAGAACAAATGCAAATGTATCCATGATCACAATAAATATAAATAAACTTCCCAATTAAAAAGAAGATTGGGTTAAAAACAAAATAAAACCAACTCTAAGCTGCTTGCATGCAACACATATAAAGCGAAAAAAAAGTACAGATAAACGCTGAAAATAAAAAAAAGTTAGAAAAATAGTAACAAAGAGAAAGATGGTATGGCAGTATTAACATCTAGTATAAATGAAATTCCAGTATAAAAAATTAAAGAAGATAAATATATATATTTCATATTGATTAGATTATAATTCATCAAGGTATAAATTTACCACCATTGGTATGAACATTTCTGTACTAAAAACATAGTTTATAAGTATACAATTAAGTAACTGATTATATACATGACTAAACTGTCAATTACACAGCTGTGGTGGAATCCCTTACCATAGATGTTTGCATATCCAGTAAATGAAAAATAATGAGGTAGAAGACTTGAAGAACAATTGATAACATTAAGCTAATGAATCTGTATAAAATGTCATATTAAAAATACTACTTAAATGGAACTTCAGCTATATATTGGACAATATAATCTCAACAAATTTTTGAAAAGTGTAGGCAATATAAGGTAACTGAGTACTATCAATAAAACAACAAACTAACAAGAAAAAGTTAGTTTTAAAAAGTCCCTAGCCATTGAAAATTTAAAACATAGTTTTCAATGTTTGCATTGAAAAGGAAATTAGAATTCAACTGTTAGAGTTAGTAAGACATAACTCTTAAAACCATGCCTTTTCAACACTGATGAGACAACAAAAGTGAGTCTCAAATAAAATTGTATCACTGGCCGGGCGCGGTGGTCATGCTTGTAATCCCAGCACTTTGGGAGGCTGAGGCAGGCAGATCACGAGGTTGGGAGTTTGAGACCAGCCTGGCCAACACAGTGAAACCTTGTCTCTTCTAAAAATACAAAAATTAGCTGGCTGTGGTGGCAGACGCCTGTAATCCCAGCTACTCAGAAGGCTGAGGCAGGAGAATTGCTTGAACCAGGGAGGCAGAGGTTGCAGTGAGCCAAGATCGTGCCACTGTACTCCAGTCTGGGTGACAGAGCTAAACTCTGTCTCAAAAAAAAAAAAAAAATCACTTTAAGTGCATGTATAAAATAATTTAAAACAGACAAAAACTAAGGTAATTTTTTAGAAAAACTTCAAAATCAATTCTGAAATAATTTCACATGTAAAATAAGCTAAATTGAAAGGATAAAAACAGAAAATATTTCATAAGAAACAAAAAATAGAAAATATGATTGCTAAAACCAAAAGCTATTTCTTTAAAAAATCAAATATCTAAGAAATAATAAAAAAAACTTACAAATTACAAATGCACATTAGAAGCAAGACAGTGGGAACCACAGATATAGGGAAGATTTAGAAATTTATGAGGATACTACGAATCCTAATAAATTTTTAAAAATGTTCATGAAATGGATTATTTTCAAGGAAACTAAAAATTGATAAATTTGACTCAAGAAGACAGAAAAATCTACGTAGACAATAACTATACAAAAATAAAAAATACAGTCAAATGCTGATCCCTAAAATACATCATATTTTAATGGTATTATAGGTGAGTGCTTCTAAAACTAAAATAGATTATAACCTAAACAGTTCTGTAGCCTAATGAAATTCCAGATTGAAATAAAATTTAAAATGACTATAAGAATAAGAAGCAGATACATTCATCTACAGAAATTTGTCAACTTTCATCTCTGTGACTATATGTTCAGCTCTTCTGACTAGTACCCAGGTTTCAACTCACTGAATAACAATAAAAAAGCAATTATTTTACTTAAGAAATACATATTCATGTAGATAATGACTCCAAGAATTCAGGATAAAAACTAAAATTTAAATTTAAAATATCTGAACAGAAACAGCAGTAGCTACAAACTATGTGGGAAACAGATTCTACAGTTTAAGTCTGAGAAAGTTACAGAAAAAATTTTAAAAAATTAATTAAAACCTAGAGTTGCTATAATATTCATCTAAAATGTCCAGTTATAAACCAAAATATTATAAGACAAGCAAAGAAACAAGTCAGTGTAGCACATACTCAGAAAGAGGAAAAAGCAACAAACAGAAACTAATTCTGTTTGGGCATAGATATTAGATTTAGCAGTTAAGTATTTCAAATCAGCTAATATAAAGATGTTGAATGATAAAGAAAACATTTTCAAAGAATTAAAGGAAAATATGTTGACAATGATAAAACAATAAGGGAATTTTAATAAATAGAAACTAAAAACAAAAAGAACCAAATGGGCATTCTAGAGTTGAAAAGACAACAATATAAATGAAAAATTTACTAGTAGGCTCAATAGCAGATTTGTGAACAATGAAGAAGTAGTAAAACTGAAGACAGATCAATAAAAATTAATCTAAAGCAGAGATAAAAAAGATTAAAAATATTGAACGGAAACATGGACAACATTAAGTTTGCCAGCATACACATAATGGAAGTCCCAAAAAGAAAAGAGTAAGAGACAGAGAAGAAAAATTATTTTTAAGAAATTATGACTGAAAACTGTTCAAATTTGAAAAAAAGTATTAATCTACAAAGTCAAGAAGGTTCATGAACACTAAGAGAGTTAAACACAAAGATGTCAACACATGGATACCTTATAGTCAAGCTGCTGAAAGACAGAGAAAAATCTTGAAATCAGAAAAAGAAAAACTACTTATCTCATTGAAAAAAAATAAGATAATTTGTTGACTTCTCACTGAAAACAATGGAGGCCAGAAGGCAGTGTAATAACACTCAAAGTGAGGAAAGAAATGCCTATCAAACAAAACTTCTATATCCGGCAAAAAGTATTCCTTATTTTATTTTCCAAGCAGACTTGCCTTATTAGATATTCTAAAAGAAATCCTTCATATTGAAAGAAAATAATAGCAGACAGTAACTCAAATCTATAAGAATAAATGAAGACCACTAGCTATGGTAAATAAGTAGGCAAATATAAAAGTCTGTGTGTGTGTATGTGTATTCTCTTTTCTTCTTTTAATTTCTTTTAAAAATGTGAAATTGTTTAAAATAAGAATTATAACACATCATTTTAGAGTATATACCATGCATAGATGTACAAATGTATTACATATGACAATAACATAAAATGGGAGAGGAAATTGTGATACATTGGAGCAATATTGCCATAGTTTACTGAATTAAACAAGTATTAACCTAAAGTAGACTATAATAAGTTAAAGATGAACATTGTAATCACTATACTATGAAAATAACTTGAAAACATCTAAACAATCTACCAATGAATTAAAATGACATGTTAAGACCATTGTTGGATACAAAAGAGGGCAGTAGAGAAAAAAAGAGCGAAAGAAAAAGATGTGATACAAATATTAAAATATTAAAATATCAATAATCATATTATATGTCAATGATATAATGAGTAAATATTGTAATTAAAAGGGAGAGACTGTCAACCTGTATAAAAGAGAAAGATTCAACTACATGCTATTTATAAGAAATAGTTTAAAAACAAATAAAATTAACAGGATGGAAAAAGATCTGCCGTGTGAATGGTAAGCATAAGTGATCTGGCATGACAATATCATATAAAATAGACTTTAAAATAAGAAATATTACTAAAGACCATAAAGGAAATTTCATAATGATAAAGGGGAAGACAATAATTATATGTATGCATACATCTAAGAACAGAGACACTCTCTCAATGGAGTATAAATCCTGACAGAATTGTGAGAAGAAATAGATAATTTAACAATTATAATTTGATATTTTAATACTCTCAGTAACTAATAACATAATAAATAGAAAATCACTAAGAATATAGAAAACTTGAGCAACACTATCACTCAAGTATACCTGCTCAGAAACTTTACCAAATGATAGCAGAATATACATTATTTTCAAGTGTATGTAGAACAGTCTACAAGATAGACCAGATGCTAGGCATAAAATGTTTCAACAGTTCTACATTTGATTTCACATGGATTGAAACAATACAAAGTATGTTCTCTGATCATAATTGGAGTGAATTGAATATCCCACAACAGAAATAAATTTGGGAAAATCCCACATACTTGAAAATTAAGCAATACAGTTCCAAAAGTAATCTGTGAGCCAAAGAAGAAACCAGAACTGAAAACATGCCAAATCAAAATTTATGAGATGCAGTTACTGAAAAGTTGAGCAAGTATTTTGTATCTTTAAATAATTACATTAGAAGAAAGATCCAAATAAGCAACTGAATGTTCTACCTCAAAAAGGTAAAGGAAGAAGAGCAAATTGAACCCAAATAATTAGAAAGAAAAGTTAAAGAGAGAAACAAATGAAACCAAAAGTAGAGAAACAATAGAGAAAATCAATACAATCAAAAGTTGGTTCTTTGAAAACCAATCAACAAAACTGATAAACTGTTAGCTATGAAAGAGAGATTACATAAATGACAAAAAACAAGAATGAAAGAAGGAGCATTATTACACACCCTACAAGAAACTGATTGACTAAATTGATTGTAAAGGAATTCTATGAACAACTCTGTGCCAACAAATACATAGGCAACTTAGATTAAATGGACAAACTTCTCAACAAATTACCTAACTTTACTCAAGCAAAAATATTAAATCAAAATAGCTCTATAAAAGATAAAAATTGAATTAGTAATTAAGTATCTTCCCAAAGGCCTGCAATGGTGAATTCTATTAAACCTTTTAAGACTATCCTGGCTAACATGGTGAAACCCTGTCTCAACTAAAAAATACAAAAAAATAGCTGGGCGAGGTGGCGGGCGGCTGCAGTCCCAGCTACTCGGGAGGCTGAGGCAGGAGAATGGCGTGAACCCGGGAGGCTGAGCTTGCAATGAGCTGAGATCCGGCCACTGCACTCCAGCCCAGGTGACAGAGCAAGACTCCGTCTCAAAAAAAAAAAAAAAAAAACAACCTTTTTAAGAAAATAATACCAATATTATACAAACTACTTCAGAAAATAGAAGACAACATTTTAAAACTCATTCAGGGAGGCCACTGTTATACTACTGATAGCAAAGCTATACAAAGATATCACAAAAAACGGCAACTACAGATAAATATTCTTCTTGATCCTAAACACAGAAATCTTTGACAAAATATTAGCAACTTGAATCCAGTAACATATGAAAAGGTTGGTTTAATATTACAATATGTATTAATATAAAATAAGTGAGAAAAACACGTGATCATCTCAATAGTTGTAGAGACAGCATCAGACAAAATTCAACACCTACTCTTGATAAAAACAAAGAATAAAAATATTTTCCTAAACCTGATAATAGGCATCTATGAAAATCCTACTTTAATGTAATATTTAATGTTGAAAGATACTGTTTTCCCCCTAAGATTGGGAAACAGGTAAGGATATCAACTCTCTCCTCTTCTATTCAACAATGTCCCAGAGCTTCTAATCAGTGATTGAGGTGGAAAAAAAAATTAAAGGCATACATTTGCAAAAGGAAGAAGCAAACTGTCTTTATTAGCATTGTCTTATATGTTTAAGATTCTAAAAAGTCCCTTAAAAATCTAGTAGAATAAGCAAAGTTAGTAATACTGTAGAAAACAGATCATTATGAAAATTCAGTTGTATTTCTGTAAACAACAAATCATCTGATGGTAAAATTAAGAAAATCGTTTCATTTAAAACAGCTTAAAACTAATAAAATCCTTAGGAATACATTTAACCAAAAATATGCATGAACTGTACATGGAGAACTACAAAGCAGTGCAGAGAGAATCAAGACAGATCCATGTAAATTGAAAATACACCATGTTTATGGATCAGAAGACTCAATATTTTTAAAATGGCTCTTCTCACCAAATCTATCTATAGACTAAATGCAACAGGCATACCCAGAAACAATGCTTCATCAGTCATCGAGGCATCCTTCCATCTAGTCAAGCTGACACCTAATATTAACCATCATACTACACGTCTGACAAGAGATTATTAACCTGAATATATAGGTCAAGACCATGTGGTATTGGCTTAAATATAGAGATATTAATCAATGGAAGAAGATAGGGGTCTAGAAACAAACTCTTAACATTTCTAGTCAATTGATTTTTGACAATGGTTCGAAGGCAATTCTATGAGGGATGTATAGTTTTTTAACAACTAGTAACAGTTGTATATCCATATGCAATAAAAATGAACTTAGACCTCTATCCCACACTCTGAACAAAAATTAACTCAAAATTGATCCAGTTAAGAGCTAACACTTGTGGAAGAAAATACTGAAGGGAAGCTTTTTAATTTTACACTGGCAAAAGTTTCTATATAAGGCACCCAAAACACAATACAGGAAATTAACAAATTACACTTTTATTAAAATTAAGTTTTGCTTTCAAAAGGCACTATTAAGAAAATAAAGAGAAATAACAGATTCTGAAAAAATCTTTGCAAATTATTTATCTAATTAAAGAGTTATACTTAGAATAAAGAACTCTTACAACTTAATATTAAGAAGACAACCCAATTTAAAAAGAGGCAAAAGAATTTAATAAACATTTCATCAAGAAAATATATGAATGACTAATAAGACATGATAATATAGACAATATCATTAGCCATTAGAGAAATGCTAAATTAAAGACTCAATGGTATATACCACTAGAATGACCATAATAAAAAAGATTCACAATACTAAGTTTTGTGAGGCTATGGAGTAAGTAGAATCCTCATACACTGCTGGAGGCCATATAAAATGGTACATCCACTTTGGAAGGCAATTTGGCAGTTTCATACAAAGCTAAACACATACTTGTCACATTACTCAGCAAGTCCACTACTAGATATCTATTTAAACAAGAGAAATAAAAATGCATGTCCACAGATTTGTATGAAAATGTTCATAGCA
Organism: Piliocolobus tephrosceles; assembly: GCF_002776525.5. Taxonomy (NCBI): domain Eukaryota; kingdom Metazoa; phylum Chordata; class Mammalia; order Primates; family Cercopithecidae; genus Piliocolobus; species Piliocolobus tephrosceles. The sequence goes on along the minus strand of NC_045440.1, from coordinate 73,079,264 downwards.
GCATTATTTATAATAGACTCAAACTGGAAATAATTCAAATGTCTACCAACTGGTAAATGGGTAAAGAAAATATGGTATATCCATACAATGGAATACTATTGAGCAATAAAAAGGGAGAAACTACTGATACATAATACAATGTGGGTTAATCTCAAGTGCATTATACTAAGCAAAAGAACCCAGATGCTAAAGATTACATAGTGTATGACTCCATGTATCTGAAATTTCTAGAAAATGCTAAACTATAGAAACTATGCTCCAAAGACAGATTGAAGGTTGCTTAGGGGTCTAGGTCGGGGAGGGAATTACTGCATCTGGGTCTAAGGAAACATTTTGAATTGATGGAGATATTCTAAAACTGGCTTACATAGATGGTTGTATAACTGTATACATTTACTACACAAATCATCACACTGTGCACTTTCCATGGGTGCATTTTATGTTTTTTTTAATAAAAGATGCTATTTTCCTTAGTATGTATATTGGGCCCCTTTTCATTAATAATATATCTGGATTAGTGACTTTAAAAATAAATATATTTGTAATTAATTTATAAACAAAACATTTTTAAATTTAAGGAACAAAATAATTAAGGAGAATTTTGGTAATTTAGCTTGTTTTCATAAAATGTTATTGAACAATATATGCATATAACTATATTTTCCCTGATAATTTAAATAAAATTATTTATTATTCTTACTTTTCATTTTCTTGAATAAGGTCCTGTGTGATGTCAAATTGTAATTTAATAATAAAAATTACCCTTCAGAAAATTTCCAGCAAGGTTTCTTTTCTCTAATAATTATCATTTTAAAAGCATAATTGATATAAAAAGCTTGCACATTATTGCTATTCATCAATAAACTTCAAATGAAATAAGATCCTGATTGTAAATAGCTATATACCATCTTGTTCCTGTCTACATTTTGCATTTTAAGACCAAGATTTGCAATTAATCTTGCAATTAGAGGAAGCTGCCCTGCCTGCCTATGAAAAATATATTTTTGATGGGTAGGAAATAATTTAACAATTAAGAAGAAACAGTCATGGGAATTCCTGAGAGGTCTTAGGAAGACACTGCCTGAAAAATGCCTTAAATGAACAAGACCCCTGTAATATTTTTTAAAAATTAAACTATCTTTTAATCTCTTTGCTTTTATAAGCAGAAAGCAGGAAAATACTCATATTTATAATATTAACCATCTGTATTTTTCAGTGTTAAAGACAGAAAAGACAAATTAAAAAGAATACCTGCTTTGGGGAATGTCAATAGGGTAGAGAAGCAAGAATGCAGAAAGCATCATTCTGTGCTGGCAGCTGACCCCAGGGGATATTACAAAGGAGGGGTGCTGTTGGCCTGGAGCCAACCTTCTCCCAGAATTCCCCTCAATCGTCCATTGCTGGAGTTCCCTGAACCGGGCCACGCTGCCCCCCCTGCCCCCCTCCCCCCCGCCATAACACCCCTTGCCTCCTATCTCTCAGGACCAACAGGGTATCTGATGCTTACTACCATGACATGCCCACTGCCCCAGCTTCCAAAATGACCATTTTGAACATCCTCTTTATTCCCTTTTTGCCTTAGTGACCCTTTCCAGCTAAGTGTTGTGAGAAAAGCTATTGATTAAAATAGTCAATGATAAAAAATAAAGTCTTAATATTCCTATGAGGCATTTCCATTTTAAAACATTAACCTGGTATATGGAAAATGTCAGGTAGACAGCAATGGCTCAATGAGTTATTCTTTTTACCCAAGCCTTGGATTCTTTTCTTTATTGGTCTTTCCAAATGCATTACCTCCTTCAACTAAATCATAGCAAGCTGTGCAACTGATTCTTGTCTTGCACACCCTGAACACAGATGCTGGTGGGAAAAGAGTGCAAAGGTGAAGTCAAACACCTGTATCCTCCAGCAAGTCATACTCATGGACTCATGATGTGGTTAAGTTCAATATAATCCTTCCAAGGAATTCCACTCCAGGGGTGGAATTGATGGCAACTTGCCATACCCATTGGAAGTTTTGGGGGGACCTTTCATGGTTCCTCAACGTCATCATGTCCACTCTGCCTGGCCCTAAGCTCAGCCCACCATAGCCCCTAGGTCAGACAGTCCACAAACCGTTACTGAGTGCACCTCTATGCCAGGTCCTGGATCCACGGGGGTCTTGTGCTAAGTGCTGGATATGAGCAGGAGAATACGACAATCCAGGGCCTTCAGGAAGCACAGTCTGTCAAAGCAAAAGACTGTCAAAGCTACGTTCTGTCCTGTGCAAGGTATAATCAGCCTTAGAAAGAAGGTTTCTTGCTTTCTAGCCTTGTTAACTTGAACTTACCGCCAACAGTTTCAGAGGCTCCCTTGTCTGTACATAAAAGTAGAACCAGCCTCTTCGATTGAGAGGGAACGCCTTTTATTCTACACAATTGACACTTAATGAAGAGCAGTCCTATAAATATAAGTCTCTCAAACAAAGCTGGGGACAAACAAACTTGCACCAGTCAGCAGTGGCTTACGTTTAACCTGACCTTTTTATTAACCACCTTTAAACACCAAAGCGTGAGGGGGATCAATATCATTATCCACAGGAAATGAGACCTGATATTCACAGGGACTTAATCTAGTCCCTCAAACCAGTGCTAGGATTTAGCTATTTTCCCAAATGTTTGGAACGAGAAGTTTTGTTAAAAACTTTATTTCCAAATCAAAGAGGCCCCCAGAAGAAGGTGCACGTGGTGGGAAAGACAGGTCCATACGATTTTAGTTAGAAGAAACTCCTGAAAACTAAAAATCTTTCCAATGTACACAGTTATTCTCTCTTCCTCTCTTTACCGCTTTCCCCCCCCGGCCCCACCCCCTCCACACACACACTCACATACACGGTTGGGCGACAGGGCAAGGGGGCTCTTAGTGTGTTTATTTTAACAAATTCCCTGCATCCACCCCGACCTGACACGCTTGACTCTGGGAGCGCGCTGCTGCAGCTGCAGGACAGCGGGACGGGCGAGTCACTTTGTCCCTGCAGCGGCGAGTCCAAGGCAGACGCGGCGCCGCCGCCCTCTTTGCGAAGGAGGTCTGGGTTTCTACCTCCTTTCCGCGCCCCGCCTGCTTCCTGCACTACAAAAGTAGCGCGGTACTGAGAACTCCTTCCAGAAGTTCTCCAGCGCTCCCGCGGAGGGACTTTTTCGCTGCCTGTGAGCTGCAGCGCTGGAGAGCTCGAGCTCGCGCAGAACCCAGCGCCTGGCTGGCTGACAGCGCACTCTCGCCTCAGGTGCCCGCGCGCGTGGTGAGCAGCTGCACCGGGTGGCGTCCGGGGTGGGGTCAATGAAGCGCAGCCTGAGGAAGATGTGGCGCCCCGGAGAAAAGAAGGAGCCCCAGGGCGTTGTCTATGAGGATGTGCCGGACGATTGCAAGGAAACGCTTAAGGTACCCTGGGCGCTCGCGGGTCGGGAGGGGTTCCGACGTCTGGGCGGGGGTGAGCTCGAGGTTTCCTTGCGGGCACTTTGGAGAAAGCGTGGAGTGGCCAGGGGGTTGCAAGCTTTGGGATATGTTCACAGTCCAAGAGGAAACCCCACTAATGACGCGCCCACACAGGGCCTGCTTTATCAATTTTTTTTTTTTTTTTTTTTTTTTTGCTTGTTTGTCCAACCGAATTCTTGCTCCTGGACTGGCTACTGTAGTCCGGGGAAACCTACTCAAAAAGTACCTGTATCATCTGGCACAAGATTGGGCAGCTGCCTAAAATCAGGACAATTTGGAATGTGTGCCGTTGCCGTTTCACTTGGACCTTTTCGTAGATTTTGTTTAGAACCAAACAGCCGAATGACTGTATCTGGTAGTCGCTGGATAACTATTTAAGAGTTTTGGGGGTTGACAAGCCTTCGGCTCTAACAGAGTGAAACAGAGAAACCAATTATCTGCACATAAAGCGTTGCAGAACATGTCCCCAACAAAACAGAGGCAGGAGTGGCAAATTCCTGCTCCAGCGGGTAGGGGCTTCAGGAAACGCTGTGGAGGAGGTGACCTTTTGAAGACGGGTGGTTGGCCTGGGGCTCTAGGATGGGCACTTATATTACCTATGCGGTTCTCGGACCTAAAGGCAGCACTAGCTACTACCTGATGGCATAGTCTAAGGGATAAAGGCTGTTGGGTGCTCAGAGTCCACCACTGGATTTCATCAGATTGTCAGCAGGAGAAAGGGGCTCTTTTAAAAGGTTGAGACATCATTAAAAAGGTCTCTCCAAACCCTCATCACAAATCTCTTTCGACAGTTAGACCATGTTAACAGTTTCTTATGTATGTTCCAGGTTAAAAAAAAAAAAATGCTTACACAAAAACACACATGCTAATAGATCTTGTTTTATTTGCAAAGTTATGAACTCACAGATCTCCACTCTGATTTACTCACAAAATGTATTTTAGAATATATTTCAAATCGGCACTTGTAGATTTACCTCATGTTTTTACCAGCTTCTTAATATTCCACTGTATGAATAGATCATGATTTATTTAACCAGTCTTGCACTGATGGACACTTAGGCTGTTTTGTATATAACAAAATAGCTTTGTTTTGCTATTACACATGTGACAGAGTATGTCTGTGAGTGTAGCTGGGGCTTCTCTGTCTGTCTGTCCCTTGGTACTTTTATGGATATGTCTGTATGTTAAAGTCCTAGCAGGGTCAAGAGGTACTTACAGCTTTAATTTTGGTAAAAATTGACAAATTGCTGTCTAAATAGGTTGCAGGAATTTGCACTATTGCCAATTGTGTGTGTAAGTCAGGCATGTATAGTTAATCACACACACCAAGTAGCCAGGCCTCCTAAGGTGAGTCTGTTGACATGTCCAGTTTGGCCACAGACATTTTTTGTCCTTCTTAATGTTAGCATGATAACTGTGGCCTTTTGGCTTACTCCAGAGAACTGAGTCATGAATAGATTTCAACCACTGGAATAGTATCTTTACAATTAATATGGTACAGGAAGAAATTTTAAATTTCTAAAATCACCCATGTGATTTTATTTTCTAGAGATATTTGCTGAAGGATTTCTTAGCTGCGAGTCTCAAAATTATTTGTCTTCATGTTTCTAATTGTCTTTATTTAGATTTATCGCCTATGTAGAGCAACTTAGGCTTTTAAAGCTTTTTAGAAGCTACATTAGTTTGTAGATGGAGAGATTATATATTTTATTTCATTAGCTGTGGTAGTTCCATATCATTTTGTAAAAATCTCAGTGGTTGTACTCATTACCAAGAAACATATATAATACTGTGAAGGGTTTTTTGAACTCTAGAGGGTTTTTGGTGGTTTCCTAATTTAAAAGAAAAGCTGTATAACATATTTTCTCCAGCACATACACAGTATCTCAGGAACACTAACAAAACTGAAGGATCACAGAAAACTTACAAGATGAGAAATGTGGACAAAGAACCACTGGACTGATGCTTTTAGCCTTTTCCAATTGTTTTCTTTCAAGATAGTGAATACTTTAGCATTTGACCTTCCAATTGTTATCTCTCACCTTAGTTTCCAACCTTTTGGCCACATTGCTACTTATATGTATTTCATTAAAGCAACCTAAAAAAGATGTATTTGATATCTCTGTTTTAAAAGGTTTAGTTAGAATTAGGTTATCTATAAGTGATCTAGTCTATTATGTTCTGAATCTAATCATGCAGTTCAGATTCCAAAGGAATCTGAAGTGACCCTGTGACAACATGAAACTACATTAAATGAATATATATTTTGTCTAATGACATCCTTGGCTTACTTGCAGAACTTTAAAAAATCTCTTCAAAGCCTGACAACGTCAGGTACTGATTGAGATGATCTAGTACATCTGATATGCTCATGTAAAGCATTTAGATGCTGTTTTGTCATTGTGAATTCAATAGTACCTTGTGAGCATCTGAACCTAGTACTCCCTCTAAAGAGTATGGAATTGGGTTTGTGTTGACAGCACATCGCTGAACAGACATCCTAAATTGCTCTTTCTGGCACTAGGGAGTGGGCAGCATAATCCCTTTATTACGCAAAGAGCATATCAAATTCAAGTACCAAAATGCTTCCAAATAGATTTAGGTCAACACTTTCTTTGATAGGATAAGACATGGAAAAAGTCCCTATTTCTGCAAGAAGCCCATTTTAAATTTATTACTGAATATGTGTAAATTTGGAAGTGGTTGGATGCTTATTGTCATATCCTGTAGTCACTAAAGTTATATGTAGCTTATATGGAATTGAATTTTTTTAGTTAAAAAGTAACACATCTCAATTTAAGAGACTACCATAGAAAAGTGACTTGTTAGGTACTATTCTGTAATAACAGAAGCAAAAACTAAAGTTCAGACATTTAAGAAATTAAGTTTTATTATTCCAACCTAACGTTTGCTGAATAAATCCTAATATTCTAAATCTTTTCTTAGTTATATTAAAGATACATTAAATACCTTGATACTTCATTTTCATTGATAGCTTTTCTTTTCAGTAGTGAGAAATGCTCTAGTTATCCTTAAAATAACAAACTGGAGTTTGGACATATATTATGTGGCGTATGTGACTAGTTATGGTCAAAGGTAGAATTAAAGCAAGTATCTGAATTATTTGTTTGGGGAAGATTTCTGCATTTCCTTCACAACGAGGAAGAAAGGCCTTCATTTCTAAGCATATATGAATTAGTTCAGGATTAAAAAATTTATTTCGTATATTGATCAATCTTGGGGCATTTTCTCAAACCTTCTTTGTGTATGTAAACATTTTGTGTATTTCAAAAAAATTTACCTCATTATAAACATGATAGATAGTTTTGGATAATAATAAGTTCTTTCAGGCTATAAAATGGTTATAGCCATAAATTTTGCATATGCTTGTTTGGTGTAACGGTGTTTAAATACCTCTAGGTGGTTTTTGAAGGAAGTGCATGTGGATCACAAAACTGTAATAAACAAGAGAAATTAAAAAGATGTGATGATATGGGCACCTTCTTCTTGCATTATGCCGCAGCAGAAGGCCAAATTGAGCTAATGGAGAAGATCACCAGAGAGTCCTCTTTGGAAGGTAACAAAATATTACAATGCATCTTCCGGAAATCATTCATCCCATTCAATTCACTAGAAAGAATGGAATGAAGTGATTTTTAAAGGTAATTAGTGCCAGTTATAAAGAGCCTATATATTTCACTTAGAATTGTGAGTTTTCCTATACACCAGCACTCCTCAACTTCTTCTACTGAAATATAGCTAAGCATATTGCAGAGATCTAGGACACCCCACAACAAGCACAGACTTTATTTGAATTTTTAGATAAATTGTAAGAATGCGTGTACATTTTATTTACTCTTTTATACTATTTCCATTGAGGTTAATTTATATTTAAATTATCATCATTAAATAAAATTGACACCTCAAGAAGGTATACCATACTCCTACAGTGATGTTTTCCAGGTGCCAGACTTGTACACTCTACCTTGTTTAAGAAATTCAACTGCAGACAGTGAAGGAGGTAGATGCCACAGAGATGAAGGCAGTGAAGTGGTATGATAAGACCTTTGCTATGTAAGATAATTCTGTTAATATTGAGGAAGATGGATTAGAAGTGGAAGCCAAACTAAAAAGCTATTTTGATAGTAAAGAGAGAATAAGAGTTCACCAGGGTTGTGAGGCTACAAAAAGGAGACAGGGAGATGTTCAAGAGATATTGGAGTGTAAAGTCAATAGTGCTCGACAGCAGAGTAAATGGGAAGAGAAAGGGGCAGGGAGTTAGAACTGACTTTGAAATTCTTAAATTTAGGAGATTAGGCTAATAATATAATCATCCCCCAAAAGGAGGAATATGAGAAAACAGAAAGGAAGTGAGTGCGAAAGTGTGAGATTTGGTCACAGTGAGTTTGAAAGGCCCAGGGGACATCCACTTGGAAATATCCAGCACACAACAGAAATGCAGAAGGAAAGGGGCTGCCCTACATGAGCACGATTGCATAGGAAGTTGCTGAGACAGTGGAAATGTGTGAAAATCCTTTAGGGGATCACAAAACTGCTAGCAAAGGTAGCTAAGAGTAGAATACCAACATCAAGAGACAGATGGCAGAGCAAAAGCCAGAAAAAGATGAAGACAGTGAAAATACACATGTCGTGGGCGAAGTTACTGGGATAGAAGAGTTAGAAGGAGCCCTTGCCACAAAGAGATCAAGTATGAAGGAGATCAAGATAAGGCCCCTACATTAGAAGGCCCCAGTGACCTCTATAAAAATAAAAATAATTTCTGAAAAATGATGAGAATAAAAGCCAAATTCAAGTTATTTAATTATTGAATGGTTGTTTGTAAGTATAGATCCCTGTTTAAGTTTGGTGCCAAATGGAATGATGAATGGAGTGATTCTTCTTAATCAGACAAAACGGTCAAGAGATGTGTGTGTGTGTGTGTGTGTGTGTGTGTGTGATTTCAAATGAAACACTTAGATGAATGAAAGGAAATGGTGGAGAGACACATTTTAAAAAGGAGAGAAACAGAAAACATGGCTGTATGGTTCCAAGTACCATGTACCATAGATGGTCCCCAAATCATATTTTTGAGCAAATACTTTTTCTCCTTTCCTGGACATAAAGATATACTGCCACCAATTTACAAGGTTGATAAAGCAGTCAGCCATGTCTATTTTAGAATAGCTATAGGACTTTGCAGGATGAAAGGACATATTACTTATATGCTGAGCTCACGGGGTACATAGTGCCATATATCCTATCGTAGAAATACGTGGAAACCACTTGTGGCATCAGGGTCTGAAGCTCAAATTCTAGTCTTGTGGTTTGTTAGTGGTGTGTTGTTTTTCTCATTAACATTTTTTGAACCATTGCTACGGGCCAGGCACTCTGCTGTGATCTTTAAAGACATGATTTAATATTATTGTCCCAGTAACATTGCAACATCACAGAGTCTCTCTCTCTGTCTCTCTCTCGTTCTCTTTCTCTCTGTCTCTCTCCTCCTGTGTGTGTGTGTGTAGGTATATGAATATATGCTTTTTCAATTTTTTTTTTTTTTTTTTTTTACCAAGTTTGAATACAAGAAAGCTGAGATTCAGAGAAGTGTGGTTACTGTCATACTTCCTTACTAGCTCTGTGGTGTTGGCAAGACTTTTAACCTCTCTGGATCTCAACATCTTCTTCCTTCTGAACATTTGTCATGGTGTTACTTTGCAGGCTGTTAGAGGCTTGAATGAAATAATGGTCATGTGAACTTAGCAGAGTGCCTGGGACATGGTTCTTGCTTTTACATAATCCCAATATCTTATTACAATCCCAAAACTCATGTAGATAAAAACATGTATCAATAGGAGCATCTATTTCTTATTAATGCTACCCATAGAAATTTCACTCAATTGATAAAGTCAGTCTCGTGCTACTATATATTCCCACTAGGTGCCCATTAAATGTTTCATTAGAACTGAAGCTGTGTTTTTAGTTTCCATTAAAAGATGCAGCTGATGTCAGTTGCACTTGGCACTGCGTTTGGAGTGGATAGGCACTCAGGAGGTGTTGAATACAGTCTAAGCAAAATTTAATCCACATTTTGGTTTCTTTTTCTAGTGCTGAATGAAATGGATGATTATGGAAATACCCCTCTGCATTGTGCTGTAGAAAAAAGCCAAATTGAAAGCGTTAAGTTTCTTCTCAGCAGAGGAGCAAACCCAAACCTCCGAAACTTCAACATGATGGCGCCCCTCCACTTAGCTGTGCAGGGCACACACAACGAGGTGATGAAGGTAAGGCTACTGGCCGGCTCCAGTGGGCCTGACTGGCAATACAGGTGCTGGGACCCAGATCCAACTCTCCCTACCTGCGCCAGGATGAGCACCTTCTAAGCTTTCATGGCAAACAAAATGTAATTATTACATTTGCTTTTCTTCTCAGTAACTGATGGTGATGATTAGTTCTGACTTTATTGAATAGTTCTTATTCACCAGGCATTTTCGTAAGAGTTTTATGTGTGTTTGTTTATTAAATTCTCATCTAAGCAAACCCACTATGAAATAATTCTACTAGAATTCTTATTTCATAGCTGAGTACACTGAGGTGCCAAAAGAATTTGAATAACTTGCCTAATGTCACACCACAAGTAAAACTGCAAGACCAAGGAAGTTTGTTTTCATCTTTATATTTTCAGGTTTAGGCTTCGTTACTTTTACCTGAGTGTTTTAATGATTAAAAGGAGGAAGGTAATGAGAGACTCAGTGAAAACGGAAAACGTAATTATGATTCGCTATTTTTATTAGAATGGATGGCCTGTCAGACAGATTAGTTAGCAGAAGACATAAGGATACCACTGGGAAACATCTTATTGGTTTTCAAGGTGTAAGAGTAAGTTCAGTCAAATAGAGGAAACCCTGGAAAAATGCTAAAGGGTAAGAATTAGGCCGTGGTTTGTAAACTACATCTCAGAGTCTCTCAAACACCCTAGAACACAAACATGCTTAAAGGATGAAGAATAAAATTTACAAATGGAGCATGTTCCAGAAATTCATTTCTAAGGAAGGCTATTTGGAACTTATAATAAGTTTTCTGGTAGAAACAATATCCAAAGAGTTCCATGAGTTTCAGGCTCCTTTTAGCCCAGAAAACTTTCTCTCAGCCCTCTGAAACTTTGGCTCCTTTAAGTCTGGCATAAAAGGTGGGAGAGAGCCACTCTCTGCTTTTCTACTGTATCTTGTATGTGGCTCTATTAAAATTCTAACATGTGATATTGGAATCAAATGTTCATGTGCTTTTCTTCCCAACTGGCTAATTATCCTTGAGGGAGGAGCTGTGTCTTACTAATTCAAGTGTCTCTTATTCCTCAGCACTGTGCTGGTAAATGATGGCTGTTGAATGAATGAATGAATGAATGAATGAACGAATGAGTAAATGGGAGTTCTGACTGACTGAGAAGGGGAGATCGGAAGTCTCAGTACCTATGAGATGGGTCAGGGTGGCTCCCTGAAGATGTTACTAGAAAGTCCTCTGGCAACAAGCTGTTATTTTTTGTTCATTATTCATTATTCATGACTCAAGTGCTGTTTCTATATCATCTGGATTGGGTCACTAGTGACTGCAGGGACTCCCATAGAGACATCAAATATTTCCTCATGGAGCTCTTGCTCCCTCTGAAGGCTCTTTTCAAGAACACATGCCTATTAACTTAATTAATATTGGCCTTGAAAGTGTGGTTTGGGAACTGAAGGCAGAAAACTGTTGAATGACTATTGTTAAATAGAAAGCAGAAATCTCCAGACCAACTAATACAGAAAGGTAGGTATCACATAGAAATAGAAAATAAAGCTCCTAGCTGATTCATAAACTTTGTTATGGACATAAAACAAATTTTCCTGGTGACACAAGAACAAGCAGAAAAATAGAGTTCTAAGTAAAACTGACTCTCCTTTACTTGGTCTTACCAACCACAACTATGTGTAAAAATATTTTCAAACTCCTCTGGCTCACCAGAAATGACAGGAATGGAAGGAAGAGAAGGTGTTTTGGAATGTCTCCCTTCATGCTTGCAAACAGCAATCTTCTCTACCTGCCTCTCCCAGTTATGCCCATGTTCCAGCCTGTACCCACCCAGCCCCTGCCAGTTTAGAAGCTGCTCTATGGACTGCTCCACTGACCTTCCCTCAAACTTTCCTCTGCTGCCTATAATAGTTGTAAAGTAAAAAACTGTCATCCACGCATCCCTTCAAGTTCTTGCACAATGATTTATGGTAGGCATAATATTCCCTGGGACACATTGGCCTGGGGATTAGGGGGTGGTTTTGTTTCTCAGTGACCTGCAGGCCTTAGTCCTTGGGGCTTTACTTCAAAGTATCCAGTTGTTTGACCCTTCCATGGGGCTTTCCAGATTCTCAACAAAGGGACCTGTGGAGGGCTCACCTCCGAACCTTCCAGACTTGCCTGGTCATGACTGAATTTGAAGTAGCTGCACAGTTTAGTTGCTCTCTCTGGGATCCCTGCCACATGTAATTTAACACAGCTATACATTTATGATCTGTGATTCTAAGAGGGCAAAGAGAGAAAAGCCTCTTCTTGTAGACTTTGGTGGGCTATTTTCCATATGTCTCTAGAACTTCTTAAGAACAGAATGTGATGGTGCCTAAAGTCCATGGAAGGAATCTTATGTTCTCATTTCCCTTAATCCGTCAATCATTTCTCCACATATTCTTATGTACCAAAAACTGAGTTTAATTTTCTTTTATGAGCAGAGCTAATTAATAAATCTAATTTCTTTGCTGACACTCACAAAGGATATGTTCTGTTAACAAGAGGCTCTGGTAGGAGTTTGCATACTTTTTTCAAAGAAGTCAAAGTTTTTAAGAAACAGCTTATTTAATAAATTCTTTTAACATTATTTAATTATAAGGACGTGTCATCATTTATCATAGTCTTTCTGCAAGACGAAAAGCCTCTAGTAGGCCAATTCAAGATGTGATAAGACGTTTATATGAGATAATTTTGTTACATTGAATATAAAAGAAAGACTAGTCAAAGATCTATAGACACTTGGGCAGTAATCAGATGGCAGTCAGGTGAGGAGGTAACAGGTCTTCAATGAAATTTCATCAGAAAAATTACTTCACCATTTTATCAGGATGCTAATTTCTTACATTGTGGAGAAAGTTTCCATTCCAGGGCAAGTTTGAATTAATTGGGTTATGCCATACAAAACTCTATTTTCTTTACTAAAGAGAATAGAATTTCCACTGACATTTCCCAAAATTCTTGCAATCCAGGTAAAAGAAAAATAACTGGAAGAGAAAAAAAAATCCCTTCCTGCCTTTCTCCCTCCCTCCTTCTTTCTCTCTCTTTTACTCTCTTCCTTCTTACCTGCCGCTCTTCCCCTCCACCATGGACACATTCTAATGGCTCCACACATTTATTTTCCTGAAAATATTAGTTAACATAATTTCACTTAATACAAGTCGGAAGTATTAAGTGAAGCTATGATAACTAGTATCTATAATTCTTATTTTATTTACAATTCCAGAACTCAGTATTGCCTTGATTGTTGTGACATTGAAATCATGATTATTTCATCTAATGGGGAAGTTAATTAGTACCCACAATGTGCAAGATTTTGTGCCAGATTGTGTGAGAGAAGGATGAATAAAAGATAAACAGACATGGTCACTGGCATTTGAAAACTGAAACTCTAGTGGAAGGCAAGTACCTTATTTGGAAATCTGCAAAAATGTTGACAATTATTCCCCCCTTTTTGCAGGTCTTGCTTGAACATAGAACTATTGATATTAATTTGGAAGGAGAAAATGGAAACACAGCTGTGATCATTGCGTGCACCACAAATAATAGTGAAGCACTGCAGATTTTGGTTTGTATATTTGTCATATCTTTCTGCTTTCTTTATCTTTTCATGAATACAACATGGATTATTATTATTTATAAAAGCTCTTAAGTTTTTCTCCTTAGAAAAATATAAAATACAAAAACTAGGTCAGAAAAAAGTTGTTCTATGTGTTTTTGTGTATGTACTCCCCCTTTAAGAGGATCTGAGATTGCTTATAGAAGACTAATAGTAAAGCAGTAAAGAAAATTATGAGAAAATCAAAGTGAAAAGAAAATATAGGCAGGAAAAGTTGAGATGAAGCTGGTGGTCAAGATAGAATGCAAAATACAAAGTATAATGGCCTGAATGTTATAAAGATGGATCAAATGTATGATTCTGAGCTTCTGAATAGTCAAAGGAAAGATGAATATAGTCAGTTGCAGACTTATTTGGCCCGTAAGAGAAAAATCAAAGGAAACATAGCTCACATGACCTGAAGACACTGTTATTGGGTCTCAAAACAGAGCCCTGTGTGATGTAATGGCAAAGGTTCTTAGCCACATACCTGAGAGTAGAGCCAGCCTTGTCTCTGGTGAGGCTTCCTGGCATGGTCCAGTGAAGCGATGGAGATGCTTGTCTACATGACTTCCTTCTGCTTCTGGCAGTGCTCCATCTGATTATGCTGTTAGAATGCCGGCAAATAGACTGTTTTCAAATATTCCTCAGTTACTTGCATGTTATCCAGGCCAGCATCTGTATTTTTACCACTTGATTTTGCCTCTTCACTATCTCACAGAATAAGAAAATACAATTAAATAATTTAAAACTATTTACCTAATGTTTAAATGTGCCGTACAAATATGTTTTAGCACCTTTACTAGATGGACTTAGAAACAGGTACATACTCTAAGCTGTCATGATTGGACCACAAAGAGAATAAATGATAAAGAAAATAAAAATAAGTAACTCTCAAACCAAGAATTTAGGAAAAGAGCCTTAAATTAACCAAAACAAAATTGGAATAAATAAATAGTATTATTGAAAATACTACAGAAAACAATATATTTTTAAAGTCTGGCTTCCTTGCAAGTCTAATTTATGTGTATACTGTGTGATAATATTGTTCAAAAAGCTTTTACTTAACAATATGATTTTACAAAGTGCATCTTCAATTTCTGAACTCTCTCTCTCCATATAGATATTATATATATATATATGTGTGTGTGTGTAAAATTTCTGGACTATGATGTATAAAGTAAACAGATACTACCTCTAAAAGCTGAGATTACAGGTGGTATTGGATTCTTCACACTTTTCTACTTTTTCAAAATCATTTTTTGTAGTAATTAGAGGTATTTAAAACTGAAGGCTAATGATTTACAGAAAATGGTAGTTTAAAATGATTGGTTTACATAAAAAGGTAGTATAACATTCAGTTCTTCTAACATCTTTTTACTTAAGAAACGTCATTAGTGAAAATATTTCATTATGGCTTAACAAGAGTAGTGGCACATTCATTTATTAATTTTGCATAAATAAAGGGAAAAGAATCTAGGAAATATCACTTTATTTGCATAAGAAACTGAAAATGGTTATGGAAGTCATGATAACGTCTTCAAAAATCTCTTTAATCCCATTGAAAAATGTGTTGACTTTATTGCTGGGGTATCAAGATTGATATTGTTGTGTCTACGTTGTTACTTCTTTGGAAGATATAAAATATCTCTATTTCAGAATGTCAGTCTACTTCAAAATTACCTTCTTGCCTAGATTTCATAACATATGAAGCTCTTTGTGTACTTTTACATAGACGTATAGTAGTAAAATGATATGGGAGAGGTACGTAAATTCTCATCTTAAATGGTACACAAATAGACCCTTGTGATTTGGGGTTTAACTGGTGTCATTTTTCATTCTGTCTTTTCTTCCAGCTTAAAAAAGGAGCTAAGCCATGTAAATCAAATAAATGGGGATGTTTCCCTATTCACCAAGCTGCATTTTCAGGTTCCAAAGAATGCATGGAAATACTACTAAGGTTAGGTGAGTTGAGGCTTTTCTTTGTTATATACTATAAATAAGTCTATTTTGGTGGATGCTATTAATTTGATTTTTATTTCTTTTGAGATGGAGTCTTACTTTGTCACCCAGGCTGGAGTGCAGTGGTGTGATCTGGGCTCACTGCAACTTCATCCTTCCAAGTCTAAGTGATTCTCCTGCTTCAGCCCCCTGATTAGCGGAACTATAGTTACATGCCACCATGCCCAGCTAATTTTTTGTATTTTTAGTAGGGATGGGGTTTCACCATGTTAGCCAGGCTGATCCCGATCTCCTGACCTCATGATCCTCCCACCATGGCCTCCCAAAGTGCTGGGATTACAGGCGTGAGCCACCGCACCCAGCCTAATTTGAAAAATATTTAACAGAATTAAACACAAGCTTTTATGTGTCTCAGTGCCCTTTCTTTGTTTTATGCTTTGTTCATTTTTTAAAATAAAAACCCTCCCTATTATTTATTTTATATACTTGTTATGTTGAATGTTATTTTCTTCTAAAGGTGAAGAGCTTGGGTACAGTAGACAGTTGCACATTAACTTTGTGAATAATGGTAAAGCCAGCCCTCTCCACCTGGCTGTGCAAAATGGTGACTTGGAAATGATCAAAATGTGCCTGGACAATGGTGCAAAAATAGACCCAGAGGAGGTAACTCTTCATATTCTATATGACACTTTTATCTTAGAATTGTCATAAGCATGTAAAATACTTTATAGCTCTTTTACAGTTAATTTAGATTGAAATGCCTACAAGAAATACATATTTCCTTCTGCTTATGAAGAAGCAGAACAAGAGAATACCCCAAGTTTCAATCTATGTAAAAAATTTTGAGTACTCCCCAAAACAATTGCAGACACAAATATAGATATAACAAAGAATATTTATCTAGTGCAGTTGCCATTAAAAGAAGTTAAGGCCTACCCTCAGAAGACGATAATGTTCAGCCAGGAACATTAAAGCCCAATCATGAATGTATTTGGTTTTAGTTCTACTCAGAAAAGTTATCATTTTTAAATTGAGGGCCACTTAACTAATTTCTAAAAATATGTATATGAAAGTGTTGACTATATTTGGGAGCTGAGCTTATGTCAGGCATCTCTGACCAAAAGTGGAGAGTTCTGGCCCTTTCTCCTTCAATGTCTGAGTTTTGGGTGGCAACAAGCTCCCCTCCAAGATACTCCAAAGGCCTGTATTTTATGTAGGAAGAGAAGATTGGATATTAATCTCATGTGGCTTCTGGAAACCTCATAAAAACTCAGAAAAGCTAACACTGCCTTTTAACTCTTTCTATATTGTCCCTTCAATATAGAAATGAAGAGCTGTCAATGGTGGTATGGGGTCTGAAGTCACTTCATACACTGAATGCTTATAGCAATGATTGGGACATTGTTCTCATGTTCCCTGGGGGAAAGAATGGCACCCAGACAATGATGGTGGAAGTATATGCCAAGAGTTGTTGTATTAGAAGGGGAAGCTACCATTTGTTTATGGATGCTTTTCTTTGCAAGGTCCATAAAATCAAGGAATATCTATCACATTTCAGATGATTAATGGTGATCAGTCGGATAGATATTCCTTGATTTTATGAATCTGTGAAGAAAAAGCTCACGCCAAATATAGGTTATATTCTTACATTGAGATTTAAACATTGATTCTAGTATTAAAATCCTTTACAGAAGGGAAGGTGCACAGCCATTCATTTTGCTGCCACCCAGGGAGCCACTGAGATTGTTAAATTGATGATATCGTCCTATTCTGGTAGCGTGGATATTGTTAACACAACCGATGGAAGTCATGAGACCATGCTTCACAGGCAAGTTTCCTACCTATCATTCTGTATACTGATTTTCCATCTTCATGCGTGAAATTAGACATTGCAAGGAGCAGTTAGCACTAATGCTAGCAAAGATTTTGTGATTCAAAGGAAAAAGACAAAGATAACAAAGACCCTGTGGATCAACTGGAATCGCATATGTTCCTTGGGAATGGGAGTAGAATGTTAAAGAAATTTCACAAAATAAAATCACCTGTGGCATATTCTGATTCAAGTCCAGCGGATATAGGCTCAAGATTAATTTTCTGTGTGCTAAAGAAGTCTACATACACAGTCTTCCAAGTCATTTCTAATCTGTTCCAATTTTTCATATTTATGTTATCCCCATTTTTAGTGATAAAAATGGAGTAGATACATATGGATATGTCACCCCCATGCTAATCCCTCCTGCTCACCAACAATTATAGATAAATGGTTTCAAAAGATACAGTTTTAGGAAATTATAACCAAATTTCCAAAAACAATAACAAATTTATTTGAAGTTTAGCAGAAATACACATCAGGCAAAGTGTATTAAACCATAGGCTTACTTGTAGACTGGAAATTCAATTCTTTTGGAAAGACAAGTATCAGATGCTACCCATGTGAGTGAAAGAGGTATCTGAGATGAGCCTTCACTCTCTCGGTCTCTTACACACACACATACTCACACACACACACACAGAGCTGCCAATATATTTTCAATAGGCAGTTGGACCTGGAATTCTACAATATCTCTTAGAAAAAAAAAAAAAAAAAGAAACTCTAGCTACCAATATAAGATCTGTTTCTAATAAATGTACACAGCAAAACCACCAGGCACAATAGGATATGTGTGAATAGAAAGGAACTCCCACTTAGGATGAATTTTCAACCTAAAGTTTTATAGCATAAAGCTAATAAAAATCTACACATTTGACCAAAGACCAATTTTTTTCCAAGAAAATAGAAGTAATAGGGCATTCCAAAAAGAATTTTAAAATGAAGATATTTGAGACCTTCAAAAATTTAAAGGAATAATCATTTACATAAAACTAAATATATGAAGATAACATAAGATTGTGAAAAACAGATTGTCATATTTGAATCCAGGTTTGGTGATATGAAAACGATTCAGTAAAAAAGAAGTTTAAAAAAGCCATTGAAATAAAATGAAAACTCAATAGATAGACTAACCTCTAGACCAGAAATTCTCAAGCTGTTGCACATTAGAATCATGTGGGTAGCTCACAAAATCCCAGTGCCAATTTATAACCTAGAATATATCAAAATATTTAAGATGAGTCTCAGGAATTAAAGAAAAAAACTCTTTGTTTCCAATGTTTCACCAATTTACAAACCCAGTGATTTGGTTATTGTTAAAATGTATCTTTAGCACACAACCTTAATATATTAATATGCATAATGAGAAATTATCTTAGGAAAATGGAGCCTTAATGTTAGAATTTGTTCCCTTGTAATTACTAAATATAATTAATATATTTTAAATATGATGCAACCTCTTGTCAATCAAATTAACAAACTGATTCTGAAATTTATGTATGAAAGGCCAAAAATAACTGAGAGAACCTTGAAACACAGATATGAGATTTGCGATAGGAAACACAAAGCTTTGAATCATTAGTGTTAACATTTGTTATGGTGTTGCTTATGACTGCCTGTGAGATGATATCAAAATGTTTTCAATTCTCTCCATAATTATTTTTGGCTTTATAAAAACTCAGAAAAACTAACACTGCCTTTTAACTTTTGCCAAAGAGAAACCCCCCCGCAAAGAGGGGCTTTTGAACCCTGCAAATGAATTTGAGGCACACATTACATGTAGCTTTTGCTATTCCCCATGATCATAGCAGTACCAGTGATTTCCTTGTCTTTTCTATCTTGGGACAGATGTTACTACTCACTTCAGAACATCTTTATGGCGATTTTTCAGGATGAAATAGGTTTCTTAAAGGATGAGGAAGAAAATATTATGATGTATTTGTTGTTCTCCTATTATTATTACTTTGAAAATGCTACCCTAATCAGAATCAAATTATAAATTTTGAAAGCTTACTAATTCTCTTACAGTCTATCATGTTATTTTATGATTAGTTAAATTCACTTTCCAAATATAGTAGCTTTATTAAATACATTTGTATTTACGTCAATAGTACTTTAATTATAATGTTTATAATTCTGTTTTTTCAGAGCTTCATTATTTGATCACCATGAACTAGCAGACTATTTAATTTCAGTGGTAACTATTCCTTTTACTGGTTTATTTTTATTACTGTTTATAATAGAAGAAATCATATAATTACATAATATGGATTTTCAAAAATGAATCAAATTTTAATTTCTTGCTTATCAGCAAAAACAGTGTACAAAAGGATGATCGACATACTTGGAAGCAGAGTATATTATGTATGAATATGTAACGGCCAAACATTACTGTGAACTTAGAAGTGTCAAAGCGTAATTTGGATATCCATATCAGTATTTTTAGTGCAGGAAGTTGGCAGGTACATTGCAAGGAAAGCTGTTCCCATGGCCTGTAAAAGGGTCTTACGGGAGTGTGAGCTTGGGCGGCGACCCTTCTTCAGCCTGGTGGCTTTAAGGTGGAGGCAGGACAGGCAGCACAGGGGGAAGCTCCTACCCCAGCTGCCTCAGTGCCACCTTTAAAAACTGAGGAGTTCAAAAATACTGTCAAAGATTTATTACAAGTGAAAGCATGAAGCATGGGATCTTTTTCATTCTGGGAGGTGGAATCAGTCAGCTTTTGAGTTGAATTTTAATAAGCCCTTTATACAGATGAATGTATGGTGAATTTACGTAAGCTGCACCATATCAGCAATGACAGATTTCCATTTGTAGTATTGAACATGTGTGTGTTGTCAATCATAACTATTGAAATTATGATAATTACACAGAAGAGTCCTGGGGAGACTCATTATATGCCATAAACTATGTATTGTATGCCATAAACCATAAATGATAGTTATGCATGATTTCCTGCAAAGGCTGCCATCTTTTCACCAGGCAAGAGAACTGTTGCAGAGCCTCACTGACCATGGAACTTGCCAAAGGGCATGCTACCCCCATTGTCATCTATATTAATGGGCCCCAAAAGAGCAAAGAAATATTCATGTTTGGATTTTAAGCTATTTTTTATTACCCTATATAATATACAGAATTATTTCCATGAAAATTTTAAAGGCCTTTGATTTCTTGTCATATCAAATATTATAATATGTAATGGTTAACATTGACTTATTCATTTAAAAATATATATTTAATGTGATTTTTAAATATAAATTTTCTTAAATAAATGGCTAAAATTTTACTTTAGAATTTGAGTGATTTCAATTCAATTATTTCAGTTCATCTATTTCAGATAAAATAGGATTTTTTTAAAAAGTGGATGGTGTTTTGTAAATGTTTCTTAAATCATATATGTAATGAATTTGGAAGACTTAAAATTATAGACATTTAAAAATTATTTCTTGCAGTGGAAACTAAACTATTGATCTAAGTAAAAGGATATTATTTTTATGGTTCAAGTGGTAACTAGAGCTATTGCCAGGTGTCAGTAAAAAGCCTAATATGTGAGAATAATTTTTTGTGGAAATCATAAATGAATTCCTTGATTTCTGATGATATAACATATGAACTATGGGAAACTTTCAAATAATTCTATAACTAGTCATATGGTTCAGTGCTAGCCATAATATAGACACTCTATATCAATGAATTACCATTAGTTAGAGATTATAATATATGATGGTTTTTCTGTTTTTAAGCTCTTTGTTGAACGGTTTGTTTGATTTTTAGGGAGCAGATATTAATAAGATCGATTCTGAAGGACGCTCTCCACTTATATTAGCAACTGCTTCTGCATCTTGGAATATTGTAAATTTGCTACTCTCTAAAGGTACCAAGAGGGACCAAGCCAAGTCTTTTGAAGTACTACTCAGTTTGGTTAGATGAACATTCATTGTGTGCCAAATGAACCTTCATTGTGTGCCACTATGTATTGTGTGCCAGGCCCTAGGCCGGATGTTGTGAATTCAAAGATAAACAGAACACTTTTCATGTCTAGAATAATTTTCTGTCCAGTAAGGGAGCATACTTAAAAAGACAATTTCAGAACAATAGTAGATAACATTTATAAAGCAATTGTTATACCCCAGGCATTTGCTGAACATTTAATTAACTGTCTTTCAATGTGTCAGTCCTATGTGGTGTAGGTACTATAATTTCCCCGTTTTAGATTCTAACCTGGGCCCCTGAAAACAAAGAAGTGAGGTGTCCTTCTCTGCTCTCCTCTTCTTTCTTGATCTCTAATGTGTCTGTACTTATATTTTATGCTTTAAAAGGTAAGGCTTCATGTATTTATGTAATGCATCACATATTTTCTACCCCACGTACACACACAGACACACACACACACAGTGTAAGGTAAACCTGATTTTAAATATGTTTAGTTTTCTCATCTAAACACAATTTCCTGTAAACTAAAGGTCAACATTATTTTAAGTCAATTTTTTTTTTGCTAAGTTGAGAATCCACATAAACAATGCTTTAAATAAATGAATAGAGTTTATATTTACATAATGTTTTTTTCAGGTGCCCAAGTAGACATAAAAGATAATTTTGGACGTAATTTTCTGCATTTAACTGTACAGCAACCTTATGGATTAAAAAATCTGCGACCTGAATTTATGCAGGTAATGTATATCTATGGATTTCCATTAACTGAGTTGGGTTCAACAGAAAATAAACTAATTTTGTTTGTTGTAATTTTTGTTATTATAGAAACTGATTCTGGAATTTTAAAAATGTTTTAAAATAAAGATGACATATTTGAATATTTAGTTACAACATGGTGATGGTGGTGGTGGTGATGATGATGACAATGATAATAGTAGTGAGACTGATTTTTTAACTTACAAAGGAACTTCATATGCAATCATCTATGATAAAGTAACATCTTTAATTAGTATGATTTTCTTCATTCTTTGACCATTATGATTTGCATATCAGTGGAAAAATCCAAGTATAATAATGAATTATCAATACTCCACCATCTATTAAGAAAAATTACTCAGCATACTTGACTTGCTGAGGAGAGGTTGAAAGCATTATTTTTATTTTTATATTCACCAGCTAATACTTAGTATTAGCACATGCATGTGAAATACACCATATTTTTGTTGTCAATAGATTTCAATATTGCCATTGTCTTTAATAATAAAAAATATATTGTATTTGAATATTTAAAAAATAACAAAATATGAGAAACTTAGGCTTAAGCATATAAAACATTAAGTAAACCTAATATTAACATCCCATCCATTTTACCTAACAGAATGTATTAACATGAAGCTGTTGGGTGTTATTTGGGGGTGGGAAGAAATAAGAGGAGGGGCAGAGGGAAGGGCCGTGATCAAATATATTTGAAAAATGCTGAGTTAAAAATGTTAAGTACATTTTCCTATTGGCATGGTATCTCAGATCCTTTAATATGGTAATGTACATTAATATGGTAATGTACATTACATGAAGACAGAGCATTCAACTTCCTTCATATTTATTTTTCTCTCACATCCTTTAGGTTATTTACAATTTTGGCCCTAAGGAGTACATATTGACCCTTGTTGGAAAATATTTTCCTACACAATAGTTTGAAAACCATCATTTTAGCATAATAGCAGAGTTATTTGTATAACATTAATTTTTTTCCTATAGATGCAACAGATCAAAGAGCTGGTAATGGATGAAGACAATGATGGGTGTACTCCTCTACATTATGCATGTAGACAGGGGGGCCCTGATTCTGTAAATAACCTACTTGGCTTTAATGTATCCATTCATTCCAAAAGTAAAGATAAGAAATCACCTCTGCATTTTGCAGCCAGGTAAGGGTCAGTCTAGCAATGTATGAACATGTCTTCTTTCCGTTTAATATTTGCTTTGAAAATATGAAACATAATTTTTTTCAAGTTACGGGCGTATCAATACCTGTCAGAGGCTCCTACAAGACATGAGTGATACAAGGCTTCTGAATGAAGGGGACCTTCATGGAATGACTCCTCTCCATCTGGCAGCAAAGAATGGACATGATAAAGTAGTTCAGCTTCTTCTGAAAAAAGGTGCATTGTTTCTCAGGTGAGGATATATGATTGGAATGTTTATATAGTTTCTTTAATTAGCCATTTTGAGGCTATCTTTTCATTATATTTTTAATTATGAGGTCTAACTTTATATCTCACTAAGTTACTTTTATTCATTTTATTTTATCATCAAAACATATATAACTTCTAAAAATACTGGAAGGGAAGTCAGTATTATTTCCACCTGAAAGACTTTGAAGTTTTTAGACTTGAAGAACCTTGTTCGAGGTCACAGAATAAGTGGCTTTGTGCAGTCTTTCTCAGAACCTTTCTTTGAAATACAGTTCTCATATTTTACCTCATCTTGCTGTCATATTCCCATATAGATACAAAACCATGGTTGTGTATGTGTGTGTGTGCACGTACACACACACAAAACATACAAGTTCAAATATTCTACTTTTCATTCAATCTGATGAATGGTAGATATAAAAAGCTCCCTTTAAGTGACAACAGAAGACAGTAAACATTTCTGAATTTTATTATACTTAAATGAGCTCAATCACAAGAAACAAGACAAAGTTAAAATATGTAAGCATAATAAAATATGTGGCATAATTAAATGATATTGTGATAAGAAAGAAAAAACCTGGAAACATTTTACAGAGGTTTTTCATTTAATATCTTACCATAGCAGTAGCAAAGAGCTTATTAGGCTAATGTTCAAAAACACATTTCCTTACCATAATATTGATGACAGCAAATTGGTGCTACAGCTACAAGAATGAATGTTTTGCTCAGTTTCTTCTGGTTTACAAAGAAACACTAAGCAACTGACCTGCAAAGGGACCCAAGTAGACCCAGGCCAGACAGTTGTTGCTTATTACATCATAACTGGTATAGCAACATGGCTCTTGCACTCTAAAACATCTGCTCACTAGCACTGAAATTAGTGTCAGGAATTTTTTTCTGTGTAATTTGAAAAAGATAACTAATGTGATAAGGCTTCGTTGTATTTACATCTTGAATTTCTGTGGAAAAGGATAAACATTTTTCAAAGTAATTGAGTAAGCATCTTTCAGAGCACAAGAGGGAAGTTTTTCAGATTTAAACTCTTAGAATAATAACTGACACTAAGCTAAGTATCTTATAGCCATATATTGTATTATTAGTAGTATTACCAATAACTATTGACCACAAAGACTAATATTACTTCATAAAAATTTTTTGATACAATGTTCATTGAAAGAATAAAACAAGATTTAAATTGATGTGTATCAGTTCATTATAGCTTTAAAAAAATGATGTATGACACAGACACGCTAAGCGTACTTCTCCTACCCCAAAGTGTTTGGTAATGTGTTTATATACTTTCGTATTTTAAACCACTAAATAAAAAACATGTGTGAATCACATTAGAAATAGGTCATTTAAGATCATTGAGCTTGGAATTAGCTCATTTATTATAAATGTTTTATAAATATTTAGTTGCCAGATCTCATTTATACTTTTTGTTGTCATCAGATTTACCTAGAATAAGCCAAATGGCATCCCATCCCGCATTTCATCTGCTAAGTGTATGCACATATCTTTTCTTAACTCTTTACCAGTGACCACAATGGCTGGACGGCTTTGCATCATGCGTCCATGGGCGGGTACACTCAGACCATGAAGGTCATTCTTGATACTAATTTGAAGTGCACAGATCGCCTGGATGAAGATGGGGTATGCACTGTGGTCCTCATGCTTACCCAAAATCTTGACATAGCAGAAACTTCCAACATTGCCAGAAAACTCTCCAAGACATCTTTTACCTTCCTTGCTCTATTCCCAGCCTTTTGTTGGATATTTAGCAAGTGGATTCTTGAGGTGAAGTATGAATCAAAAGGCAGCAGAAATGAGAGAATACCAAGGGGTGGGTGAATGTTGAGGAAACCCCCAGTCTCACAGAGCAGCGAGGTCCACAGGCCCTGAAATTTGATGGCAAAGCGTTTACTCCCTGGTAGGTCCAGAGGAATGAAGGCAGGGGTGAGTTTTCATTAAGATAAGTGTTATTTTGAAGTGTATTGATCTGAAATACTGCCCTTTATTGTGCTATTATGTCCTTCCTTCTCTTGGGGAGAGTGACTTTTGAAATGTATGTTTGTTCCTTCCTAAAACGATGGGGATAGAAGATTGTTGTTGCCTTTTTCAAAAAAAAAAGTCTTTATGTGGGGAAACTAAAAATGGGCAAACTTATAACAGTCGCTGATTTAAAAAAAAAAAAAACATTTACAAGCTTGTGAAGCCCCAAATCTGTAAGCCACTGTTCTCCAAATGATCAGTCTCAGGAGGATTTTCTTCTGTGTTCAACCCAACATCTTTACCCTGAAAGCTTGTCCTTTGTCCTTGTAGAATCATCCCATTGCAAAAGCAACACAAAACAAATGCCTTGGAATTCATTCTCTCTCTCTCTCTCTCTCTCTCTCTCTCTCTCTCTCACACACACACACACACACACACACACACACAGATCCACTTCCCACACATGCACACACACACGTTTGAACTATAAACTCATTATTTTGAAGCTTGATTCTGAACACCAGTTTTAAATTCTATGTATTTTGGTATTAAATAGTAGTGTTGCTAATTTCTTTTAAGCAGTTAAGCGGTGAAATAAGGCAGATTAGACATTGTCACCACATTTTCTGTGTCTCTTTTTCCTCAAAAGAACACTGCACTTCACTTTGCTGCAAGGGAAGGCCACACCAAAGCCGTTGCGCTTCTTCTGAGCCACAATGCTGACATAGTCCTGAACAAGCAGCAGGCCTCCTTTTTGCACCTTGCACTTCACAATAAGAGGAAGGAGGTGGTTCTTACAATCATCAGGAGCAAAAGGTATACTGTCTTCCTGTCCACTGTCATGTAGTGTTCTCTGGTTTCGGGATGATTTGAAGTCTGAGAGAAAATAAGAGAAAATAAATGAGTTTCGGCCATTAATCAAAATTTAAAATATCAGTTGTTTGCATCAATCTTTTAAAATTTATTTTTAATTTTTATTTATTTATTTTTAGAAAAGGTCTAGCTCTGTCACACAGGTTGGAGTGCAGTGGCATGATCTCTGCTCACTGCAACCTCCACCTCCCGGGCTTCAACAATTCTCATGCCTCCTGAATAGCTAGGACTATAGGCACGAGCCACCATGCCCAGCTAATTTTTGTATTTTTCATTGAGACATGGCTTCACCATGTTAGCCAGGCTGGTCTCGAACTCCTGGGCTCAAGTGATTTACCCACCTTGGCCTCCCAAAGTGCTGGCATTACAGACATGAGCCACTGTGCCCAACCCTTTTATTTTTAGTTTGTGTGGGTAGATAGTAGGTGTGTATATGTATCAGGTACATGAGATGCTTTGATACAGCCATGCAATGCATGATAGACACATCGTGGAGAATGATATCTATCCCCTCAAGCATTTATCCTTTGTGTTACAAACAATCCAATTATACTCCTTTAGTTATTTCTGAATGTCTACCTAAATTTATAAATGAATATTTTTGGATGTCAACAGTCACATTGCTTAACCTCTCTGATCTTCAGTTTATATTTCTTAAAAAATAAAATGTGGGCACATAAAACGAAGCTTCACATCACTCTTGTGAGACTCCAGGGGTTCAGGTGTAGTGTCTGGAACCATATCATTGTCAAGCAAACTCTGCACTGCCCTACCTGAATTTGCCCAACATGTGCCAGTAGAAACCATAAAACTGGAGTGGGCAAAAATATTCCCCAAGGCAAATCCAATTGGTTATCAGTGCCATATAATGGGATGACTCTTAACATGTAATCTTTGGAGTTGGTGGGTTTGTAAACCATACGCCAAGGAGTTTTAGTGATTAAGTTAGAGGATAGTTTGTTTCACTTCTCATATCTTTATAGTATCACTTTCTATAATAATCACAGATAGATATGCACAAGGGCCCAGTGTCACCTAGTAGTGGACACAGAGCAAACATTCTCATATTCAAGGCACATCAAGCCTGTGTTTTTGAGCATGGACAGTCTAAAAAATCTCTTACTGATCATCCCTTTAAAGCACTTTTAATGAAAGTGTTCAATCCAAACTTTTCTTTTGATAATGTAGATGTACTAGATGGGTTTTATTGATAGAGTTTAACAGAAAATTGGATAAGATCTTGGAGATAAATGGGCTATTCTTTGCCTCCTGCCATAGATTTAGTTCTTCCTTGGTATGGTAAGCACTGTCTTACCCTGTTCAGTTGGATGGTGATGAAGAAAATAGGAAAAATCTGTAATGTTCTGGCAGAGGCTATGCTTATTAATGCACTTTACATGTGTTAGTTTGTAGTTTAATTCAATACAGGGTGTACACATGCATTAGTTATTAAATATGGGAACAGTACTACACTGATGGTGTAGGTATGTGAATGTGGAATCTCTACCCAACGTGGTCAGCTCTGTAAATACTGACCATTTCATAACTTCAGGAGAAAAAGGAGATATAGTCCCAGCTTCTTTGAATGGCATTTAGATAAAGAGACAGAACAATGATTATAACAGCCATCCTGAAATTTACCCACATTCCTAATGTCCATTAATGGACAAGGATCCTGTTACTGAGTTGATCTTGGTTTACGTGTTGGTTCCATTGGAACCAAGGGTGAGCATTGTATTTCATGAATACGCTTAAGTTTCGATTTCCCCTAAAGAAATAATCTTGAGTATCAGCTGTTGTGCAGAACAGAAGGATGAAGACCTGTGCTCATCTTATTTATTTTTTACAGATGGGATGAATGTCTTAAGGTTTTTAGTCATAATTCTCCATGCAACAAATGTCCAATTACAGAAATGATAGAATACCTCCCTGAATGCATGAAGGTAAACTCTCTAAAACAAAATTCTTCCTGGGTTTATGCTTGACATATATGATCTGAGGATTTATTGTTGTAATCACAACCTAATAATAATAATTTCCAGCTTTAAAGCTTCCCATTTTCCTTAGGCTATAAGGGAAATGAGACAATAACTACTTAAGGAAGACCTTCTTGGATTAAAGAATCCTATTATTATATGTAATAGATAATAATATGGTAAAATATTTTTATTTAAATAATCTGCACCTTTAGCAGAGACTAGGAACTGGTGTTTGTTGACCAAATAAAGCCTTTGTATATGTTTCACTTGGCATGCATGCTATTGTTATTTCAAATTTGCATGAATTGCTAATGTTTGAAACCAGGATGCTTTCCTTAAGGTATCTGGTTTCCTCCAGTTATATTTTCCTCCAAATATCTAGCCTCTCATAAGAATGAGATCTTGTACCTGGGCCTGCCTTCTCACAAGGCAGGAATTGCTGGGCTGAGCACCAGCTGCTTCCCATGGATGGGACAATCACTCTCCTATTTAAAAACATGGATGAAGCTGGAAACCATCATTCTGAGCAAAATATCGCAAGGACAGAAAACCAAACACCGCATGTTCTCACTCATAGGTGCGAATTGAACAATAAGAACACTTGGACACAGGGTGGGGAACATCACACACTGGGGCCTGTTGTCGGGTGGGGGGAGGGGGGAGTGATAGCATTAGGAGAAATATCTAATGTAAATGACGAGTTAATGGGTGCAGCAAACCATCATGGCACATGTATACATGTAACAAACCTGCATGATGTGCACATATACCCTAGAACTTAAAGTATAATAAAAAATAAAATAAAATAAAATGCTCCACCTCTCCCTTTTGTATATTGGGCTCCAGTGCCTGGTTGTCACATATTGTCATTCTTATGCAATTGCTTTCCTTATAGTAGAGAAGTATTGAATTATGACTTTATCCAAACTGTGAAGATAAAAGCTTGCCCAAGGATAGCGAACATCTCAAGAACAATGGAAAAAAACTCTTATGCCTGGCATGGTTCCTTCATTTACATTGCTTGCCTGGCCTCTGTGAGTTTTTAAATATGTGACTCCCTTTGCTACATTAAATATACACCAGCATATGATCGGATACTCCATAAAAGACAAACATGCACAAATTGTTGAGCAGATGAGTATTAAAGGATGCAAAAAGGCAATCTGGGAAAGTTGGGATTTGAGGATTGGGACAGACATAGAATAATCAAGAAAGGCAGAATGACTTCAGATATCTTGCGAAGGAAAAATATATCCAAATGCTGGAGGAGGCAGTAAGATATAGTGACACAGGGAATAGAAGACCAGATTTGGAGCCTTCTGGAGGTCTTGGGATTTAATCCTGGTGCTGCCTTTCGCTGTGTTGTTTTAGGCAAGTCATTTCACCTCTCTGAACATTATTTTCTGTTTTCTCTATTTCTAAAATAATGATGCTAATACTGATCTTACAAAGTGATTACAAAAGTAGGGGTAAAATATATAAAGTGCTAACGATAATGGTTCGTACATAATATACCTCCTACTGTTTTTGTACTGCTTATGTGGTTATTAGTACTACTAGCACTTACTGTATTTTATTTATTGAGCAAGGACTTCCTGTGCACTAAATATTTTGGGCGTTTTTTTTTATGATGCCTAATGAAAATTGCAGCAGTCCAGTCCAGTACACAAATGGCAGACAGATTAACTTTTTAGGTGCCTATATCTCATCAAAGGACACATAAATACTCAATCTCAAACTTTCTTATTCTGTAGTTACAGTTGTTGAAATCTGTCTTAATGAATAATCAGAGATACAGATTTTTACAGAATGTTTTCTGCAACATTATTTGTAATTGTAAAACAATGTTGAAATATTTCCATGTGGAAACATAGTAAACAGTCAAAATTATACCAAAATGTTAATAAGAATTATCTGTTACAGGATTAGGATTAGTTTTTAATTTCTTCTTTATGCTACTACATTTTCTAGGTAATTTTCTATAATGACTTTATTACTTTTGTATTGTGACTACTTTTCAGCAAAATAAGTGAATTTAAATGTCTTAAGCCTGACATAATGCTTTTGAATTACTTATACAACATTTCTGAAAAGTTGCTCTTGAAATCTCCCCGGCCCCCACCCAAGACAGCCCATCCTTTATTTTGCACACATTGATTATTACCCAGTTTTCAAACTATAACAACCAGACCTGCCTGTTTCTGCCTTGCACAGCACTACCGGCTAGTCTTGTCTTTATTGTTCATGATGGTTGTTGTGACCTCCAGTATTGCTATCCAGTCACCAACAGAGCCTGCCTTGTAATTTTCTTAATCCCTTTGCTACCTGAGACCAGCCAGGGCCCCGTTTCTTCCCTTCTGGATATAGTCTGACCCTCTACCCTCAAGTTCTGCAGGTTCACTGGATGCCCCAGGAGGTCCTAGATGCATTGATGGGGCCATACGGGGTATCGTGTCTAGTCCTGGTTCCAAGAGGGCAGACTGACTAGGTGGTATTTCTTTCTCAGGACCATAAATTTGGACCACTAGATTTGGGGTGTCTCAAATTGTTTATGCAGCCCCACAAAAACAGTTGTTCCTGAACACCATAGGGGTGGCTCTAATGACCCCATAAGTGTTCTTTCCCTAAGTTAAGTATCTAGAGAGCCTTCATCTATTTCTCATTACAAAATCTATCCCCCACCATCCTGTCCACCCCCCTCTAAACACATACTCTCTCCGTGTTGCTTGGCACATGAGATATAGAAGCAAACACGTTACTCTAGACTGGGGCAATTCAGATGATGGGACCTAAACCATAGAAAGACTCCATTGCTGGGATGAAAAATCTTGATTAGGAACAATAAGTTGTCACTGTAAGGTACTCAGCAAAGGAATCAGATTGACTATCCTTTATCCCAACTTCTTGGGACCAGAAATGTTTTGGATTTCAGAATATTTGCCTATATATAATGAGGTATCATAAGGATGGGATCCAAGTATAGATACAAAATTCATTTGTGTTTCATACACTCCTTAAACGCATAGCCTGAAGGTAATTTTATATAGTTTTTAAATAATTTTGTGCATGAAACAAAGTTTATATTAAGTACTCATGTGTGGAATTTTCTACTTACGGAAATATGTGGGTGCTCAAAACATTTTGGATTTTAGAGCATTTAGAATTTCACATTTTCAGATTAGGGTTGCTCAATCTGTAATCTATATATCCTCTAAAAGCCCAGAAAGACGTCAAATCTTAGGCACAACTAGTGGACTATCTCTTACCGAGATTTTAGTACATGCAATTTTATTCTCAAGCACATGGTATTTTTCTGAATCACTGGTATTTCTGAGGCATGCAAAGGTATTTGTAACATTTTGTATTTTAAACTTTGCTCCTGAATGACATGGATTATAATTTTTTCTTGAGATGCAAGAGACCAAGGAAAGGAAATGTCTTGTGTGTTATTTTAGAAATAAGGTAAAATCCTTCCTAATATGTAGTGTACTGCCCCAATATCTTACCTGGTTTTTCTCTTTCAAAGGTACTTTTAGATTTCTGCATGTTGCATTCTACAGAAGACAAGTCCTGCCGAGACTACTATGTAAGTTTATTTTATTATTTTGTTATAATTCTTTGAAAAATATTAAAAATATTGTTACTATTGATCTGTAACCTACTATAGAATGTATTGATCTAATTTGTCATATTATTGTATTATCTACTTGTGAGAGAATTTTTCCTGTACATTCTGTTTTCTCCTAACATTTTAATAGTTTCTAATAGCATCATTTTTTCTAGTCTTTATATTTCCTTAAGTAATTGTGCCTTAATAATGAAGATCTAAAATATCTAAATGATCTTTTGAGAACTCCTCTCTTTCCATGCCTATGAGATATAAAGCAATTGAATAACAGCCTTCCAGGATATTTATTTTTGGAATTAATATGCAATAACTTAATTTCTTCTCTCCACTTGAAATAACTTTGTTCAAATCACTTAATTTTCAGCAGAATTGTAAACTTGTGTATTTGATTTTTTCAAGAATTACTTTGGGGATTCTATACTTGACTAACTGTACTTTTTTTAAAAAAAATTCTGTCTTCTACAGATCGAGTATAATTTCAAATATCTTCAATGCCCATTAGCATTCACCAGAAAAACACCTACACAGGATGTTGTATATGAACCTCTTACAGCCCTCAATGTAAGTTCAATGTTTTCATTATCTAAATAGTTTCTAGTTGGGTTCTAAAATGTTTTGATGCAATATTTTAAAATGTTTTAATACTTGATGGATGGAGAGAATTCCAGTTTCATAGTTCTATGTCTATGTCTGCCATGTGACTCAAACTCTTATTTTTTAATAAAGAAAGCAATCATTTTTTTCAATTGTTGTAAAGTTCTACAGTTCATTTCTAATGGTCACGTAAGACCTGCTCCAATCCAGAATCAAATAAACCATGGGCAACACAGGTAACACTTGCTTGCCACCTCTATCTACCTACATATTCAAGAGTTTTCTCCAGTGTAAACCACAGGAAAATGCAAGGGGTGATTATTTCACAGCCACAGCTTCTAAGTTCAGCTAGCCACTGGGCTTCTAGGTAATCTCTGACCATTCAGAAGTTCTTAGATCTTAGATGCCAGAGGAATAAACCCAGTTTGAAGTAGGCTTTTAAGACACAGCATGGACTTAAATTTCCCAAGAAACTTTTTAAAAAGTAGCTATTATTTAAAAAGATGATTTTATGTTTCTAGCCAATGAAGCAATGAAAATAATGCATTTGATGCCC
Organism: Piliocolobus tephrosceles; assembly: GCF_002776525.5. NCBI lineage: Eukaryota > Metazoa > Chordata > Mammalia > Primates > Cercopithecidae > Piliocolobus > Piliocolobus tephrosceles. The sequence continues at coordinate 73,046,310 of NC_045440.1, read as the reverse complement.
TTCAATCTGAATCAAAGGTCTCAAACTGAAATAACTACAGAGAAAACAGTAACAGATAAGTAACTCAGGCTTCTGGTTAAAAGGACAGTGGCTACTAGTTTCAACAAATCATTGCCATGTGACAACAGCAGCCCACAATTGTGTAAATATTGGCAACAAATTAAAATTGTGTGCACGTAAAACATTTGAGGACTGGAGTTGCAAATTTTGGTCTAGATTTGGGCTATCTAATATGGGAACCACTAGTCACATGTGGCTTCCTAACTTAAAAACTAGTTTAAAGTAAATAAAGTTAAAAAGTTATTTTTCAGTCACACTAGCCATGTTTTAAATGCTCAGTAGCCCATTTGGCTTGCAGCTCTCATATTGCACTGCACAGGTAGAAGACATTTTCATCATTGCAGAAAATTCTATTAGGCAACATTGCTCTAGGTCAATGAAGAATTTTTATTCACCTTCAATGAGTTCATTTGCCAACACTGAAGACTTTGATACAGACCATGTTAACAGCTGTCACCCAAAGTTAAACCTACAAGGCTTACTGAGCACTTGGAGTGTGGAGAATGCAGACTCGTGGGGATTTTATGCCCTTAACACTGGTAATGGCAACTGACTCACCATTGCTGTAAGCACTTTAGCTCTCCTTGAGTATGTTATGTTTTGCTACGAGTGTAGTTCATAATCTATAGCCGAGTGATCTAACAGTAACTACACTACAGTTATACTTAGAAAATTTGTTGCATATGTATGTGTTTTTAACTATAATTTTTAAAAATAGGCAATATTTCTATCAGAAAAAAATGTATCTATTTTTGTCTCCATTATCAGAATAAGAATAGGAAGAAATAAGATCTATATAGCATCTAAAAAGAAATAGACAATATATAACAATGGGCAAAGTGTAATTTAAATAAAATAGGTTCACTTAGATAAATGCAATATACTAGGTATCGAACCAGCATCGGATTCTACAATGCCTAAATAGCTTAGGAAACCTTACTTTAGTTATAAGTGAGCTGAGTGGGGCTCTTCAGGAAGGTAACTGACCTGATGGGAAATTACCGTGCACAGAAAATTTGAAAGTCTAGATGGACCAAATAGAGAACATAAGAAATCAGATACTGAGATTAAGACAAACTGGAGCCAGTGAGAGGCTATTTTCATTAATGGTGCATGCAAGAGTAGAGCTACTATGGAAAATCCATTAGCATAGCTACCAATACATTGGATACTTTAAGTCTTATTTACACTTTATTTGGGTGATATTTAAACTTACAATGTACTTGCATGCCTCAAAGGGTAGGTTTGTTTTATTTGTTATTAGTTTAAAAGCAGAGTTACAAGATTTCAGAAACATAAGAGGATTGTTTTAATGAAAGCACATTGAAAACAAGTATCTGTGTGTGTTTCTAGTATGGTGTTTTAAAAATATTAATAGTAAAATTTTGAATTACTCTCACAAATATTTTTCCATATTTTTTATTTTAGCTTGAATAAACCATTAATTTTAAATGGATAAAAAGTCAAATCTACGTGGAAGTTTAGATGAGGTCTCAAAAACAATAGTTAAGATCCTGCCAGGTTTTTTTTTTTTTTCCCCAAGAATAGCTAGAGATATAGCTTTATGGGCTCCATTGGGCATCCAATTGGTAATGAATATTTGCAAGGGGTTCCTTTATTCCCCAAGAATATTGTATATAAATATATCTCAATTACTTTTCAAATGGTTAGGGTAAAAATAAATAGAAAAGAAAAATGGTGAACCTGGAAATATTCCATTGTTGGTGTCACAGTAGTAGTTTTTAAACTGGAATCTCTGGCTGCTTGAATCAGAATTATTGTGGTTTTTGTTAAAATGAAGGTTCCTAAGGCCCATCTTAGACCTACTAACCCAGAATGCTTGAAGGTAGACCTAATAATCAAAATTTTAAATAAGCTTCTGAAAAGATTTTTATGAACACTAAGATTGAAAAAATCTAACACAGTGCTGATGAAAATTATAGTATAGGTTTTTCAAAATGTAAGTGGGTGTTTAGTGCAAAAACCTAGAAGTTGTTTGGTAGAATAATTTTGGAAAGTACAGTCAAATCAAAGTTAATACAAGGAAGCTAAAAATAGAAATTCCAACTTCTATCAGAAAGATGAACATTTTTAAAAAGAGATAGAAAGGGAGAAAATTGAAAGGATGTCTGAGAATTTTCTAGAAATGAAATATATAACTCATCAAATTAAAATAAAAAACTTGCCCAAGGGCTAAGAAGACCAATTCTGGCTGCATCATTTTTAATTATAAAATGTCAAACAATAATATTTATAAATAAGGGAAGGTCTCAATAAACTACTATATCCAAATAATGAAATATTAAGCAGTATTTAAAAACAATGTTCTTGATGAATCTTTATATAACATTGATATGTTTCTAGGCTGTGTTGATATAAATAAGCAAATTGAAGACATAATTTGAGTAAAAACATAAATACAAAATAATTATCCTTTTTTTCTATAACTACCTCTGAGTTTTTGAACATGGGTGTTTCTGTGTAGAAATACAGAAAAGGATTTGGAAGGATGTACAAGTTAGCGATGGTGATACTACTGGGGAAATGGAGTCCTGCCCAGAATTGAGGCTTAGGTGTGGTGAGAGCTATGGCCTTATCCCAATGTTCCAATATTTTAAAAGATAATTTTTTGGGTATTTCTTTTCTTGTTTACTTGTAGTAAAAAGCATAAAGTTAAATTTACTGTCTTAACTCTTTTAAAATGTATAGTTCAGTAGTGTTAAGTATTTTCACATTGTTACTCAAGAGATACCTAAAATCTTTCATGTTGTAAAACTGTAACTCTGTACTTACTAAACAGCAACTTCCATCATCTTTCCCCCAGCCTTTGGCAACCACCCTTCTACTTTTTGTGCCTATGATTTTTCTTCACCTTAGATACTTCATATAAAGTGGAATCCTACAGCATTTGTACTTTTGTGACTGGCTTATTTCAATTACTATAATCTCCTCAAGGTTCATCCATGTTAAGCATGTGACAAGACTTCCTTCTTTTTAAGGCTGAATGATATTCTATTGCATGTATGTACCATATTTTCCTTATCTGTTTGTCTGTTGAAGATACTGGGTTGCTTTTCCTTTTTGGCTATTGTGAATAATGCTACAGCAAACATGAGTATACAAATATCTCTTTGAGATCCTGCTTTAAACTCTTCATATACACATTTAGAAGTAGACTTGCTAGATCCTGTGGTGATTCTATTTTTAATTTCTTGAGGAACCCCAACACTGTTTTCCATAATGGCTGTCCCCTTTTACATTCCGACCAATAGTGCACAAGGATTCCAGTTTCTCAGCATGCTCACCAATACTTGTTATTTTTTGTTATTTTGATAGTGGCCAACTAACAGATGTGAAGTGGTATCTCATTGTGGTTCTAAACTGTATTTCCCTAATAATGAATGATGTTGAGCATCTTCTCATTCAATAGTCATAAGCAATAATGCTTATTGACTATTCATGTATCTTCTTTGGAGAAATACCTATTCACAGCCTTGACCCATTTGTCAATTGAGTTATTTATTGTCTTGTTGAGTTGTAGGAGTTCCTCAAATATTCTGGATATTAACTCCTTATAAGATATATGATTTACAAATATTTGCTCCCATTCCATAGGTTGCCTTTTCACTTAGGTCATTGCTTCCTTTGACTTGAAGACATTTTTAACCTCATATAGTCCTGTTGGTCTGTTTTTGCTTTAGTTGCCTGTTCTGTTGGTGTCATAGCCAATAAATCATCTCTCCTTTTTCCATAATTAGTCTAGTAAAAATTTTTAAATTTTGCTTATCTTTTCAAAAAACCAACTCTTGGTTTCATTGATTTTTTTTCTATTGTTTTCTATTCTCTCTTTCATTTATCTCTGCTCTAATCATTATTATTTTCTTCATTTTGCTAATCTTAGGTTTAGTTTGTACTTCCTTTATTTCCTTGAGTTTTAAGTTAAATTATGGATTTGAGATCTTTCTTGTCTTATAACATAAGTGTTTACCATTATAAACTTGCCTTTTAGTATTGCTTTAGCTATACTCCATACATTTTGATATATTATGTTTTCATTTCATTTGTCTCCAGATATACTTTAAATTTCTCTTTTATTTTTTCTTTGACCTATTTGCTGTTTAAGAGGGAGTTGTTAAGCTTCCATATTTTTTTTATTTTCCTATTTTCCTTCTACTTTTGATTTCTAGTTTTATTCCACTGTAGTGAGGAAGATATTTTATATGATTTCAATCTTTTGAAATGTTTTAATATTTCTTTCAAGTTCAAGTCTTCTGTTTCCTTATTGAACTTCTGTCCGGTTGTTCTATCCATAACCGAAAGTCAGATAGTGAAGTCTCCTACTATTACTGTGTTGCTGTTTATTTCTCCCTTCAGTTCTATCTAAGTTTCTTCCATATTTTGGGGAGCTCTAATGTGAGGTTTGTATATATTTATGATTGTTGTATCTTCCTGGTGAGTTGACCTTGTTATCATTATATATTGTCCTTCTTTGTTTCTTGTCACAGTTTTTGTCTTAAAGTCTATTTTGTCTGATGTAAATATGGCTGTTTCTTTTCACATCAGGTTCTCATTTGCATGGAATATATTTTTCCATCCGTTCACTTACAGCCTGTGTTCTTACATCTAAAGTGAGTCTCTTGCAGACAGCATATAGTTGAATCCTGTGTTTTATCCATTCAATCAACCTTTGTATTTTAGTAGGAGAGTTTAACCAGTTTACCTTTAAAATACTTATTGACAGGAAAGGACTTACTATTGCCATTTTGCTAATTGTTTTCAGTATGTGGTAGACTTTTTGTCTCTTTTTCCCTGTATCTCTGGTGCTGTAGCAAGTCATGATACTGGGACACTGCCTACGATCTGTCTGTTGACACTGTATCTTCTCTGGTGCTAGACTAAGACCCAGTGATCTACTTCGTTATCAGTGATCACCTGCTGGCACCCATTTGTGTCAGAGCTTAGATTCAGGCAAGATAAAAATCATTCTCTTGGTCAGCCCCTTAGAAGTCAGAAGTCAGAAGTCAGTGGATATGTTCCACCCTTTTCTTTCTCTTTCCAGGGAGAAGGCAGGAGTTGGGAGTTTTCTCTCAATGGCACTGTGCTTTGCTAGAGGGAGAAGCTGTGGCAAGTAAAGGCCATGCATTTTCCTACTGTCTTTGATATGGTTATTTTTGGCTACATGCTCACCTTGGGTACAGAAACACCTTAACTAAGTTCTGGATTGCTCACAAAGAAAATGGTCTGTGTATTGTTTTTAATTTCATATCTCTATGGAGGAAGGCGGGCCTGGGACTTCCTATTTTGCTACCTTGTTGGCATCAGTACCTCTATTTATGTATTTCTTGAATAGTTAAAAACTAATTTTTCAATAAATACATGTAGTCACAAATAACTTTAATGAAAACTTATGATCTAGATTAATTTAACAACTATGTATGTATATTCTACTGCATAAAATCCTTCTAGAAATATAAGCCTGAATTTCTTCAAGGACAGAATGAGGGTGTAACTTGCTAATTTATCTTTAATGTCCTTTCCTGTTATAATCCTATATAAGATTAAAAAGCTTATGCTAGGTCAAGTAGTCAGAGAACTAAAGAATCAGACCGAATCAAACAATTTTACCTGTACAAAATGGTTCTAATTTGTGTTTTTTAAAATCTTGATCTAATTTTTATTTTTTTAAATGTTCTAAAATAGGTGTTACTTTTACAATGTCAAAACACAGTTATAAAACCAGACGATAAAAAGATTAGTTTATACTCAGGAGTTGATTATGATTGTGTTTTTATTATACATTTTTTTTATTTCTCAGGCAATGGTACAAAATAACCGCATAGAGCTTCTCAATCATCCTGTGTGTAAAGAATATTTACTCATGAAATGGTGGGTATTTAATAGTATTTCTTGTTTAATGCTCTGCCTATTGGATCTATTACAAAGTCTTCAAAACAATTATATTGTAATGGTATTTTAATGTTTTGGTTTTTGTTATGTTAATGTTTTTACTTTGAAGAAATAAGTAAGGCAAATGCCCTAGAACTTAAAGTATGATAATAATAAAATAAAGTGAAAAAGACCAAATAAAAAGAAGTTAAGGTTAAAAAATGCTGGCATTGTTTATCATTAAATAAAATATTTGGAGTGGGAGGGAATTATTATATAAGACATGAAGAAACTCTTTAGAGACTAAAATTTATTTTTAACATTAAATGAAATATTTGGGGCATGGAAAGGATCATTATATAGAACATGAAGAAATATCCTGGACCCTGAAATTTAGTTGACAATGAAGAAAGAGGTGTGTTCTAGGAAGAGCACTCATATTGCTGACAGATTATATGGGTTAACATCCCGGCTCTTTCATTAATTTGTTAAGTCATAATTTGCTTAGAATTTGAGAGTCCTTCTCTGAAAATGAAAAAGGGGAAGTAGAAGATTTACTTGATTCTAAGCTTCAGTGAATTTACCAACAAGTTTTCTTAAAGAGATTATAACCACTTTTTCCCGAAGTATCTTAAGTAAATATTTTTGTTTGAAATGACTCAATTCTGGTTTGCTTATATTTTTGTAGGTTGGCTTATGGATTTAGAGCTCATATGATGAATTTAGGATCTTACTGTCTTGGTCTCATACCTATGACCATTCTCGTTGTCAATATAAAACCAGGAATGGCTTTCAACTCAACCGGAATCATCAATGAAACTAGTGATCACTCAGAAATACTAGATACCACGGTAATTCCAAATTTTAACTTTCTCAAATAAAAGATTATAAACAATGTATTTTTTCTTAAGACTACTAAACCAATAATAAATGTGACATATCAGGACTTCATTATAAATAGCCTGTAAGAATTTGTATACAGTACTAATTTCTCCTAAAATCCTTTGTGGAAGGAGAGGGAATATAAACAAACAGGTCAATGAATGAGTTTATAAACTAATTTAAAAGGAACTGACGTGTGTTAGATGCTACCTTAAATAGTGAAGTGTAAAACTTTAAAATAGGTGTACAAGAAAGCAGATTTATAGTTGCCAGGGACTGTGGGACATGGGAAATGGGGAGAGATGCTTTATGAATATGTAGTTTTCATCCAAGATGATGAAAAAGTTACAGAACTAGATAATAGTGATGGTGGTATTACACTGTGAATATACTTAATCTGCTGAATTACGTATTTTAAAATGTACACGTAAAACGTAACACTTTTAGAATGGTAAATTTTGTTGTATGTATTTTGTGACAATAAACAATTTTATATTGGCCTACAGATTCATATTCTTTTTTAATTCAATTATCAGTTTTTGAACTTCACTTAATAAGGACATTCTGAAATGAGGATGTGTTCATCTCTAGTAAATGATATGACTATTGGTGTCAGTTAAATTTTCTGTTCAACTCAAAGTGGACAGTATATAGAAATTAAGCAAAAAAAAGAAAAAATAAATTTAATAGTGAAAATTATGGAAATGTTAAAGTGTTTTATATCTCTCATAACTGTCTTATCCTTTTTTGTTTTAGAATTCATATCTAATAAAAACTTGTATGATTTTAGTGTTTTTATCAAGTATATTTGGGTATTGCAAAGAAGCGGGGCAAATTTTCCAACAGGTATGTAATACATTTTGTATCTCTAAAGTTGCACATATTTGAATATGCAGGACATAAGTTAATTGATAAGCTATTACTGGAGATAATATTATGTCATAATAAAATTACATAGCTTGACTAACATACAGATTCGAAACACCAAGCATAAATGTTTCAAAAGGTAGAAATCAAATGATTTTAGGTAAGGTCACTGCCTACCTGATATATCTATGAAAGAGATGTTCCACTTTTACTGGTCCTTAAGGATCTCTCTAACTACAAATGGTCTTTATGAGTTAACTTTCTTTTCTCTTACATAGTTTTAAAGATCTTGCTAACATAATGGTTAAATTTTGAACTTGATAATTTTAAATGTAAATGTTTATGAAGAAGTTATCTGGCCCGACTCCATTTCAAATGAGTCTTTGAATTCCTTTTCTAACAGAAATGCTTTTTTTGATTAAATAAAATTCCAGGTTTTAATACAATTTTGGAACTTTTTACAGCAAAATTTTTACTTTATATTCTACTTTTTAAATGAGTGAGCCAAGTTCGGATCAGAACCAAGTGTATAAATTGTCTGCAGGTCCTACCTTTGGTTGATAAATGGCATAGATCCTTCTTTTCTCAGTATGGAGGTTGGAAAGTCTTTACAATTTTTTTGTATATTTTAATGAATAGCATTTTTATAAATCTTCTGTCTTTCATACAACACCTCACTTTCTGTGAAAATTTTCTTTGTTGCATCATGTAAGCACAGATGTTTGCATTTATAAATTTGATAATATTGCTTTGCATTTTTAAAACATTATACATTGCAAGTACTTTCATATAGATACTTTAAGAAATTTGTCACAATTCTGATAGACTGTAATGTTGCATTTTACCTTAAACAATTTAAGGCACATTATTTAATTTTTCTTGCCGTCATTTTCATTTTCCAGAAATGAAAATTACAGATTATAGTTTAAATTGAGCTATAAAGTTACATGAATTTTCTGTCAGATTTGATCTCCACATTTTCTTATTGATATTTAAATGATCTACTCTGTTGGAAATCTAATGCCCAATACATAAAAAGTTTGAAAATACCATTATTATTTGTTTTTATTTCCTAATTAAGTTTTGGTGCATGTCCCAAACCTTTTTAGAAATAACTTTAGTTCATAAAGAGAGCTCCACATTCATGTTCTTATATGGGTAGAAAGGCCCAGGAATTACTAAACCAACTTGCAGTCCCCAAGAAGTTTCCTTAAGATGGAGTGGACTCCACAGGGAAAGCCCAGCAATTTGTAAGATTTCCTTAGGCGTCAGACTCCCATAACACCAGGTTAACGGAGGACTCTGGGCCGTCTCCAACACTGATTCATACCCTGGGGGCACTGAAGTCAATCCAGGATGGCATGAGGTTACTCCTTGGTCCTAAACTTCTCCCCAGCTGGCTGCAAAGCTGGAAAAATTCTATTACTGGGTGCATGTATATAACCACCTATAGATGCTAGGTCTCTATATGTGGTAATTTTTTATTATTTTCTATCCCAGAAAATGAATTATTTTATGGATATGAGCAATGTTTTGGAATGGATTATCTACACGACGGGCATCATCTTTGTGCTGCCCTTGTTCGTTGAAATACCAGCTCATCTGCAGTGGCAATGTGGAGCAATTGCTGTTTACCTCTATTGGATGAATTTCTTATTGTATCTGCAAAGGTAAAACAAGCTTGAATGATTTCCACATCCTTTAAGCATTTTTAATATCAAAAGAAAAACTACTGTACCTGGTGTAAATTTAAAACTGACTTATTCCTTTTCCAGTTGTTTCAAAATATGAAGAATTTTTTTTTATACCCTGTTAAGGAAAGGCTGGAGCATGGTTCCAGAGTTCAGAATGAAGATCAGGGTTTCTCAAACTCAGCACTATTGAACTTTGTGGCCAGATAATTCTTTCTTCTTCTCCTTCTCCTTCTCCTTCTCCTTCTCCTTCTTTTCTTTTTTTTTTTTTATCTGTGGAGGGGGACTGTCTTGTATATTGTAAAATGCTTAGCAGCATTCCTGGCTCCTTGCTTCTGCCTACTAGATACCAGTAGCATCCACCTTACTCCATTTGTGACAACCAAAAATGAATGCAGACGATGCCAGATGTTCCCTGTGTGCCAAATAAGCCCTGGTCAAGAACACTGGTCTAGACAAATCTAGATTAAATAGCGGGAGTAAATGGGAAAAGTATTGACTATTCTTGTTTTACCTGATATTATTTTGTAAGCATTTACTTTGAATTAAAACACTCAAAATGAACTGATAGATAGTATGGGGAATCAAAGTGGTATACAAGAAAAAATAAGCCCAAAGAATCTAATTCTAGATTTCCCAGGCCTCTGACAGTTGGTAATGTTGAGTTTCATGTTATTTCACATAATCTTTCCAATAATGAGGCCAATGTTATTATTTGCATTCTCTAAAAGAAGAAGCTGAAGCACTGAGTTCAGTAACTTGCTGAAGATCTCAGCGAGTCAGTCAAGATACAGGTATTTAACCAAAGTCTTTCTGACTCCAGGGAACATGTCTTTTCCACCATATCTTCTGCATTACTGTGTCATGAGCACAGTGATAGAGAGTTGAGTGCCGCCCCTTGGAGAGCACATGGTATGGTGAGAAAGGCAGTGGCCCAGAAATAGGATTTAAGACAGGTTCAGGCACTGTCGCACCCTTGGCTCTGTCATTATTAGTGGCTTTAGTGAGTCATTATATGTCTCTGTGAATTTAGCTGAAGTCCCTTTCAACGTTAGAATCTTGTAAGTTCCTTATTTAAAAGTCATCTTTGTCAAAGGCAAAGTACAAGTTAGAGGCCAGATGACACACCAATTATCTATCCAAACATTTCACAATATAGGATGCAGGGGGTAGAAAAGAAAACCGAAGAAGATGAAGAGGATAAAATGCAAATCATGTGGTGTGTCCCCTGCATTAGGTGCCTTCTGGTTCACGAACTCAATCTCTGCATGATGCAGTACACAATTTATCTCTCTAATTTCTTTATTAAGCATTTGGTAGCATTTTCTTTGATATTGAGAAGCTATTATTTTTCTCTCCTACTTCAGTCGAAGTAATGTCCAGTCGTCAAGTGGTAAAATGATTTAAGGTAACATTAAGGCTGGGCACAGTGACTCACGCCTATAATCCTAGCCCTTTGGGAAGCCAAGGAAGGCTGCCGCTTGAGCCCAGCAGTTCGTGACCAGCCTGGGGGTGAGGTATGCCTGTGGTCCCAGCTACTCGGGAAGCTGAGGCAGGAGGATCACCTGAGCCCGGGAAGTCAAGGCTGCAGTGAGCAATGATTGCACCACTGCACTCCAGCTTGGTTGACAAAGCAAGACCCTGTATCCAAAAAAACAGATAACATTAATAATGAGAATTAAAAGCAAAAGTAATGTGACTAACAGCTTGAAAATGAAGACATGATTATTCAATTAATTCTTATGTTTTCTTTTTCAAAATAACTGGCCTCAAGGATCTCATCTGTGAAATCTAATACCTGATTTAATACATGATAAATATTGTCACTGAATGAATACACTTTGACTACAAAAGTGAGTAAATGTGTGTGTCTGTGTGTTTTTTTACTTTTCTAGATTTGAAAATTGTGGAATTTTTATTGTTATGTTGGAGGTAATTTTGAAAACTTTATTGAGGTCTACAGTTGTATTTATCTTCCTTCTTCTGGCTTTTGGACTCAGCTTTTACATCCTCCTGAATTTACAGGTAAGACAGTTGCATCAGTAGTTGATTTTGTCGCTGTGAATTATGGAAATATATATTTATACTTAAATCTAAATAGTCTAGAAAATTCTTAATTGCATAACATTATTCGAATACTTTAGTTTTTATCTGCTATCTCTTTCAAATGACTTTTATTGCTGAGAAAATGTATAGTCGTGTTAAAGTAACTTTGTCCATTGTCAAAAAGTTTATGTATAATGCAGATGATTTATTATTTATGCAGATAACATATTTTTGATGACTTTACCACTGTTTACTAATATCTTATCACTGTATTTCAGTAGCTATATACCTATGACTTTAAAAATGTATTCTGAATATAATTTTTATCATTCTACCTCCAGGAAACACTTTTTCATGGTAGAAACTTTGCATTTCATTTGTTCCTCACCATGTGTTTTCAGGATCCCTTCAGCTCTCCATTGCTTTCTATAATCCAGACCTTCAGCATGATGCTAGGAGATATCAATTATCGAGAGTCCTTCCTAGAACCATATCTGAGAAATGAATTGGCACATCCAGTTCTGTCCTTTGCACAACTTATTTCCTTCGCAATATTTGTCCCAATTGTCCTCATGAATTTACTTGTAAGTAGTTTTTTCTTGTATTTTCTGTTTGTTGATCATTTGAAACATTTTATAATGATAATTATTTTTTACCTTCTTTAATCTCCCTCCAATGGGGAGATGAGGAAGGGTCTACTACAAAATCTATTCATTCAACACTCATTTGGTGCCTGGGAAGCATCAGGCATATCAAGAGGCTCAGGGCATGCAAAGATGCATGCACTTGGCAAATATCAAGGATCTACTAAATGCCAGTAACTGTTACAAGTTCTGGGAACCAGTGATGAAGAAAGCAAACCAATATTCAGTCCCAGTGTGATTACAAACAGTCAGGAAGTTAGGTAATAAACAAATAAATGTGTTGCATGATGTCATGGGAGTGATAAATGCTATGAAGAAATAAGAAGCAGGGAAAAGCAATAAAGATGAAGGCGTGTGATGTTTTGGAGTTGGAAAGGGGATCAGAGGTTAGGCAGAGACCTTTATGGAATATATTGTCTCTATGCTCGAATTTACCATTGACCAGAGATTCAAGTGGGGAAGTCTCTCATGCAGAGGACATCTACAATGTTCAGATGCCACCTTGAACCCAGTCAAAGCCTAGACAGTATCAGCAGACATGAGAGTGCCTTTCCACATGGAATTCTCTAGAGAATCTGCTCAAGGCATGAGCATGTTGTCTGATGCAGGCAAAGGTGCATCCCATTCCAGGTCCATGGGGAGTCTTTATTGGCATTGTTGTGCCTGTTTTTCCTTTATCCATTTATGCACACCTGTACGTATTCCACACACTTTCTTTGAGTCTGACTATGTATCAGAGACCGTACTAGGCAGTGTTTCTGGAAAGGAAAAAAAATATGCAGATGAGTAAGTATTTTGATTCATTTATTTGATACAACTCCAGAGTTTTATTTTGGTGACCTAGGAAAACAAAGGATGGCAATAGGAATAATGGAGAATGACATAAAGCCCACATTCTTCTCTGATAATTGTTTATGTTTTGGAAGATAATTATCCAGAAGAGAATTGGGCTTAGCAGTAGTACAGGTTGGCCCCATTCTGAAGATCCACACATCCGGCATCCATTGTGCATTTCTACCTGGATATCCTGAAGGAAAATCAAACCAACAGAGCCAAAACGAATGTTATCTTTTCCTTCAGAATCTCTACTGCCTCTCAGTAGAATCTCCTAGTCATCCTACTCAGATCATTGGCAGATAGTCTCTATTTCACTCTCCCACATTTTTCGTCAGTTCTTTCAATAATTCTTTGGCTTTCACATCTGTCTGCTTCCATTTGGCTTGGACTGTCATGGTTCCTCATCCAAATTGCTCCAGCAGCCTCAAGAGCATCTCCACCTTACCTCACTGCTTTGTCTCATTCTTCCTACAAATGGCCACCATAGTGATGCTCTGATAATGAAAAACTAATCCCATCAGTGGCTCTTTTAAATATTTTTCCATGCCTCTTCAAAAGCTTTAATCCAGTCCAAACCCATCAGCATAGCAGGCAAAGGTCCCTGTGAACTGGATCTTCCCAAGATCTTTCCCAACACCTCACTGTTGCCAGGACTTACCCAGAAATGCACACTCCCTGAGTGTGCCACACTTTCCTTCATGCTGCCTAGACTCTGTACAGGCTCTTCCTTTTGCCTGGAAATCCTCCCACCATGGGTTAGCTCTAAAATTTCAAAACTCAGCTGAGGTATCATTTCTTCAGGGCAGACTTCCTTAACCACCCGCCCGTCTCCAATTACCTTACTCTATTGGGTGCTCTTTCCTTGTGTTACCATAGTTTTTAGGATACAAACAAATAATAATAATAAAACCTACTTCCTAGATTATTGCAAAGAATGAATGAGCTAATACAAGGAACTTAAAACAGTACTTGGCACATGATAAGCATTTGATAAATGTTAATGACCATTAAAAGTTAATAATTGATCTCTTCTATGGCTTATAAGCTCAAATGTCTTCAGAGCCCAGGCAAGTATCTAAAATATGTGAAGCAGCAGGTATGAAATGGTTAGTTTTAGGGTTAGTTTTTGTTTTTTTGTTTTTTTTTTTTTTCAAAGACAGGATCTCATTCTGTGACCCAGGCTGGAGTACAGTGGCGTGATCATGGCTCACTGTAGCCTCCACTTCCCAGTCTCAGCTGATCTTCCACCTCAGCCTACCTAGAAGCTGCGAATACAGGTGCTCAACACCACACCCAGCTAATTTTTGTAGAGATGGGGTTTCGCCATATTGCCCAGGCTGGTCTGGAACTCCTGGGCTCAACTAGCCTCCCAAATTTCTGGTATTGCAGATGTGAGATGCTGCACCTGGCAGAGATGGTTGGTTTTGATGGGCGCCAATGTAAATTGGAGAGAACACCCATCTGAAAACTTGCAAATTAAAAACCAAAACAATATTATCCTACCCAGTGAAACCTATTTCCTGACTATATCCAGTTCTCAGTGCTAGTTTGCAAGCCCTCGAATATATTCTCCCTCTCTTCATTCATTCTGTGACTGTTTTGTTTACCTATTATGTGCCCTACTCTATACTAAGCACTGGGCATACATGGTGAGCTTGACAGATCCCTCATCTCATAGGGTTTACTGGACTTTGAGCTCCTCAAGAGCAGTCACTGACGTTTCTTTCTGGTGCAGCATGCAAGATGCTGCTCAGCAAAGGCAGGAACTAAGTACCAGAAAAATAAATGAGTGAGTGAAATGAGTGAATTCATCAGATTGAGTAGAACTGAGCTAACAGCTTCCCCCCACCTAATTCTATCTAGCCATACATTTCTGGTTTCTCACCAGAGCCTCTCCTGCCCTTATAGTATATGTCTTCCTTCTGAACATATGTAAGATATAAAATGTATCATTCTCTCAGTTTAATATATTTTTCCATGTTGTTAAATCCCTCTTGTCTACCTTAGTTACTAAACTCCTGGAGTTTCCCACCATGTTGTGTGGCTACACCCAATTGCATGTGATATCACATCATCCCTGTCCTTTCAAAAAATAACAGATTATCTTAAATGAAATGAATTTCAGATTAATTCGTGTGTCATAAGTTTTCATAACACTTAAGAGTACTGAACCTCCGAATGTGGCCATCACTGTTGCAGAGGTATATAGTCCTTGTAGTTTTCTGCAAGGTGTATTACTAAAGTATTCTGCAGCTACTACTAGTAGATCATATGCCCACACTCCCACTTTAGCCACAGAGACCTTGCTATGGTTTGAATTTTTATGTCCCACCCAAAATGTATATATGGAAACCTAATCACCAAGAAAATGGCATTAGAAGGTGGGGCCTTTCAGAGGTGAGTAGGCCATGAGGGGAGAGCCCTCATGAATGGAATTAGTTCCCTTATAAAAAAAACTATGAGGGAGCTTATTAGCTCCTTTGTCCTGCTGCCACATGAGAACACATAGAAGGTGCCACCTATGAGGAATGGGCTGTCACCAGAAACCAGTTCTGCCGAGTCTTGATTTTGGACTTCCCAGCCTGCAGAACTGTAAGCAATTGATTTATGCTATTTATACTTTACCCAGACTAAACTATTTTGTTACAGCAGTGTGAATGGACTAAGACAGACCTTACATGCATTTTTCAGTGGGCCGTTAAACTGTGGTGATTAAATTTTGTGTCATACTTCAGATTGGTTTGGCAGTTGGTGACATTGCTGAGGTCCAGAAACACGCATCATTGAAGAGGATAGCTATGCAGGTAAGTGCAGTGCTTCCCCACTTATGGCAGTGTTATCTTCTGGTAAACACACAATAAGTTAAAAATATTACAAGTCAAAAATGGGCATTTTAAAGGAATATGCCAGTTGTAAATTTATAGCACTTACACTGTAAAGTTGGACTGTTTACCCTCCTGATCATGTGGTTGACTGGGTTCTGTGGCTCGCTGCCACTGCCCGGCATCCTAGGAGAGTACCACACATTGCTCGCCCAGAACAGATCAAAGTTTAAAATTTGAAGTACAGATTCTACTGAATATACATCACTTTCACATCACCATAAAGTCAAAAATCATGAGTCAGACCATCCTAAGTTAGGTATTGTCTGCATCACGTTTATTTAAACTTACTGAAACTAACACCATTATCGTTACTTCCTTTTCTGAGAGCACAGTTCTTTAGCATGGAAGCTTTCTTAATCCTGAGGAGTCACATCCTGTGTCTGTTTGCATGTTATCTGGTATACCTGCTCTAATAAAAGATGATGAAAAAAAATGTCCTAGAACAATCTTAGCAGAGAAATTGAGAAATTTGTGTTATGTTAAAATGTGGCCACCCAGGTAGCTAGCTGCTGGATCAAGAGCATCACTGGCATCCTAGCCCCACTGTTCAAAGGCGCTCCTTATATTTTATGCAGGGAATCACACGGTCCCCACGGCATGATTTATGTTGAAGTTTTAACTGCATCCGTGAGGTTTTGTTCTCTTGTGACATCTCTCTCATTTTTATAGACAATTTGATGTAAAATTTGGTGTCAAAGTTTCCTGGCTAGGTATTTGGCTATTGAACCTTGTGAGGTACCTTTCTGTCATACAACACAAAGTTATTTTTATGCTCTTGACTGGATTGTCTTTAAATTTCAAATTCAAATGGCCATTTTTGATGCTTCAAGGATATTTGTTGACCAGTTGACTATATGCATTCAGAAACTTTGGCCAGTTTGAGAGAGGAGATGGAAAAGTCAGGTAATGATATAACTTTCTATTCACTCTTGTCTCCTCTTCACTTTTATTTGTCCAAATTCTTTCTTCTCTGTTATTCATTCAGCCATACACTAATATTTATTGATTGATAAACAATGTTTCAATACATAGTGTACACAAAGTCCAGTACAACTTATGAGAGCCCAGAGGAAACAGAGGGATGTGATCCCTGACTATTCTACTTAGCACACCAGCTAGGCATTCATAGAATTAAATATCAAAAATCAACTGAGAACCATTTGTAAATTCTATGCTCTATGACATGGCTGTATATTATACAGAGATACAGAGTGATTGGAACATTTAGAGAACAAACAGAAATGATTATCAGGTACAGAAAGAAAATGCAAAAATAATTAAGGGAATGCTCCATGGAAGGGGTGAGATGAGTCAGTGTTGAAAGGTAGTTGAGATTTAACCGGACATTGATACCGTCCTGAAAGGAGGGGCCAGCAAGAGCAAAGGGCCACATCGGAACTGGGGAAAATGGCCAAGGCACTGGCCCAAGGCCCCCTTGCCTGGAAGGATCATTCATGTTAGTGGGTGATTAGATTGCTCCAAATGATAGGGGGGTTTATTCAAAACCAGCAAAGAAAAACCTTAGTAAAGGGCACTAAATGATGAAGTACTTCAAGTTATTTTGTAAGTTAGCGAAGAGTTATTCTCAGCCTTCCACAATGAAAATGGTGTTTATAGTGATCTGTTATTATTTTGGCATAGTGAGGAAAAATTGAAGGCAGGAAAAGCTAATGGCAGGTTATTACTGTCGCAAAGATGGTGTTTAGGACTTCAGGTGTATGGATATGGAGAGGAGATGTATAAACCTCTTGGCAGGTATGTCAGCAATACCTCATAACTGCCCTAACAGCTCTTTAAAATATCTTGGGGAATAGATAAAAACAAGAATACAAGCAAAGTTGGGGAAGCTCACTCAATTGCAGTGTCGGTGGGGTTGAGCTGAAAAGCACAAACCTATATTGTTTACTCTGCTCTCTGAAAGTAAATGGCACAAATCCTAGTACCCCCATGTTATCTATGCCTTGTTTTGGATCAAAAACAGCATCGACTGGAAAACCAGAAAGCCATTCTCCTACTTCTCCTGAATGGTTTCTTAAGAAACTCTCTGCATCCTATGCTCAAACCTATGTCTGAGACCACAGCAGAACCATGAGCAGAACCAGACAAGTAGCACACATTTCCGACAGGGCCATTTAGTGCTTTCAGAGAATCATCTCCATGGGAAGTGGAGACAGGCCTTGGGACAATGCATGCTGGGAGATGTGTTCTTTATTGGGACTCTCAGTTCCTTAGGGACAGGTGTTATGAGTATTTTGAGGAGCTTGAAACTGTTTGGGTATTTTTAAATGTTGGTATCTCCACTTTCCACCACAGTTTTGGCAGCTGCAGACAGTCCATAAACATTTATATCCCTGCTGCAATTTAGAAAGGGAAATCCACAGAGTGCATCTTACCCTTCAGCATGGAAAACCCACAAGTTAGAGGAGGTAAAGATGCTCCCTGAGCCCAGTGGAGCCAGGCTCAGTGGGTCCCGCCAGACCCACACTGGACCTGGGACTTTGCTTGCCAGCCTCCCCCAGGACCATCTTTGAGAGACCTATGTAGATAATGAAGAGCTTAAGACACACTATGTATTTTATCTGTTGGCAAACATCAAGCTTGAGTAAATCTTTTTCAATCAAGTGTGAAGTAATAAGACGTGACCTCTAAAACTGTATGTATGGGAAGGGGAAAGTAGTATCACCCTAAAGAGCAAAGGGGAAAAAAAGGAACCCTAGAAATTATTATAGAAAATCAGTGAAAATATTTAACTGGTAGTATTAATAAAATACAAGAAAACATAGCTTTTCTTGAAGCTGAAACTAATGCACAGTATGTTAAATGGTGGTAAGTGCTGTAAAAATAGCAAAGAAGCCACATGGGGGAAAGTCATGTGGGGGACAGTGGGGAGCCACAATTTTAAGCAGTGGTGTCAGGGAAGTTCTTACCATTTCACTCTTTATGGCTATAAATCGCTAATATTGGAAGGTGTTTGGTGTTAGAAAGAAAATCTCACTAGTAGTTACAGTAAACATACCTATTTACCAGATGCAAAGGGGTATAAAAAAGCAGAGATAAATTTGGCAAAAATAAATGAAAAAAATTAAATGTGGGGAAATATCTCATTTGCTATCCCTGAAAATAGTAATTATACTTAAAATTCATCATAGATAAACCATTTTGCACCTGATAGCACAGACATGAAAAATGCATGACATACTCTTAGGCATGAGAGTTCTAATTCTTTTACTGCTTACGTTTGTCTTCCTGCAGTTAAGCACTCCTTCTCTCCTGCCCTAGGTGTGTATACATATGTACACACACACGTGTGCATGCACACACACATTTACACTGTCCAGTTGTGCACATTTTGTAGTATTGCAACACCCCAGAAGTATGAACTACCCTTTTCTTCTTTAAATCTCCAGCATTGAACAATAAAACATCAGGTGACTATCCCTGAACGATAAAGAGCAAGTAACTAAATATTGAATTCCTTTTTTAAGCAACTTCTTCCTCTCTTTCTTTTCCTGCTCCAAGGCAGATTGCTGCCCTGTCAGTGGGTGATGTGAGAGGAAGGGGCAGGTGACTGTGAGCTAGGGGATAAGGAAGCCTGGCCAGCCCAGCTGTGGCACAGAAGTCAGGACATAGAAATCAGTTTTCATTTTGCTGTATTAATGATCACCTCTGTGCCATATAAAAATTCCAGATACTAACTAGTGATTCTGTTATTAAACCCAAAATGCACTTTAGGTGGAACTTCATACCAGCTTAGAGAAGAAGCTGCCACTTTGGTTTCTACACAAAGTGGATCAGAAATCCATCATCGTGTATCCCAACAAACCCAGATGTCGTGGGATATTATTTGTAAGTACACGTAACAAATAACATCAATAACATGACACTGTTTGACATTCATTCATTGTGTTAACCCTAAGGGGGCCCTTTTATAGACTTTAAGTCTTCTCTGCCTGTGGGCAGAGAAGTTGTGCTTTTAAAAAAAAAGGATATGATTAACCCAAGATGTGAAAGAGCTGGGTGAAAGGAGGGTGATATTTGCTCTCCCCTTTCAGGTGGCTCATCCATGGCATCTGTGTTAAATGCATGCTGTCCCTGTTAGAGCAGATGGGCCAGGGACCAGACACCCTTTTAGTGTCTTTTTTACAGTACAGGTATACTTTATTTGCTTTTCCCAGTCACATGTCATTTACATTTATGTGTAGATATATATGTGTGTATATACAGCCAAGTGTTTAGAATACACAATAATGAACACACATTTACACACACACACACACACATACATACATACACACAATGTATTAATCCGTTTTCACACTGCTATAAGGAACTGCCCAAGACTGGGTAGCTTATAAAAGAAAGAGGTTTAATTGACTCCCAGTTCCGCTTGGCTGGGGAGGCCTCAGGAAACTTGCAATCATGGTGGAAGGTAAAGGGGAAGCAAGGCACCTTCTTCACAGGCAGCAAGAAGGAGAATGAACACATGAGAAACTACCAGACCATTATAAAACCACCAGATCTTGTGAGAACTCACTCACTATCACGAGAACAGCATGAGGGAAACCACCCCCATGATCCAATTACCTCCACCCAGTCTCTCCCTTGACACGTGGGGATTGTGGAGATTATAATGCAAGATGAGATTTGGGTGGGGACACAAAGTCTTAACCATATCACACACACACACATGAACACACATGCACACACACACACAGTGTCCACTATAGAAAATGAGCTAATTAAGCGATCAAAGACTAAGCAAGACCATTGCATTATAATGGAAGAAGGGCCATATGAAGAGCCAGAATAACTGGGTGCGAATCCTTAGTATGCCTGGGCTCCCTTCATCTCTATACCTGTTCTTCCTGAGTCCTTTTCAGGTTAATTTCCCCTGTGTAGTCATAAGGTGATAAAGTGGCCCTGAGTATCAGTCTAGGCTTTATTCTAACCCCACAATATCTCTCCAACTGATTTTACACATGTCCATGGTTACAATTACTACCGAAACAGAATGCTCAGCAACTGATTTCTCAATCCTAGAGCTCACCCTTCAGTTCCCGGCCCCTACACCCAGCTGCCTATTTGACATCTCCACTTGCATGTTTTAAAGGTGCCTCACATTCAGCAGGTTCAAAACCAAACTTCAATGCTTTCACGTTTCACCCTCTCCTCACATACCCCTACAGGAAACGAAGTGAAAAAGTCCTGGTTCCTCTTTGCAACAATGTCAGCACCATTCATTAGCCTGTGTGAGCCAGCCACCCAGGAGTCACCCTTGATCTGTCCCCTCCCTCTCCTTCTCCCCTCAGTCTGGTCCATTTGACTTCCTGGGTGGCCTGTGCAAGTCACCATTTTCTCTCGCCTGGAAGCCTAGAATTACCTCATTCTTGATCGTTTCACATCTGCCCTTTGACCCTCTCCAGTCAACTGTGGTTTAAAAGATATTAAATTAAAATGAAATGTATTAAAATAACATTTCAGAAATTTCTCCAGGTGAAACTTTGTTGATTGGTTGAGTTGTATGGGATAATGTGCAGTGCAGTTTTAGAAATTAGCAATGAATCTCGTATAGAATACCACCTTCCATGATGGGCATTTCTCATGAAAATGTACAGAACAATTCAGCTAAGCCCCTTTCTAAACAATTTTCTACCCTAATTTACTGCTCTTCTGTTTTCTCTGTACATGTTTTATTTCTCTCTGACTATATGTATGACTTCCTTTCACAGCTCTTTCTTCACATATCTCTTTCTCTTGGCAGATTGTGGATTCCTTGAGGGCATAGCTATGCCTTATGCATATTTGTATCAGTGGTGGTTGAATTTTGGCACATGCTTAAGAAAAAGTTCCTGAACTGAATTCAATTTGAGTAACTACTATTTTTTTATCCAGCAGCATATATTCTATTTTTTATTTTGCACTGGAGAAATAAGACAAGAAATACCAAATGCTGATACATCTTTAGAAATGGAAATATTAAAGCAGAAATACCGGTATGTATTTTTCCTTCTATCTGTACTTGAGAAATTTAAAACTCATAAATAATAATGCACAATATAAGGTTATATTTTATATTGGTGTTTATTTATTTTATAATTGTCATGCTTTATTGACAGCTGTAGCTAGTGTATTGAGAGTTATGAGATATTCTTTAGAACCAACAACATATTTGCCACTATTCATCAATCAGTTTGGCTTCCAATAATAAGTGAATAAAAATTAAAATGCTGATTTCCTTTCTCTTGGAGGTAGTATCAAAAACTGTATTCTTCATCTGAATTCATAAAGCAAAGCTCTGAAAGCTTTTGAAGATCCCTGGAGTAACTATGTGGTGGGCAGTGGTTAAGCATGAGGGTTTTACAGTTAGTTAGTACCTGAGTTCAAACCCCTATTCAACCAGGTACTTAATAACTGTGACACTGGGCAAGCTGCTTAACCTTTCTCTATAACAGTTTCTTACCTGTAAACTGGGAACAAAAATAAACTAGCCATGAACTAACAGTGTAACTTTGGGAAAAAATCATTTAAACTTCAAAAACATTGTGTTTCCTGGAAGGATTGTGACTACCGAGGTTAAAACCTATGCCTTCCTACATTCAGAAGGGCTAAAAGAATAAGTGAAAATAAATTCATGAAATGTGTATGTCCTTTTAGGCTGAAGGATCTTACTTTTCTCCTGGAAAAACAGCATGAGCTCATTAAACTGATCATTCAGAAGATGGAGATCATCTCTGAGACAGAGGATGAAGACAACCATTGTTCTTTTCAAGACAGGTTTAAGAAAGAGCAGATGGAACAAAGGAATAGCAGATGGAATACTGTGTTGAGAGCAGTCAAGGCAAAAACACACCATCTTGAGCCTTAGCTCCTCAGACCTTCAATGAGGCTTCTAATAGGGGGGTGCATGACTTGCTGGTTCTAATTTTCAGTTTAAAAAGAGTGAGGAAGAAGCAGAAATCTGATTTCACTACGTGTGAAATCATGGTTCCTGCATGCTATATAAAAGTAAGCCATCTTTTATCCTCTACTCATATTTTCTACCAATCACTATGTATTGGGGATATCTTTGCAGATATGTTCAAATTGGACTTGACTTTGATGAGAGATAATCTCATTATTTGAATGGATAGAGAATGAATTTGCTAGAACACACATTTTTAATGAAAAGAAGTAATAAATGTAACTATTAAGCTAGAATGCAAATGTCAGTACTAAATTCCTGCTTGCTAATTGCATAACATGTGATGCCCTAGAAAATAGTCACAAGTATTAATAATGCCTTAGATGATAGTCGTAAATATTAGGTTGAGGTCTACCTAACCTAAGCTGCTTCTTGGAAAGCTTCTTCATGTTGAAAGAACCTGTGGGTGGCACCATGTGCACTATTCTGTTCCTACTGTGATGAATAGCCCTACCCTTCTTGCTGTCCCCAACACACCTGATGTCACTTTGAGCCATATAGTTGAAGCAAAAATTAATAGGCCTTATGATATGCACGAATTTTACTGTAGATAATATATGTTGTTTCTGTTTTTGTTTGCCAATGAGCATAATAAATGTAAAACCTATATAGTATCCCTGTCATTATTGTATGAACCTTTGTTTGAGATTTGAAAAAACACGCCTCCATCACATATTCCCTTTTTTTCTTTTGATGTCTACTCAAATCATGAATTAATTAATACCTCATCATTAATCTTTTCAAAGTCCTTCTCTTGTTTTGTCTGATTTTCTCCATCATCCTGATTTGGATGTTTATTCACTCACTACCCCCAGGAGACATTCACTCTAATGGATATGTCTGTGGCTAAGTACGTGTCCTTGTGTTATGCTGTACAGTGTTGTTTTGAATCTGTTGTTATTCACACAGATGTTATTATGCTATAGCTTTTATTTCTGTTTTTTGATTCTTATTTCTCATCTCACTTATTTCTTATTATTTTTTTTACTCATTTCTGTTTCTTACTCCTTTTCTCTGGACATGATGTTTACAAGATACAATTGTGTTACTGTATTCCATCTAGTACAGGGCTTTTGATGTGGCTTACTATTTCATTGTGGGCACCCACCACAATGGACCTTTCTAGAGTTGGACAGCTTGGTTACTTCCACCTTCCTGCACACATTCTCAAACATACTGATATTCATACAAACCAGCAGAGTGCTAAGGGACAATATGTACTATTACAAAACCAGACACTTTTACATTCATGGTCCAACACAACACACAGCCTAGAGGGAATGTTGTATATGCCTTAATCTTTGATATGAATAATATCTGTGTTCTTTATATTTCTTAAAACAGAAAGGCTGGAAAAATCACAATACAGGAACAATAACCAAAGATCTCTTGATCATAAAGACAAATGGTCTTTTCAGTCTTCACTCTTCTCAAACCTTGTGTGGCATTGCACAATATGGATATCAGTCAAAATTCACTGAGTGCTAAGAATGTGAGAAACACTGTACCATGCCTGTCGTGGGAAATATTTAAATAAACGGATTGTCTTACAACAATCTCATCAACCTGTACTCTCAAGAAGCTTATAATTTAATGGTCTTCATTGATTTTCTCAGTTCTTTCTCCTTTAGCAAACACAGAACTGCTTTTCCACTGTTTCCACTGATTGCTTCTTTCTTTCCCGACTGGCTTCTATTTCCTGCCAACTAACTCCATGTATACATCCCTGAGGTCTGTACCTGACTCTGTTTCCTCTGTTTCCTCACTTCTGCTCCTTCTCCTAAAATCCAGTCCAACATTTCTGCAGTTCTTCAAATTAATTACGTAGAAACTTGAATTTGGTGGTAAGAGAAACAAACCAACTCCTCTGGACTTCCTGTTTTCCATCAATGGTACCAGGATTCTCTCAGGCTCCTAGACTCAAAAGGACTCAACATACTAAATTGAGTTAATCTTCCTAAAGTGAAGCCCTAAGCCTTCACACCCATGCTAAAAAGCTTGAACGTTTTCTTTTTCTTCATAAGTAACCTAATCTTCTTAACCTACCTTCTCAATCCAAATTAGCTTTATCTTCCAGTATTCATTTCATCCAAATTGGAAGACCATTGTTTCATGAAGACACTATGTTTTCCCAACTCCCTACCTCCAACTCTATTCTCTTCCAACCAGAATTTCCCCTCTCTAACTCCTAAAGCTCAGTTTAAATGGCATCTCCACCTTGAAGTCTTTTCCTAATGCTCCCCACTCATTATGCTTCCTACCTCCTCTGAACTGGCACAGACTGTACTTCTCCTCTGCTACTGCAGCCTGTTAATGGTGACTGTGACTTGCCACGTCCTCCCCCAACTAGAGGGTAGACTCTCCGAGCTTAATGGGTCACTATCACCAGTAGTCTCAAAGGAGGCAAAGAATTACATCCTATTTCATTTTTTTTCATCTTGTGGGGCTTCTAGCACTGTTCCTTGCACATAACAGATGCTCAACAAATACATATAGGCAAATCAGAGAAATCAGTGAAAATAATAAATACTGTAGACCTGAAAGATACTGCAAGAAAACTGGCTCAGTCTGCCTCAGAAAAGTGGTTTAGTGTCCTTTTTCTGTTGATACTGTGTCCTGGAGAAGTTGGATGACTTGCCTCTCAGTGGTGGAAGAAGCATTAAACACCACTTTTCTGCCTTTTTGTTCCCACCGCTTCAATCTGGGCTGTTGTTTTAATGATTGTTAACTATGATTAGCATGGACACTTGAAAGGCTTGTGTTTTGCAAGAAGCAACTTGTGCCTTCATATTGACTCTAATTCTATTGGTCGAGTGACTCTGGGCATGTGTCCTCCTCTCTAAAATGGTGATGATAGAATATATTCTTTATGGTGTTGGTAGAATTGGACAACCACACGCATACAGAGTACCTAACTCAGCAAACACTATTGCAATGTGTTCAAGAAAACCGATTTACCTGAGATAAAGGCAGTTACAAAGCACTAGGATTTTCACATCATACCAATTACCCATGGAATTTCTTTGGCAGTTAATTAATTAGCAGCCTGATATAAATTGAAGCTCCCATGTACTTCTGAATCCCCTTAGCCAAACAAATCCTGGAATGTGTGTAGTAAAATAAAAACTTTATATTTAGAGAAAATTTTGATTAAAATATTTCAGCACTTTTGTCATCTTTATTTTTGCTTTAGACTCAATTCATTAAACATTGATGGAGCCCCAACTCCTTGCTAGTCAGAGTAAATCATCATCAATGAATATTTTTTAACCATTTTGGACATTTTGATGTGAGCACATTAGATAATAGTAAAAAGAAAAGGCTTATGAAGTTTTCTGTGTATCAGGCGCTGTTCCAAGCACTATGTACTAACTCACTTGATTCTCAAAACCTATGTGGTAGGCGCTATGATCATTATCATCCTTGTTTTGTAAAACAAATCATGACACTTCTAGGCTGAGTAGCTTGTTCGAGGTCACATTGCTGAGATGAAAACAGGCAGTCTGCTTCTAGATTTTGTGTTCTTAATGCAAAACTATACTATCTCTTAAATAAGAATCAGACAAAAGAGCACACTTTCTTCATTGACTTTATACTTCAGAGGTTACTGAGTGGATATCTGCAATGTAACATTCATAGGTAAGGGCATTTTAAGGTTAAGAGACATGGGATACCACAAACATAATAAAAACAAGGGAGCAGATATTGAAGTCAGGAAGCCTGAGTCATAGACTTCAGACTTAGGGCATAATTGTTGAAGGTACAGTTGAGTGAAGTTGTTTAACCCATCATGAAGTTTTAACCATCATGAAGGCACAGAGTGAACTAAACTGGGCTGATTCCTAGCATCTGAAGCAAGTCGTCTTGTCATTTGGCTCTGATTTTGCTTGATAGTTTTAGTGAAGTGATAGGAGACAACAGAAGACAGGAAGATGTGGGCTACCCCTTGCCATTTCCAGCTCCAGACACCCTACACAAGGTGTCCAGCATTTCCACAGGTTTCTAGGAGGCAAAAGGAGGCATGATCCTGAGCTGCAAATATCAACAATGAAACTGCTGAGGGAAACCGGGCCCTCTAGGGGTGTAATTAATACTGAGCTGGAACCAAAAGACCTCATTGAGACCTCTCGTGTGTGCAGGAGGATCTCTCATCTCAGGAAAACCTACAGCGACATTAACATATGCTTCTGTTCCTTTTTCTATTGAGATTTATCAAGAATCTGCAAGTCCAAAGGCAGATGGTGGCACTTATTCAAAAAGTTTTCATTTCAATTGCTTCAGATAATACAGACTGCCAATAAATAGATGCACAAAACAGGTGTATAAAGTAGTATGGTAGTCCTCCCTTATCCCTAGTTTCTCTTTCTAAAGTTTCAGTTATCCTCGGTCTACCACGATCAGAAAAGAGGTGAGTACAGTACAATTAGATATTTTGACAGTAAAAGACTACAGTCACATAAATTTAGTATATTGTTATATAATTGCCCTATTTTATTATTAGTTATTATTTCTTTTTATGCCTGATTTGTAAACTAAACTTTATTATAAGTATGTATGTATGTGAGAAAACATAATGTGTGTATATATATACACATATACACATATGTATATACATATATATGTGTATATATAGGGTTCAGTGCTATTCATGATTCCCCCCACAGATAAGGGAGGAACACTATACTTTTATGTGAATCACAAATACTTAACAGCTTAAATAAGACATAATCCACTCTCCAGAACCAAGTCTGAAAAACATAAGTATTGAGGGAGAAAACTCTCAGAAGAGATAGTTATCAGAGGTAATTTGGGTTGTTTTAAAAATTCATGGGGAAGAGGATGAAGAAGACGGAGATTATCGCTCATGGGCAGCATGTCTGTGCTTGTGTCAGTACCAGCAAAACCTAAAAGGAAAACTTCACCTGCACCTTCTAAACTTGCAACAGTTTAATTTGAAGCAATAGCAAGGATCGGGAATCTATTAGAATAACAACCAGCTCTTCTACAGCCCCACAGGAACAGTTACTCCCAAACTCAAATTTCTTAACAAACATTACTGCAGGCATATTACAGATGCAAAGCAGGGATCTTCGGTTAAGGCCTTTCACAAAAGAGAAAAATATGAGGAAAAATCAAACAGTTCAACAAAGGCAGCTTGTTTTTCTGTCTACAAGTCCACTCAGTAATGGCAAACCCCCTGTAAATCAGTGGAGATCCACAGGCCTTGCAGATGGCAGATGCAGATCATTAATTCTGAAGGAACCAAAACTACCTAAGGCCAGGGGAAGTGGCTCATGTCTATGATCCCAACACTTTGGGAGACCACAGTGGGAAGATTGCTTGAGTCCTGGAGTTTGAGACCAGTCTGGGCAATATAGTGAGACCCCATATCTACAAAAATTAAAGAAATAGCCTGCCATGGTGGCAGGCACCTATAGTCACAGCTACTCAAGAGACTGAAGTAGGAGGGTCACTTGAACTCAGCGAGGTCAAGGCTTCAGTGAGCTGTTATTGCACCACTGCACTCCAACCTGGACAACAGAGCAAGTCCCTGTCTCAAAAATAAAAAAGAAAAAGAAAAAAAATTCTCTAAAGAATTCATAATTGAAATAATCCAGAAGCTGAGGTTCAAGACTGCAGGTGTCTGTACTTTCAGGATACCACAGGCAGACACAAAATCTTTCATAATCCGATAAACCTCCAAGTACCAAGTTTTCTGTGATGTTGAGTGGCGTCCACAGTCCTCGAGATACAGGTTAGGTCGTGTAAATAACTAAAACCAGTAAGCCAAACTGCAGTCTTCAGCAAGGGACTTAAAGTCTCTTCTACCCCAGCAGTCTCTTCTACTCCAGCAGTTGATCAGCAAGCATCTTCATGACCCAGATGGTTGCCTTTCAAATTCTGAGTGTGGTAAAAGAAACCAGAAAACTCTTGGAGAGCTATAATACTGAATTTTAAAAATGTGTACATTTATTATCTCCATCCTGTATCACTTTGAAAATTTTCCCAATTATAAATATGCTAAAATCACCCAAATGTAAATAAGATGGAAAATTTATTAAATCAAATAGTCTCTTTACTTGTCGCAGGGCAAATGCCGAAACTGGGGCTCAGCTCAGGAGGCCACATGAGTTTTTGGCTTTCTGCAGGAAAAAATTCAAGAGCAAGCCAATAGAGTAGAGTGAAAGCAAGTTTATTAAACAGTAAAGGAATAAAAGAGTGGTTACTCTTCCAGCAATGAAGCCCTAAGGGCTGCTGGTTGACTATTTTTATGGTTATTTCTTGATCATATGATAAATAAGGGGTGGATTGTTCATGAGTTTCCTGAGAAAGGAGCAGGAAATTCCCAGAACTGAGGGTTCCTCCCACTTAAAGACCATATAGGTTAACTTCCAGATGTTGCCATGGCATTTGTAAACTGTTGTGGCACCAGTGGGCTCTTCCTTTAGTATGCTAATGTATTATAATTAGAATATAATGAGCAGTGAGGATGACCAAAACTCACTTTTTTTGCCATCTTGGTTTTGGCGGATTTTCACTGGCTTCTTTATTGCATCCTGTTTTACCAACAAGGTCTTTGTGATTTGTATCTTGTAAAACCAGTCCTGCTGAACTCCTGTCTCATTCCCAAGTATAAAATCGAGTTGTGCCTCTAAAACCTCTATAGCATCACTGTCTAGTGGTCAGCTCTGCCATTCCTTCTCAGTTGATAAGATGATGAAATGGCCCTTTGCTCATCCAAATTACTGTAAACTTAACACTCAGTGTGCAAGATCTGACTGTACCTTTTAACATCCTGTTTCTATGCTGCCACATCAGTTCTTCAAGTTGATAAAACACAAGCCCATAAAGGACACTGTCAGTAAATAACCAGCCAGGATCAGAGATTTTGAAAGTTTCCATCAACTAGTGAATGACAACACACAAAGCTTTATCAAACCTTTGAAATATGTACCATGTTAATTTCACAATATGAAGTAAATTGCATATGTGACATGTCTACTTTTTCAAAATTTTATGCTTTTAAAGTGGTTTCTATTTTTTTAACTGTAAAGAAAAGTCAACAAGAGATAAAGCTAAATTCTACTAAAACATTTTGAGCCATGTTTTATATTGCCATTTTAAGTCTTAGCACTTAGAATGAGAATCATCAAAATGTGGTGATTCTTTATCAAAGATAATACCACCAGGGCTTCACTGATGTTCTTTGCGAGTGGAGATTCATCAAGTGGAGTGTCTTTTTTGTGGAGTTTTTGCCTAAAAAGCTGGATTGCTGCTTTGAATTTTCCCCAAGAAAATTCAGTTATCATATGCCAGTTTGAAAACAGAATAAAATAAAGCCCCAAAGTGCCAAGTGGCTTAAGGTAATCATTCCAGTCTATTTTTTGTTAAGTTTTTTTTTTTTTTTTAATTGGAAAAGTATTAGGGTCAATAGAGCCAAAACGTGTGGCAGGCCTTTCAAGTTTGTTGCAAATTTGCTGCTTGGGTACAGTGTTTTTTAAAACTCAGGTTCTTAACTTCTTGGAAAAGATGAATGGGAATGAAATCAGAATGGGGGTGTTTTGATTAAATTATTTAGAATGGCAATTACAAAAATAAGTACATGTTTTAAATGTTTTCATTTATCGTTATGATTTGCATTTAAATAAATATTTTTGGAAATCATTTTCAAGAAAAAATACATGTATATATACATAAAGTATCAGAAAATAGTAATTAACTATAAAATGTAAGCTTACAGGGATGAGTAAATACATTTTTACAGTCTGTAAAAACTTTATAAGTACTATTTATAAGTAAGTGTACTGAGAGTTATTACTAAAGATAACTTTTGAAATGTAAAATCTGGCTTAAAAAGTATATTTTAAATGACAGTATAATGTTACACAAGTCAGATGGGTAAATAGCAAACTAGGATTATACACTTGAGATATGCTCACATACAGCGTTTCATCTGTTGTTAAAAATTTTTATTAAGACAAGAAGTATCAGATGCTTTCTAAACAACGAATGTATCACTGATTTAACAAAAAACCACTTAGTCACTGAGCAGCTATCATAACCTTCAAAGGAGAAGATTTAAGGCAACACAAACAAAAATATGCTAACTTAACCTTGCACGTAAATCTTCTGAGAGTCTGCTGTAGACAGAGGTTTCAATTCTGCACCACCTCATGCTTGTGACCCACAGAATTCCCAGCTGGATTTAGTTTGTCTGCACTGCACTTTTAAAACAAGCTAGAAAAAGGCAAACTCCCTGTTCTTCTGGTGCCATATGTGTATATTTTGGCTATTTCAGGGTATAGGGTAATGGAAAAAAGGCACCTTTTGTTTCATTTTTCATCATAATGAGGCTACCCATTTGACATATATGACAATTCTACCAGATAAGACAAGAGCAATACAACACAGGGCAGAAACATGAAGAAAAGAATATTTTCTAAGGTCTTCTTGGACACTACATAGTTCTTTTATGATATTTTAACATTTATTTTTAATTAATCATGCCCAAAGCCAAACTTTGTTACAAGAGACACCTATAAATATTTACTAATCAACGAATGTTACAACAGACAAGTAATGAATGCAGTAGCATAAATGTGTTATGACACAGGGCACATGGGCAAATGTTTTTGGGAAGATGACAAACCCGTTCATAAATTATCACTGTTTACATTTCAAAGCCCAAGCCAACCACTTTGTAACTACAGATTATATATTCAGTATTGATCACTGACAGATGTAAAAAGTCAGACTGGCTTTCACAGGTACGGGTGGTCAACAGAAGATGAAATACCTTATCTCATTCATTTTTCTTAGCAAGGACTCAATTCTATTCAAATTAAAGATACTGCTTCATAACATACTTGTAACTAAAAAATAGAGGGTGGATAATTCTTTTTTTAATTGTTAGATAATCAAGAATATAATTTAGGCAGGGCGCAGTGGCTCACGCCTGTAATCCCGGCACTTTGGGAGGCCGAGGCAGGCTGATCACGAGGTCAAGAGATTGAGACCATCCTAGCTAACATGGTGAAACCCAGTCTCTACTAAAAATACAAAAAATTAGCCAGGCACGGTGGCGGGCTCCTGTAGTCCCAGCTACTGAGGCAGGAGAACGGTGTGAATCCGGGAGGCAGAGCTTGCAGTGAGCAAGAGATCGTGCCATTGCACTCCAGCCTGAGTGACAGAGTGAGACTCCGCCTCAAAAAAAAAAAAAAAAAAATATATATATATATATATATATATATAATTTAAACAGAATAAGTACTCATTAGTACATACAAAAAAAGTTATAAAGAAACAAAACAGGCAATATAAGAAAAACTTAAAAAATTAAAAGAAAACATCAAGACCTACACAAATGCGAAAACATAAACAAGACTACACAAGTAAAATAAAATCTATCGGTTCTGACAACTAATCTAAACTTCAGCAAAAACAAAATACTCCCTTTCTGGGTTAAAAAATATAATCCCTAGAGAATAATCTAAACTAGTATTATAAAAAGATGAACAAATAAATATACCAATATAAACAGCAGGAGTGACAAAATGAACGTAACCCAAAGAATGCAAGGGAAAAAATATAAAATTATGCAAAATTATTGCTTTACATGGATAAAGATTTGACCAACAAGGAAGTCATGAGTTATTAACCTTTTTGCTTTCATTAAGTTATCAAAACATGTCAAGTTATAATTAGTAGAAGTGAATCATTGATAGATACATTGTGGGAGAGTCTTATCACACCTCCATTAGCCTAATCCCGCTTCACACTTAGGAACTGTGTGACTCGCAAAGGTTATTAGAACACTGTTGCCAAGGAACCAGGAAAGAGAGGTCTGCTAGTTCAAGGCACCAGCAGAGAACAACCACTGCTGGAGAAACACAGGTACCCAAGCTAAGTTTCCAGGTCAGAGCAGGGACCAGATGATGTCAGGAAGATGAGTCTGTATGAGATAGGAGCATTTCTGAAGCCTTTAAATAGCTGAATACATTGTATAGTGTTACTCCCTCACCTGACCCAGGCTAATCTCTTTTTATGTCAGTCCCCATTTTTCCCTTCCAATTTCTAACATTCATATTCCATTTTGAATAATTAAAAAGTTTTTTTAAAAAACTAATAACTCATGGAACTTGAGTTTGTGGATAGAGAGGGAAAACAATAAGTCTGAACCAGTAGTGGGCCTTGCTCTCTTCTCCTTGAACCTAGGTTTTAAAATGACAAAAATGAAGCTACTTTAGTCCACAAAGAAATCAAGGGTCCCTTTAGCCATCTCTGTGTCCCTTCAATAATTAATTCACCACTAGACTTCAGCTGGAGGGACCTGCCTTACTCCAGCTATTTAGTTTAGCTCTATGTTCCTCCATTACTTGCTCATCATAAGGAGGTTTGTACCTTATTTCCTCACCCCTCTAAACAACATGCTTCTGTAACAGCTGGTCCTGAGGGTGGATAGGGTGTTTTAGTGTTCTCATTTGCTCTTTCAATAAGATACCATTTCCTCTTGACTCTTGTATGTTCTGGTGCCTTGCTATTCAAGGTGTGGCCTGTGGGCCAGCAGCATGGGCACCCACTGAGAGCCTGTTAGACATACAAGATCTCTGGTCAGGAATGGTGGTTCACGCCTGTAATCCCAGAGCTTTGGGAGGCCGAAGCACGTGGATTGCTTGAGTTCAGTAGTTCAAAATCAGACTGGGCAACAAAACAAGACCCCGTCTCCACAAAAAAATACAAAAATGAGCTAGATGGCCGGGCGTGGTGGCTCACGCCTGTAATCCCAGCACTTTGGGAGGCCGAGGCGGGCAGATCACGAGGTCAGGAGATCGAGACCATCCTGGCTAACATGGTGCAACCCCGTCTCTACTAAAAATACAAAAAAAATTAGCCAGGCGTGGTGGCAGGCGCCTGTAGTCCCAACTACTCGGGAGGCTGAGGCAGGAGAATGGCGTGAACCCGGGAGGTGGAGCTTGCAGTGAGCTGAGATGCACCACTGCACTCCAGCCTGGGCAACAGAGTGAGACTGTCTCAAATAAATAAATAAATAAATAAATAAATAAATAAATAAATAAAAATGAGCTAGATGTGGTGGCATGCTCCTGTTGTCCCAGCTACCTGGGAGGCTGAGGTGGGATGATCATCTGAGCCGAGGAGATGAGGATCCAGTGAGCTGTGATCATGCCACTGAACCTCAGCTTGGGTGACAGAGTGAGACCTTGCTTCAAATAAAAGCAGAAAAGAAAAAAAAAAAAAAGAAATGTGGGATCTCAGGTCCCCGCCCTAGGCACTCTTCCCTCCTCATCAGAATTTGTATTTTAATAAGTTCCCTTGGCAATTCATATGCAAGTTAAGGTCTGAAAAGTACTACCTAATGAAGTTTCACACTAACACTGCTGGATGCTTCATTTAAAATCAATCAAGTGGCCAGCACAGTGGCTCACACCTGCAATCCCAGCACTTTGGGAGGCCAAGGTGGGCAGATCACGAGGTCAAGAGATCGAGACCATCCTGGCTAACACGGTGAAAACCCTTCTCTACTAAAAATACAAAAAATTAGTGGGGCATGGTGGCGGACACCTGTAGTTCCAGCTACTCGGGAGACTGAGGCAGGAGAATGGCGTGAACCCGGGAAGTGGAGCTTGCAGTGAGCTGAGATCACGACACTGAACTCCAGCCAAGCCTGGGAAACAGAGCAAGACTCTATCTCAAAAAAAAAAAAAAACAACAACAACAACAAAAAAAAAAAATCAAGCAAACTATAGTCAAATATAGGAAATGCTGCATACTTAAGCTATCTCCACTACCTCCCAGATTCACAGTGCACATTGGCTAAATAAGGCTCTGAGAAAACTTGTAGTAAGTAAACCATTTTTTTTTTTACTTCACTATTTTCCAAATTTCTATACCCACGGGTCCCCTGGCACATAATAACTATTAACATCCTTCAGGATTTATGATCTATAGAACACATTTGGGAAACACTGGTGTAATGGACATATATGATGAAAGGAAGTAAATCACTAATTAGACACCTCTTTACATTGCAGTTTCTTCATCGATGCAATGGAGATAAAATAGGACCTATCCATCTCAAAGGATAGCTTTGAGAAAAAAAGGAAATAGATGTCAAAACCTTTTGAAAATGCAAGTGTTTCAGATACTTTCATTCATTTATTTTTTCACTTAACAAATATTTATGAGTGCCCACGCTGTCCCAGGCCTGTGCCATGTGTGGGGGCTACAGCAGTGAGAAAAGCTCTTACTTTCATTGAGCCAAAAATCCATCCAAGTGAATTAAGGATTCAGATTTATAGACCACAAATGAAGGCAGTGATTCCCAAGAGGTAAAACATTGCTAAAGGAGTCCTATCAGTGTTATTTTAATTCAAAATGATTTATTTAACTAGCAGAATGCTTTCTCAAAACCATAAGGGAGCAGGAGTACCTACTGAGTAATAATAATCTTAAATTTTACACAGAACTTACCGATGTCATCTAACTGATGATGTGCTGGCAAGCTAGCCCCTGTTGTATAGTATTTGAAAATATCTATAGTGTAAATATTCTCACCATGGTCAATTAATTTCAAGCTATCAATATGATGTCACTGGATGTGAGGATGAGAATATTGGCAAAATCAGAAAAAAGGTGCACTATTGGTCATTGTGAGCCAGTGCAAACCAACTGCAGTACATCATGACATGGACCATTCTAAACATTTCACATAAAATAAATCATAACTACCCTATAAGAGAGTAACTAGCAACTTCCTTATTTTATAGATGAGGAAATTGAAGCTCAAAAAGATTACATAACTATTCCAAACCAAGCAACTAGAAAAGGAGGTGATATGGTTTGGCTGTGTCCCCACCCAAATCTCATCTTGAATTCCCACATGTTGTGTGTGGAAGGGACCCGATAGGAGATAGTTGAATCATGGGGGTGGTTTTCCCCGTACTGTTCTCATGATAGTGAACAAGTCTCACAAGATCTGATGGTTTCATAAGGGGAAATCCATTTTGCTTGGCTCTCATTCTGTCTGCTGCCATCCATGTAAGATATGACTTGCTCCTCCTTGCCTTCCACCATGATTGTGAGACTTCCCCAGTGATGTGGAACTGTAAGTCCAATTAAAACCCTTTATTTTGTAAATTACCCTGTCTTGGGTATGGCTTCATCAACAGCATGAAAACACACTAATATAGGAGGCTAGCATTTGTACTTAGAGACATATGACTCTAGAGACCTATCCTCAGACACTATGGCCCAGTACTTACTAACCTTGCCACTGGCAAGCTGTGAGGTAATCCTGAAGGTTAGTGTCAGCCAAATCCACCTCATTCACTTATTCATTCAATAAGCAACCAAGAATACTCAAGGATAGTGAATATGCTTTGGATGAGATGCTTACAATTGCTTCACTGGGGTGAAAATATTCTATTTGGAGGGTAAAATAAACTCAGTATTTGGATTTGGCTCACACACTCCTCTGTGACAGAGCTTCATTTTCACAGGACAGCCACAACAAAATTCCCTTATTTTGGCATTCCAAAAAACTGACATTTGGCCACACTGCTAAAATTGATAGGCTGAGAAATTATGATAGAAGTTCAGATGGGCACATGGATATATGTATGTAGTTTCTGCTGTCTGAATGGTGTGAAAATTGCCCTAGATTAAGCTAAGGTTATTCTAGTCAGTCTTAAATTGGCTAAGATTGTATATCAGTTTGCTAGGGCTAGACAATAAATAACAGACATTTATTGTCTCAGAGTTCTAGAAGCTTGCCAAGATGTCAGCAGGCTTGATTCCTTCTCAGAGCTGTGAGAGAGAATCTGCTCCAAACTTCATTCCTAGCTTCTGGTGATTTGCTGGCAATCTTTGCCATTTCTTTGTTTATAGAGGCATCACCTGGATCCATGCCTTCATCTACACAGAGCATTCTGTGTGTGTGTGTGTGTGTGCGCCTTTGTGTCCCAATTTCCCTTTATAAGAAGAGCAGTCATATTGGATTAGAGACCACTTTAACGACCTCATCTTAACTATTAATAATTACATATGCAATGACCCTTTTTCCAAGTAAAGTCACATTCTGAAGTACCTTGGGTTAGTGCTTCAACATAAGAATTTTGGGAGAAGGAGGGGAATACAATAAAAGATTTGTCTGCAAAA
Organism: Piliocolobus tephrosceles; assembly: GCF_002776525.5. Taxonomy (NCBI): domain Eukaryota; kingdom Metazoa; phylum Chordata; class Mammalia; order Primates; family Cercopithecidae; genus Piliocolobus; species Piliocolobus tephrosceles. The sequence continues at coordinate 73,009,376 of NC_045440.1, read as the reverse complement.
GCAAAACTCAAAATAAGGATGCTTTAAAAAAATACAAATAAAATTTATTTATCTCTATAAACAAAGTCTAAAAGTGAGTCCTACTAGACTAATAGGCTAATATGGCAACTCTGTTCCACATAATCCTATCACCCTACTATCCAGGCATGTAGTCCTTGTCCTCAGGATTCAAAATGTGAGCATCCATGTTCCAGGCGGTGGATTAAAGGAAGGGATAGGAAAAAGGGGTACACCAGCTGTCTCTTAAAGAAGGCTCTGGCAATCTACACATCATCATTTACTTATATGCCATTACCTGAACTTAGTAAAGTGGCCACATTTTTCTTTAAGAGAGACTGGGAAATACCATGCTAATTCCACACAGGTGTGTGCCCAGATAAACGTTCTGTTATTTAGAGGAATGGGCCAATAGATGTTGGCAAGTCAACCAGCAATCTTTACCACAGTGAATAGAAAAAAAATACAAAATTACATTACCTGTGTATACAGGACCAGCTCTAAAGGGGGAGGCCATTTCTAATGTCAGTTACCTCACCTAACGGGGAATGTTTGAGTCTTAGAACAGAAGCATTTCCTAGGAGAGTGGGCTTTCACTAAAAGACAGAGAGGACTTGGCCAGTCTGGTCTCTGAAAGGCACAACTGTCCACAATGGCTTGCAAGAAGCGAACTGTTAAGTAGAATGACCAGTCTTCAGGAAGTAGGGTAGAAACTAGTTAATGACATATTTTAGGTAAGATCTTCTTTTTCTTTCTGGAAATCCATGGGGAATGGGATCACATTTGAAAGTTCGTAGAGAGCAAGCACATTTTTAAAATAAGCCAAATTATTCAGTTTTATGGCATTCTGTATGTTTATTTCTCTTTTTCATCACTAATTTCCTACAGCTTCTTTTTGAACCTGTTATTCCTTTTTAGGCGTGAGCAAGTTATGGAGTCAAGGGATTTTGCTCACACTTAGTTAAGAATATTTAAATGATGAAACAGAGTCCATCAAGGCCAACATCATAGGGACAGTGGTAATTATTATACTCTAATTGCAGATTTGATACTGCATGGTCCATTACCCCCTTCTTTCCTCCTAGTGGAACTTCCTGTTGAGTGAACTTTGGAAGTTTGAAGTGTGTGTGGGTGTTTTATTAAAGAGGGCCACTTTAACTGACTGTGAGCTAATAGCTTCCACAGTCTATTGCACACACGTTCACTCCCAGAGCTCTCTCTCCATTTCTCCTCTGACCCTCTGCTCAACGGTTAAATTCAGTAGCTGCTTGTCCATGGCTACCACTATGTTTAACCAAAAAGGGCTAGTTAGTAGCTTTCTCCCTGCCCTGATAACCTCAGAATTAACTCTTAAAAAGAAAGAAAGATACATGGAAATTTGCACAATTTCCGAAAATGTAACAATCAGCCCTTGCACTGAGGTATAGAAAGGCCCAGCATGCCAATGATAGCTGAACTAATAGATAACATTACAAAAAGATTTACTCTAGATCCTAGGAGTTGCATCAAAATCCACTCTGAAGTGGTTGGAGCCAAAATAGCCTTACAGATATATTAGAAGGATGAAGACTAGCTTCAGGTAGCTTTGATGGTTAATTTTATGTGTCAACTTGACTGGGCTAAGGGATGCCCAGATAGCTGGTAAAGCATTATTTCTGGGTATGTCAATGAGGGTGTTTCCAGAAGAGAATAGCATTCAAATTGGTGGCCTGGGTAAAGAAAATCACCCTTAACATTATGGGTTGGCATCATCCAATATGCTGAAGGCTTACATAAAACAAAAAGACAGAGGAAGGAAAAATTTGTTCTCTGGTTAAGCTGAGCCATCCTTCTTCTCCCACCCTTAGATATTAATCACTCTCTCTCCTCAGTTCTTAGATCTTCAAACTCAGGTCAGGACTTACACCATTGACTCCCTGGTGTTTGGGCCTTTGGGGTTTGACTGGAACTATTCCACTGGCCTTCCTGGGCTTCCAGCTTGCAGCTGGAAGATCTCGGGACTTCTCAGCCTTTATAATCAGAAATGCCAATCCTTCATAACAAATCTCTTTTTATGTATCTATATAAATTCTATTGGTTCTGTTTCTCTGGAGAACCCTGACTAATACAGTGTCCATAAAAGAGTGTTTGAATGGTGGCTTAGTGTGTTTTGTGCTGCTACAAAATACAACAGAGTACTAGGGAATAGGTAATTTATAATGAACTTACATTTATTTCTCATAGTTCTGGAAATTGGGAAGTCCAATATCAAGGTGCTGACATTTTGTGATGCCTTCCTGCTACATCATCAAATGGTGAGGGCAAGAGAGCAAGAGAGAGAGGGAGAGAGTGCCAATCTCACCCTTTATAATGGCCCCAATCTCACCTATGAGGGTGGAGCTATCATGTCCTAATCACCTCTGAAATGTCTCACTTCAAAACACTGTTACAATGGCAATTAAATTTCAACATGAGTTTTGAAGGGGACAAACATACAAACCACAGCAGATGAAAATCTCCATCATCAGGAAAGCATATAAGTGCTATCTCAAGAAGCTGAAAACTGGAGGACGAATGAATGAACGAAGTGAAAAGAAGAGATTTTCCTGCTACAACAGACCTTCCATTAACAATATAAAAATATCTTTCTGTCAAATGTTGGGTTTGTTTTCTTACCCCTCTAATATGAATGTAGAAGTTGAGTCAATCTTCAGATAAGCTTAGTTTTGAAGATCCAGAAACACAGCAATAGTTACTTTTTATCTCTTATAAAATGTGATTTTGAATTTTTACATTTTACTTTCACTGCTGTTAAGGAATTATGCAAATTGTTCAAAATGAAGCTTGATAGAATGTCAGTTCTTAGAATGGTGTTTTATACATGCAGATGGTTTAAATTTGATTATTATGAATAAATCATTTCCTTTTTCTTTGATTTTTTAGTTGGTATAAGTGTAGTATTTTGTTGCCTTTGTTGTTTAACAAGTTCACTGAAACAACTTTAATAGAAGTTTTATATCAGCAACTCAGTAATTGGAGATATTTTAAACAAAGGCATATGCCCAGATGTATATTTACTATAGTTATAAGACAGACATAAAAGGAACTTGGTGTTTACCTAAATAACTTTTAGTTGGATTTTAGAAAACACCTTGCAGCCTTCGGAACTCAAGTATTTCTTAAACACAAATTTGAAAATCTTGTTGCAATTGGGATTTTATTCAAGTGAATGTAAAAACTCACTTGTAAAAATAGAGAAGTACTATTTTGAGTCATCTCTCCAACTTATGTATGAGTTAGAGACTTTCTTTTTCTATTACAAACTTTCTGCTCAGAAATGGATGCATCTAGTCCTATGAAATTCTGCTGTCTGAAGGAAAAGACCATGGACAGAGTGCTGGCACCGATGACGGCAGTCCAGGAAAGATGAGCAAAGAATGAGTTGAGAGCCTGAACCACAGCTTGTGCCTGGCTGGGCAGGAAACGCATGAGTTTTCAGAACACAGACATCACAATACTAGATGTGTAGGAGACAGAGTTTGTTTGCCTCACTTTAATCTGACTACATAGAGCTGGACAAGGAATTTACAAAAACAAAGTAATATGAAAAAATCCATCCACCAGTTTAACACTAGATGGCACTGAATGATAATAATTTGGAAATAGGCCTTGGGTGTCATTAGTAATGGCATTATGGATGTACTTGGGCTGCCATGAGTCTTGATAGAGAAAAAGTATCACCACGTCTACCCTTGCCTCTTTTCACTGTTTTAGCTACAATCCAAACAAAATACAAAAGTCATTACACTCAATTTATCTAGTTTTCATGCTGGTACTGCTTTGTGTTGTGATCTTTCATATGTCTATACATCTATTTGTAGGCTCTCTGAACACAGAGACAGCTGTTAATCCTTTTATTTGTCATTTAATCTGCTTATTTAGTTGTTGGGATCTTCAATTCCTAGTCACATGAAGGGCTGTTAATACTGAAACATTTTTTCTTTAAAAAACTTTCTAAAAATTTTTAACAGCTTTTGAGGTACAAGTGGTTTTTGGTTCCACGAATAAATTATATAGTAGTGAAGTCTGAGGTTTTAGCACACCCATGACCTGAATAGTGTACACTGTACCCAATATGTAGATTTTGTTCCATGACCCCTTCTTACCGTCCCCCTTCCGAGTCTCTAAAGTTCATTATACCACTCTGCATGTCTTTGCATACTCATAGCTTAACTCCCACTTATAAACGAGAACACACAATATTTGGTTTTTGATTCCTGAGTTATTTCACTTAGAACAATGGCCTCCAGCTCCACCCAAGTTGCTGCAGAACATTATTTCGTTCTTTTTTATAGCTGAGTAGTATTCCAAGGTGTATATATACTACATTTTCTTTATCCACTCATTGGTCGATGGGCACTTAGTTTAGTTTCATATCTTTGCAATTGTGAATTGGGCTGCAATAAACATATGCGTGCATGTGTCTTTATCATACAATGACTTCTTTTCCTTTGGGTAGATACACAGTAGTGGGATTGTTGGAAAGAATGGCAGTTCTACTGTTAGTTCTTGAAGGAATCTCTGTACTGTTTTCCATAAAGGTTGTACTAATCTACATTTCCACCAGCAGTGTAAAAGCATTCTCCTTGCACAACATTCATGCCAACACTTATTGTTTTTTGACTTTTTAATAATGATTATTCTTGGGAGAGTAAGATGGTATCTCATTGTGGCTTTAACTTGCATTTCCCTGGTAATGAGTGATGTTCAGCATTTATTCATATGTTTGCTGGCGATTTGTATATCTTCTTTTGAGAAATGTCTATTCATGTCATTTGCCCACTTTTTGATAGGATTATTATAGGGTTTTATTTGCCAATTTGTTTGAGTTCATTGTAGAATCTGGATATGAGTCCTTTGTTGAAACTTTCAAATATATATTTTATTAGTTGTTTGTCATAAGTGAAACAAGCATGTTGCATTTGTTTTCTACATGTATGTCTTATTCACTAAAACTGTATATTAAGTCTTATTAACTGTATAGTTAGCCTTATTCATTAAAACTGTATTGCTAGGGGAAACGAGTGTGGTATATTTTTATATTTTCAGGAAGCAGAGATTTAGAATCCTAGGAGATCAGCACTGAAAAGGAACCTTATTAGTCACGAGGTCCAACTCCATTCCTTTCCAGACGAAGTAACTGAGGTCCAGAGAGGTTTAGCAACTTGCCTGAGGTCACACAGCCCATAAGTGACAGGGTTGGGAATAGAACCATGGTATTTTGGCCTGTTGGCCATGTGTTATTATTCCGTAAGCTGCCTGGCCCAAGGTGCAGAATGGAAAAAATAGGTCTTTCCAGGCTGGGATATGGAGCTGGGGGACCGTCCTGCCTCGGGTCATTTCCTCTCTCACGACCGCCTTTGGTAGCTTTGAAGCCCAGTAAGATAGGACAAAGGTCTCGCGCAGGCTTTCTGCACACCGCAGTTAGAGGCAGGACAGTCTGACAAGGGACATGAAAGATGTGTTTTTTTTGAGCCGCTGAAAAAATCGCCCTCCAAAGGTTTGGGGGAGGTCCCTGGAGATCGCTGCCTACAAGAAGAAAGGGGTGTCGCCAGTCCTACACTGAAAGGGGGAGGGCAGTTCCAGACTGCATCTCTGAAGCTGCGCACGCCCCTGCTGGTCACTGGTGGCCGGGGAGGTGGATGCGCCAATGACCCAGGAGCGGGCGCCGAGAAACTAGAGTCCTGGCCCGCGCTTCGGTGCTGCGCGCCACCTGCCGTGGCCCCCTCGTGACACGGACACAGCCCTCCTTCCCAGAGCCCGAGGTCACCCCATCTGAGAGTGGCACAGGAACGGGGGCTCCCCAGTTCTCCGCGGAGCAGGGATTGCCGGAGTCCAGACTTCTCTGACTCCTGGAGATGACCTGTAAGCCTTGAGAGTTCGCGCGACAAGAAGCGCGAGGGCGGTGACTTGAGGTTCGCTCGTACTGGGGAGTTCAGCGCGCTGTGAGGAGCTGAGCACCTGCACCAGGGATCTGGCTGGGTCAGCGCTGCTCTGCTTCCCTTTCCCCAGTTCGGCTCGGGATCACACAAATATAGATGCTTGCTCTTTGAAACTGTGGAGTCACGCTGGTCTGCTGCACAAAATAAGAAGAAGAAAACCAAAAACCAAGCAAAAAACTTTCCTAAGCTTAAGAAATCTGGAGGATTTAAGGGTCTTTGTAGGAACTCTTTTTAAAAAATCTCATATTATGCGCTTAATACCCAATCAGTATTTAGGGCTATATGCTGGGTGTCAGGAAGGCACTGGAATTACCATGGTGAAGAGGGCAGTATGCTTTCTTTCCTCATGGAGCTTAATGTTTAGAAGAAAAGATAGACTTGGGGAGTCGGTGGGGCGAGGTGCGGGGGGAGGGTATCGGGATGGTTACATAATCAAATACTGTAATTAGAATGAAAATAGGTTGGTGTGCTGGAGCCCACTGGCACAGGTTCCCCAGAGCCAACTGTGAAATTTTCAGGAATTTTGCCAGCCGGTTGTTGGAAACGAACAACCATACTTAAAATCAGGTAAGGTAATTACACTCAGATCACTGCAATCAGCAAATGTCACAAACCTGGTCTTCCCCCAAAGCCCTTGTTGTTCAACCTTTACAGCCTATCATTGGAGATAAGTGTCTGTACCCTGTGTCACGTTGCTGCCAAACTAGATGCAGTGAGTATACCCAACTGCCAGCTGGGTTGGAGAGGAAGGGAAGGGAGCAACGACATTTGGCACTAGTGTAGTACAGCCACCTACACTGGAGCTGCTTCCTCCACTCCATTGGTTATCTGATGCTGGAGAGATTACTTCCTAGGCTACCTATGCTAATCAGGTGAATGGGTAGTGGTGGTGGGCACCCACATGTGGCATAGTGTCTCTTTCGAGCAGAAATATTTAGACTACAGTGATCTGAATGTTCAAGCAAACTCCCCAATGCACTTTCCCAAACTCACGACATAACCCTTCTCCGTCAGGATTTTGCCTGATTTGTGTACTTCCCACCCTATCACTAACTTCACATTTTCTTTAAATGGACTTGCTTTATCCACACAAATGTTATTTTAAAGAATACTTAAAACCTTAACATTGATAAAAACCAATGTTGTTTGTAATAAATGTAAAGTGATCCTAAAAATAAATGCAGTGAAAACAAAACAATGCTATTAATTTCCAGCTCTGAGCTCCACGTCTGCTCAAAGATTTAACATTAATAGGTGTATAAATATACTGTCGCCACCAGGCAACACTTCTCTTGAGGTCATCAGAATAATTTAAATCAAATTTAAAAGGAAACATGGCCAGGCACAGTGGCTCACACCTGTAACCCCAGAACTTCGGGAGGCCGAGGTGGCAGATCATCTGAGGTCAGGAGTTCAAGGCCAGCCTGACCAACATGACCAAACCCCATCTCTACTAAATATGCAAAAATTAGCCGGGCGTGGTAGCGGGTACTAGTAATTCCAGCCACTTGGGAGGCTGAGGTAGGAGAATCACTTGAACCTAGGAGGCAGAGGTTGCAGTGACCCTAGATCGTGCCACTGCACTCTAGCCTGGGTGACAAAGCTAGACTCTGTCTCAAAAAATTAAAAGGAAACAAATCCATCAATGTGTGATTTGACATTTAATATCTTATCTGAATACCACTTAAATTATCTTGTTATAATGGGAACAATAATAACAATCATCATCATCATCCTGACGTTTACGGAACACTTGGTATTCATGTGCCAGGCGCTGCTGTAGGTAACTTCCAGCTTTCTGTAGTAATTGGATGTTATTGGAGCTCTCCTTTGTTCAGACTCTGCCAGTTCTGTTGCAATTCTGCTTTCATCCTTTTCTACACGTGATGCTTCAACTGATTTTATTTCTATAGAACTTGAGGGCAAACACAATTCATCACTGTGATAGTTATCTTCCAATGAGCATAGGATTAATCCTCCTAATTAACTAGTAGACATTATTTCAAAACACATCTTCATTCTATTACTATTATAAGTGCAACAAAAAATTTTATTTTGCCAGAAATAAAAATAAAAATAAATTAGCTTCCTGAGCTAACTGATTCATTCATTCAACAAATATTTACTGAGTGTCTATTATCAGGAGCAGGACATGGGCATAGAGGATGAACTTCCCTGATTAATGGCCCAGGCAGAGGCCTTGAAGTCCTCATCTCATCAGTGCATGGCTATACTAAATTATCCTATTGATATCATTAGTTATCTGAAGGAAAGTTTGCATAAGAGCAGAAGGAGCATGAGGTGCTGAAGTTCATGATTGAGAGACTAGACTTCCAAAAGGAGAAGATAAATAAAAAGAAGTCCATTTTCTTCTTGTTCAGTATCTGATAGCATAGAGAAAGGCAAAAATCTTTGAGTGGCTTATTGGACAGACAATGTATTCATCATCTATATGCAGTGGCCCTGCTCTGCCTTCTTGTGCAGACCAAGGCTGGCAGTTACGGGTAGGAGCTGGTCTGAGGACAAGGCAGGTGTAACCTCTCTCGATGGCAGAAAGGAGGAACATGATAAACAGCGACCCCAAGCCTGCCCCAGACCAGACCCAGGGCCCATTTGGGACCACAAGTGCTATCAGTAAATGAATTGACTAAAATAATGACATCTTCATCCACTTTTATTTTTTTCACTTTTCCAATTCAGTTCTTCTAGTCTTTTCCTGACAGATGGCCATCCAGTCACATTTACATGCAAAGTCTTAGAAAGATGCTCCAAATTAGTGGCAGTGAGCTGAGATCGTGCCATGCCATTGCACCCCAGCAGCCTGGGTGACAGAGTGAGATTCCATCAAAGAAAGAAAGAAAGGAAGAAAGAAAGAAAGAAAGAAAGAAAGAAAGAAAGAAAGAAAGAAAGGGAAGGAAAGAGAGACAGACAACGGAAAGAAAGAAAGAAAGAAAGAAAGAAAGAAAGAAAGAAAGAAAGAA